>NC_056058.1:65920823-66223853 GCF_016772045.2 Ovis aries
AAAATTAAAATTATTAAAATTAAAATATTGAGACCTCATGTTCTCATGCTTTGGTTTCTCTTTATTTACAGATGGTGTAACCTCTTACAGTCAAGTGACTGCAATAGCCGGTCAGTCTGTCAGGCTACCCTGCTCATATACTGGAGAAATCACATCCGCATGCTGGGGCCGAGGAAAATGTTCTTGGCTGAGCTGCGGAACAGACATTATCCAGACTGATGGATACAACGTTATTTTTCAGAAGGACAGACGTTATCAACTAAAAGGATATATTGGTGAAAGGGATTTGTCCTTGACCATAGAGGATGCTGACCCATCTGATAGTGGCTTGTATTGCTGCCGTATTGAGAAAAGAGGGTGGTTCAATGATATAAAAATCATGCAAGAGTTGAGTATAAGGACAGGTGAGTTTGTGTTCCTACTTCCTTTGATCAATTCCTGTAGGTTCCCAGAGATAAGAGTTTTCTGTTTGGTATTAACTTCCTCTTCCTTTAATAGGGAAATAGGAGGTTCTTATAAGTTTTGTTTTCTAATAACTCTGCAGTAGAATAACTTGTATTATTCTACAATACAATAACACTTGTATTATTCTACAATGGAGTGAAATATTAAGACTAATTTTGATTCAGGATCATAGGCTAGAGGACCTTTCCAGTCAGAATCTCCTAAAGCAGTGCTTCAGGAGTTCTAGTCACTTAATGAAATTCACTGTTCCACACTGAGGTATACTGAACATTTCCATAGAGCTAAACTTATTCCGTTTGAAAACTACCCTTTTCTCAAGATCATATCTTAAAAGAATTTTTAAATGTTCTTTCTTAACATTTTAAGACTTACAGAGAATTTCACATATATAAAATAGATACTTTGACAACAGTCAACACAGTCTTGTTGTGTATACATTGTTCAGTTCAGTTCAGTTGCTCAGTCGTGTCTGACTCTTTGCCACCCCATGGACTGCAGCACGCTAGGCCTCCCTGTCCATCACCAACTCCAGGAGCTTACTCAAACTCACATCCATTGAGTCGGTGATGCCATCAAACCGTCTCATCCTCTGTCGTCTCCTTCTCCTCCTGCCCTCAATCTTTCCCAGCATCAGAGTCTTTTCAAATGAGTTAGTTTTTCGCATCAGGTGGCCAAAGTATTGGAGTTTCAGACCAGCATTAGTCCTTCCAATGAATATTTAGGGTTGATTTCCTTTAGGATGGACTGGTTGGATCTCCTGGCACTCCAAGGGACTATCAGGAGTCTTCTCCAACACCACAGTTCAAAAGTATCAATTTTTCAGCACTCAGCTTTCTTTATGGTCCACCTCTATCATCCATACAAGACTAGGGGAAAAAGCATAGCTTTAACTATACGGATCTTTGTTGGCCAATTGGGGTCTCTTCTTTTTAATATGCTGTCTAGATTGGTCATAGCTTTTCTTCCAAAGAGCAAGTGTCTTAATTTCATGGTTGAAGTCACCATTCACATTGAATTTGGAGCCCCAAAATATGAAATCTGACACCATTTCCACTTTTCCCCCATCTATTCACTGCATAGTCATCTTAGTTTTCTGAATGTTGAGTTTTAAGCCAGCTTTTTCACTCTCCTTTTTCACTTTCATCAAGAGGCTCTTTAGTTCCTCTTCACTTTCTGCCATTAAACTGGTATCATCTGCATATCTGTGGTTGCTGATATTTCTCCAGGCAATCTTGATTCCAGCTTGTGAGTCATCCAGCCCAGCATCTCGTATGATGTACTTTGCATGTAAGTTGATGAAGCAGGATGACAATATACAGCCTTGACCTACTCCTTTCCCAATTTTGAACAGGTCAGTTTTCATTCCAATCTCTAAGAAAGGCAATACCAAAGAATGCTCAAACTACCACACAACTGCACTCATCTCACATGCTAGTAAAGTAATGTTCAAAATTCTCCAAGCCAGGCTTAAACAATACATGAACCATGAACCTCCAGATGTTCAAGGTGGTTTTAGAAAGGGCAGAGGAACTAGAGATCAAATTGTCAACATTTGCTGGATTATCCTAAAAGCAAGAGAGTTCCAGAAAAACATCTATTTCTACTTTATTGACTATGCCAAAGCCTTTGACTGTGTGGATCACAATAAACTGTGGAAATTTTTCAAGAGATGGAAATATCAGACCACCAGACCTGCCTCTTAAGAAATCTATATGCAGGTCAGGAAGCAAGAGTTTGAACTGAGCATGGAACAACCGACTGGTTCCAAATAGGAAAAAGAGTACAACAAGGCTGTATATTGTCACCGTGCTTATTTAACTTACATGCAGAGGTATCATGAGAAACGCTGGGCTGGATGAAGCAAAGCTGGAATCAAGATCGCTGGGAGAAATATCAATAACCTCAAATATGCAGATGACACCCCCCTTAAGGCAGAAAGTGAAGAACTAAAGAGTCTCTTGATGAAAATGAAAGAGGAGAGTGAAAAAGTTGGCTTAAAGCTCAACATTCAGAAAACTAGATCATGGCAACTGTTCCCATAACTTCATTGCAAATAGATGGAGAAAAAATGGAAACAGTGACAGACTATTTTCTTGGGCTCTAAAATCACTGCAGATAGTGACTGCAGCCCTGAAATTAAAATACACTTACTCCTTGGAAGGAAAGTTATGACCAACTTAGACAGCATGTTAAAAAGCAGAGACATTACTTTGCCAACAAAGGTCCATCTAGTCAAGGCTATGGTTTTTCCAGTAGTCATGTATGGATGTGATAGTTGGACTATAAAGAAAACTGAGCACCAAAGAATTGATGCTTTTGAACTGCCATGTTGGAGAAGACTCTTAAGAGTCCCTTGGAGTGCCAGGAGATCCAACCAGTCCATCTTAAAGGAAATCAGTCCTGAACGTTCTTTGGAAGGACTGATGTTGAAGCTGAAACTCCAATACTTTGGCCACCTCATGCGAAGAGCTGACTCATTGGAAAAGACTGATGCTGGGAGGGATTGGGGACAGGAGAAGGGGATGACAGAGGATGAGATGGTTGGATGGCATCACCGACTCAATGAACATGAGTTTGAGTAAACTCTTGGAGTTGGTGATGGACAGGGAGGCCTGGTATGCTGCAGTCCATGGGGTTGCAAAGAGTCAGACATGACTGAGTGACTGAACTGAACTTAACTGAATTTTGAACCAGTCCGTTGTTTCATGTCCAGTTCTAACTGTTGCTTCTTGTCCTGCATACAGGTTTCTCAGGAGACAAGTAATGTAGTCTGCTATTCCCATCTCTTCAAGAATATTCCACAGTTTGTTGTGATCCACAGTTAAAGGGTTTCACATGGTCGATGAAGTAGAAGTACATGTTTTTTTGAATTATCTTGCTTTTTCTATGATCTAGCATATGTTGGCAGTTTGATCTCTGGTTCCTCTGCCTTTCTGAATCCAGCCTGTACATCTGGAAGTTCTCTATTCACGTACTGCTAAAGCCTAGCTTGAAGGATTTCAGTAAAATCTTGTTATCATGTGAAATGAGTGCAATTGTACAGTTATTTGAACATTCTTTGGCATTGCCTTTCTTAGGAATTGGAAGCTGAGAAGTCCCATAATCTGCCTTTCAAGCAGGAGAACCAGAACACCCAGTGATATAATTTATTCCAAATCTAAACTTCTGAAAATTAGGGGTGGGGAGGGCAATACATCATAATTTGAGTCCAAAAACCTGAGAGCCAGGAGTCAGATATCTAATAGAAGGGAAAAAATGGATGTCTCAGTTCAAGCAAAGAGAGTAAAATGTGCCCTGACTCTGCTTTTTTGTTCTATTGGGTGGATAGGATAACACTCACCTGCACTGGTTGGGATCATGGGTTGGATGATGCTCGCTTGAATTGGTGAGGGAGGCCTTCTTCACTCTACGGATTCAAATTTTAATCACTTCCAGAGATACCCTCACAGATATGTATGGAAATAATATTTTACCATCTATCTGGGCATCCTCATTCGAGTTGATTCATAAAATTAAGCATCTCACACAGCTAATAAATATTTGGGCTGAAGTTGGATTCCAGTTTTTCTGTTCCCTTCCTTCTTCTTTTCCTCCTCCTGTTTTATTCTTGCACACACAAAAAACTATTAAATTGAATTTTAGGAGAACTTGACAGAAAGAAGTAGAGGTGAGCTTGAAGTTAATGACCTTTAGGTAAATATTTCTTAGAGTGTATAATGAGGATAATAATGTACCTTTCTTGTAGCTCTGTTGCACAGAATCCATAAGACATGTCTAAAGCCCCTTGACCAATGTCTGTTTAATACTTGGGTGTGAGTTACCTATGATGTGCATGCGTGCTCAGTCATGTCTGACTCTTTGTGACCCCATGGACTGTAGCCCAGCAGGCTCCTCTTGCCCATGGAGTTTTCCAGGCAAGAATACTGGAGTGGCTTGCCATTTCTTACTCCAAGGGATTTTTCTGACCCAGGAACTGAACCTGCATCTCCCAAGGCTCCTGCACTAGCAGGTGTATTCTTTACCACTGAGTCACCTGGCAAGCCCTGATAACCATGAGGATGCCAATATAAAAATCTAATAAAGTTCAAACATCAGATTTATTATTTTTGTCAAAATATAAACCTTGAAAGTCAGGGACTGTGTCTTAGTCATAAAGGCTTCCCGGTGTCAAACGCAATGTCTAAAACTTGATCACTATTTGTTAAAAATTGTTGAATGTAAAAAAAAAAAAAAGAAAATGAGGTGAAACATTAAACAGTTTAGATTCATTATTTTTTAATCTCATATTTGAATTATATCCAGTATTCATTGACTCGAGTCCTTCTCTCAAAACATAATTAGTTGCTTTTCAATACAATTTATAATATTTAAAATATTTCACTAAGATTTATAAAATTTCTATGAAGATTTATATTTCCCAACCCTAATTCCCAGTGTTAATTTTATTAGTACTATATTTAAATTGGTTCAGTACTCACCCCACGTTGTTTTATCTGAGCTTCTTCTGCATAGCTGAGATCTATTTTGATTTCTGCCTTGATTGGCTTGATTTCATCATTTCATCAGAAACAATTTTTCATTTTATTGTTCAAGAAAAAGGGTCAGAAATTATCAGAGCCTCTGAGTTTTTCTGCCTCCAGGTTTGAAACATATTTTTTTTGGCTTCTTGAAGTTTAATTCTTTAACCATGGCAGTCGCTGGTGTCCATCAGCTCTTTCAGGCTTTCTGGAATATGGTATATCCTGCCCATCTGTACTTTTCCAGTTTATTTTGTTTCATTAAACAATTCTTATTAGTACCTAGTTAAGTGATTTATTCTTCTGTTCCATTTGTACGCATTGTTACTTGTGTTAGTTTTCTGGAACATCTAACAGTAAGAAAGTACCACAAACTGAGTGGTTTGCAACAATGAAAATTTATTCTCCCACAGTTCTGGAGGCTACTAGCTGAAAAGAGGGACTTGGTGGTGTCGATTCTCCCTGAGTGCGCCTCCTTTCCTTTCTCCTCTCCAGGCTTCCAGTGAAGGTTGGCAGTCCCTGGGGTTCCCTGGTCTGTAGGTGCAGTGCTCAAATCCCTGCTTCCATGCTCCCTAGGCTGTCCTTCCATAGGTGTCCTCTGTCTTCACACAGGTTCTCTTCCTAGTGTCCCTGTTTTCTTGTATAAAAGGCAGATTAGATTCCACCTACTGTGTGATCTCATTTTAACTTGACTATATCCACAAAGACTATTTACAAATAAATTCACATTCACAGGTACTAAACACTTAGGACTTTAATACATCTCTTTGGGGAACACAGTTTAAACCATAGCACTACTCCAGAGATTTTCTGTCTTTAGGATATAAAAACAGGCTGTTGTTATTTAGTCACTAAATTATGTCTGACTCTTTTGTGACCTCATGGACAATAGTCTGCCAGGCTCCTCTGTCCATGGGATTTCCCAGGCAAGAATACTGGAGTGGGTTGCCATTTCCTTCTCCAGGGGATCTTCCTGACCCAGGGATCAACCTGGGGCTCTTGCCGTGTCTCCTGAATTGCAAGGGGATTCTTTCCCTCTGAGTTGATGGAGAATCTGGGACAGGGGATGATAAACTGAGAGATTGGGGTTGACATATACACACTACTATGTATAAAACTGATAACTAATAAGAGCCTACTGTATAGCACAGAGAATTCTACTCAATATTCTAATGACCTATATTGGAAAAGAATCTAAAAATGAGAGGATATATGTATGTATATATTCTCTTTGCTGTTCAACAGAAAAGTAATACAACATTTTAAACAAACTATACTCTAATAAAAAATAAAAGTTTAAAAAGAATATAAAAAGAGCTTTCTCTTATATAATATCTGCTCTTCATAAACTTCATTTCCCCCCTCCATATCTACTATGATTACCTTGCCTTTCTTCTATGTCCTGAATTTCTTTTTCAATTTTTACCTGTTCTCTTTCTTGCTGTTTCTAATTTATTCATTACTTCTAAAATAGTATTATTTTAGTTAGGCTATTAATTTCTTTCCTTCCATTGGCCATATCCCTTTATATTTAATTCTGTAGATTTATTGGTGGGACTTTGAGAGGTTTTATTTTCTGTTTATTGCTTTGAAATAATCTTATTCCCATTAATCTTTTCCACTGGACAAAGCACTTGGGAATGATCCTTGGGGTATGTTTTCTGTGAGATCAAGATATTAATCTTTTTAACTTCTTTCTCATGCTGTATTTTCTTAGGTATTTTCACATTAAAACTTCAATCCCTGTTGCATGACTGTTGCTTAAAAGAGCTGCTCTGTAGACTGCCTACAGCCTGAGAGAATTCTCCCCACCCTCTTTCCACCATTACCTGAGACTTGACTTATCTTCCAGCTACAGCTGAAAGGCTCAAGCCCTGTGTTCCCTCTTCCTCTCTCTATTCTGTGTGTGTGATGGGGGAAGGATTCAGCTGGGGTTGGGTGCAGTCTTTCTTAGAGGTACTGGTTCCTGTTCCTTTTCCTTAAATTTCATTTTCTATCCTATGCCTGGAATTGCTCCAGTTAATGAAGCATAGGGTGATGCCTTCTAGATGATTCCCTCACTTGAGTGTGGAGTTCAGTAGCCTATGATTCTGCACCAGTGGACCATGCTACTGTTCCCTTCCTTTTCATTTCTCCTAACCAGTGTTAATTCTAAGTAGTTGGTGGTGGTGGTTTAGTCGCTAAGTCATGCCCGACTCTTTGCGACCCCATGGACGATAGCCTGCTAGGGTCCTCTGTCCATGGGATTCTCCAGGCAAGAATGCTGGAGTGGGTTGCCATTTCTTTCTCCAGGGGATCCTCCCGACCCAGGAATTGAACCCGGGTCTCCTGCATTGCAGGCAAATTCTTTACCAACTGAGCTATGAGGGAAGCTCTAATTACTTCCTTGAGGTCAAAAGAGACAAAAAGGATACCATTCTTCTTGCATTTCTTGTCCAATTTGGGAATATTAAGGGACATTCTTAGGACTTTCACTACCCTCTGGGGATAGGACAGGAGCCAGTCTTCTTCCTTCCTTCTCCTCCTGCCTTGTAGAGATCTTGACGTTTGATTTCCTTGTTTGGTTGTGGCTGATTTCTTTTCCGCACTGTTGTTTTTCTTGATGTTGTTGTTTCTGAGAGGAGAGAGACTCTCTGAATCTGTTCCCTCTATTTGACCTGAACATGTGTCTTGAGCTTTTCAGTTATGCCATGATACGAGCTGGTGATTTTTCCTCTAATAAAATGGCAGGAACTTTAGATATTTTTTAAAATTTGCATCATGTCTTCCTACATTTCTCACCAGTGCTATTATTCTGAAGTCCAATTTAGAGTACTACATTGAGATGTCAGCTTATGATTGGAAGACCAGGTTGCTTTTTTTTTTTTTTTTCCCAAAGGCTCTAGATGTGAAACAATAATTATTAAAATACACTTTTAACTTATTTTTCTTTCATTCAGTAGTCAGACTGAATGTCACCAAAGATTATATTTTAGATCTTGCTGATTTTAAGACTCTGGAGACTATTAGCCCATAGGAAATGAAAGCAGCTCTCAAAATGCATTCTTCTGCCAGTTCTGCCTCAGCTCTCCTTCCTGTGGTAACCTCATTATTATTCCAGATTGAAGGATTTGGGGCTGTGGCGGGAGGTTCACAAACAAGTCTAACAGATTCTCTGTCCTGATAATCTTAGGGGCTTCCCTGATGGGTCAGTGGTAAAGAGTCTGCCTGCAGTGCAGGAGATACAGGAGATCCAGGAGACATGGATTTGATCCCTGCGTCAGGAAGATGCCCTGGAGGAGGAAACGGTTACCTACTCCAATATTCTTGGCATGGAAAATCCCTTGGGCAGAGGAGCCTGTCAGGCTACAATCCACAGGGTCACATAGAATCTGACACAATTGAGCGACCGGCACACATGCATAATCTTCAGTTCAGTTCAGTTCAGTTCAGTCGCTCAGTCATGTCCGACTCTTTGCAACCCCATGAATCGCAGCACGCCAGGCCTCCCCGTCCATCACCAACTCCCAGAGTTCACCCAGACTCACGTCCACGTCCATCGAGTCAGTTATGCCATCCAGCCATCTCATCCTCTGTCGTCCCCTTCTCCTCCTGCCCCCAGTCCCTCCCAGCATCAGAGTTTCTTCCAATGAGTTAACTCTTCGCATGAGGTGGCCAAAGTACTGGAGTTTCAGCTTTATCATCATTCCTTCTGAAGAAATCCCAGGGCTGATCTCCTTCAGAATGGGCTGGTTGTATCTCCTTGCAGTCCAAGGGACCCTCCAGAGTCTTCTCCAACACCGCAGTTCAAAAGCATGCATAATCTTGGGTATTTATTATTTACTTTTCAGTGCCTAGAGGGCTAATTAATAAATAAAATAAATAATTATGGAAGATTTCAGGGTTTTTGAGCTTTTACCTCTTGGGGAAGAAGTCTTGCATTTTCAAAAGCATAATTTTCTCTGTTTTGTAAGAGAAATACATTATTGGATACAAATGCTTTTGGTATAATGGAGATAATTGAGCCAAACCAAGATTTAGCCAGATCCCCATCAGAAACGTTTAGAAAACAAAACAGTACATGCTATTTTTATTTGTTTGCTTTATTGTCATTAGCTACTGGTGGTCTTTTCTTTCCTGTGTTTCTAGAACCTGAAGACAGTTCTATCTGAGTCTGAGTGGACAGCCCTCCTCAGGAATTTAGGACACTGAATGGGAGCTGGTTAATGGACCACTAGGTGTCAGTATTGTCTTTTCATATTCTATATGCGAAGTCACTTCAGTCACATCTGATTCTTTGTGACCCCATGGAGTGTAGCCCACCAGGCTCCTCTGTCCATAGAATTCTCTAGGCAAGAATATAGAAGTGAATAGCCATTCCCTTCTCCAGGGACTCTTCCCAATGCAGGGATTGAACCTGGGTGTCCTGCATTTCGGGTGGATTCTGAGCCACCAGGGAAGCCCACACCCGAGGCTTCCCAAATTCTCTCAAACTTAAATGTCCACAGGGGAAGGCAGATAAAAGACTCATGTGGGTTCACATTTGCTTACACAAGAAGCAATGCTCTTCTTCCTCTTAGAAAAACACCATTTTCCATTTTTCTTGATCAGTCCATTTGATGTATATCTGGCTTTACCAGTGTTGACACAAATTTTCTTCTGCTTTAAAACAACAACAGAAAGGCTGTACAAGCGTGATGAAGCACGGTCTCCCTTGGTGACATCTGGGGAAACAGTGGGAAAAGGGTAAAGAGGCGGTGGTATTATATGTCAGCAAGGCGGTGGAGACTGAGCACAGGCAGATCTTCAGATTTTTTGAGAGAAATATTATATCTGAATTTTTATGTAAAATGTTCTCATTTATATATTAGTTGGCTCAAACTTAAAGAAAAACAAAGTTGTGGGCTAAGACATGGAACTTGCAGAGCAACAGGCTAAAATCTCTGAGCTGACACTTGAATGCTGTCTCTTCTTCCTTGGAGTTCTTTGCTGATCATTTCCCAGCCTGGGCTAATTGTTTGGCTCTATCAGGATGAGGGAAGGTCCTTCGGGAGATGCTTAGGATTATCTTTTGTGACTTATCTTTTGTGACTATTGGGCTGCCGTTGATGGGGTCGCACAGAGTCGGACAGGACTGAAGCGACTTAGCAGCAGCAGCAGCAGCTTTTTTATTTCACGGAGAAGTTGTCCGCATAGCTGGAGGGATTTGGTATAGGCCGGAAAGTTTAAATATCCAGAGTTAACTTCACTTGATCTGGGAGAGGTTTGGAAAGTTCTATGAGTGCCAATTTCTCAGTGCGGCATAATTTTCTGTTTTGAATGTTCTGGAGCAAGACACACAGGAGGGAAAGTAGGCAGGGGTCTCTCCAACCCCAAGGATGTGCCCCTTTCATAGACCGAGTGCAGAGAAGATGAGAAAGCTGTTCCCAGGCTTAGAGAGATGGCACAGGCTTTAGAGACAGTGGATTCGAGACAGCTTCATTGGACACAGCAGGAAGGGGGAGTCCAGATTGGGCAGTACCTACTCCTGACCTCGCAGCTGGTAGCAGAGGACTCCCAATTCCAGCTCACTTAACTCCTGATCTGGTGTTCTCACTGGGAGGCGGTGAGAATGAGCACACAGCCCAGCCATTGGACAGCGCGATTGGCTGTGTGCAAACTATTCATGATGTAAAAGAGAGAGTCATATGAAGGAAGAAACAGGCTTTGAAAGAAAGAGCCTATTTTTATCTAGATAGAGTACTTATATCTAGAAAGGGATAGACTCTAAAATGAATACCCAGGAAAATTGATTCATTTTTTTGTTGTTGTTGTTCAGTAGATCAGTCGTGTCTGACTCTTGGCAACCCCATGGACTGCAGCACGCGAGGCTTCCCTGTCCCTCACCGACTCCCAGAGTTTACTCAAACTCATGTCCATTGTGTCGGTGATGCCATCCAACCATCTCATACTCTGTCATCTCCTCCTCCTGCCCTTAATCTTTCCCAGCATCAGGGTCTTTCCCAATGAGTCAGTTCTTCGCATTAGGTGGCCAAAGTATTGGAGTTTCAGCTTCAGCATCAGTCCTTCCAGTGAATATTCAGAATGATTTCTTTGAAGATTGACTGGTTTGATCTCCTTGCAGTCCAAGGAACTCTCAAGAGTCTTTTCCAACACCACAGTGCGAAAGCATCAATTCTTTGGCACTCAGCTTTCTTTATAGTTCAATTCTCACGTCCATATGTGACTACTGGGAGAACCATAGCTTTGACTAGATGGACCTTTGTTGGCAGAGTGATGTCTCAGCTGTTTCATATGCTGTCTAGTTGGGTCTGGAGAAGGCAATGGCACCCACTCCAGTACTCTTGCCTGGAGAATCCCAGGGACGGGGGAGCCTGATGGGCTGCCATCTATGGGGTCACACAGATTCAGACACGACTGAAGCGACTTAGCAGCAGCAGCTAGGTGGGTCATAGCTTTTCTTCCAAGGAGCAAGTGTCTTTTAATTTCATGGCTGCAGTCATGATTTTGGAGCCCAAGAAAATAAAGCCTGTCACTGTTTCCGTTGTTTCCCTATCTATTTGCCATGAAGTGATGGAACTGGTTGCCATGATCTTAGTTTTTTGAATGTTGAGTTTTAAGCCAACTGTTTCACTCTTCTCTTTCACTTTCATCAAGAGGTTCTTTGGTTCTTCTTCACTTTCTGCCATAAGGGTGTTGTCATCTGCATATCTGAGCTTATTGATATTTCTCCCAGCAATGATGATTCTAGCTTGCGCTTCAACCAGCCCAGCATTTCACATCATTTACTCTGCATATAAGTTAAATAAACAGGGTGACAGTATACAGCCTTGACATATTCCTTTCCCAATTTGGAACCAGTCTGTTGTTCCAGGTCAAGTTCTAACTGTTGCTTCTTGACCTGCATACAGATTTCTCAGGAGGCAGGTAAGGTGGTCTGGTATTCCCATCTCTTGAAGAATTTTTCAGTTTGTTGCGATCCATACAGTCAAAGGCTTTGGCATAATCAATAAAGCAGAAGTAGATGATTTTCTGGAGTTTTCTTGTTTTTTCTATGATCCAACAGATGTTGAAAAGTTGATCTCTGGTTCCCCTCCCTTTTCTAAATGCAGCTTGAACATCTGGAAGTTCATCGTTCACATACTGTTGAAGACTGGCTTGGAGAATTTTGAGCATTACTTTACTAGTATGTGAGATGAGTGCAATTTTGGGGTAGTTTGAAAAATCAATGGCATTGCCCTTCTTTGGGATTGGAATAAAAATTTACCTTTTCTAGTCCTGGGGCCACTAGTCACTAATCATCAGGGAAACGCAAATTAAAACCACAATGAACTATCACCTCATACGTGTCAGAATGGCTGTTATGAAAAAGACGAAAAATAGCAGGTGTTGGCAAGGACGTGGAGAGAAGGTTCCCTTGTGCACTGTTGGTAGATATGTAAATCGGCATAACCATTGTGGAAAACATATGGAGGGTCTTAGAAAAACAGAAGGTCCAAATAATCCGACAATTCTACTTCTGGGTATTTTTCCAAAGAAAATAGAATATGAAATCAAAAAGATATATGCACCCCTACATTGACTGCAGAATTATTTACAGTACTCAGGATATGAAGGTAACTTAAGTACCCATCTATAGATGAATGGATAAAGAATACATGGTATATATATTGGGGCTGGTGCATGGGGATGACCCAGAGAGATGTTATGGGGAGGGAGGTGGGAGGGGGGTTCATGTTTGGGAACGCATGTAAGAATTAAAGATTTTTAAATTTAAAAATAAAAACTAAAAAAGAAAATAAAATAAAAAAAGAATACATGGTATATATACAATGAAATATTATTCAGCTATAAAAAAGAATTAAATCTTATTTGTGATAATATTTATGGACCTAGAGGATACTCTGCCAAGTGAAATAAGTCAGACATAAAAGACAATATCATATGATTTAACTTATATATAGGCTCAAACAAAACAAATGATCAAACAGAACAGACCCATAGACACAGCAAAAAATTAGTGGTTGTTAGTGGGGAAGTTGGGGGAGGATGTTTTGGGCTTCCTTAGTGGCTGAGACGGTAAATCGTCTGTCTGCAATGCAGGAGACCCAAGTTCGATCCCTGGGTTGGGAAGATCCCCTGGAGAAGGAAATAGCAGCCCACTCCAGTATTCTTGCCTGGAAAATCCCATGGACCGCGGAGCTTGGTAGGCTACTGTCCATGGGATCACAAAGAGTCAGACACGACTGAGCCACTTCACTTTGGGGGAGGATGAGTGAAATTGGTAAGGGTGAATAAAAAGCACAGACTTTATGTTACAAAATAAATAATTCTGGGGAGGTGTAAAGTAGAGCATAGGAAATAGAGTCAATAATATTGCCAAAATTTTGTATGTTGACAAATGGTAACTAGTCTTATGTAAATAGCAGTGGCAATTTTGTAACATATAAAATATACCAATGTAACATACACTACGTTGTATTGCTGTTGTTCAGTCGCCAAGTCATGTCCGACTCTTTGCAACCCCATGGACTGCAGCGCTCCAGGCTTCCCTGTCCTTCACTACCTTCCAAACTCCTGTGCGTTGAATCGATGATCCCATCCAACCGTCTCATCCTCTGGTGCCCCTTCTCCTACTGCCCTCAGTCTTTAGAAGAGTCAGAGTCTTTTCCAGTGAGACAGTTCTTCGCATCAGGTGGCCAAAGTATTGGATCTTCAGGGTCAGTACTGGACCTTTCAGTGAATATTCAGGGTTGATTTCCTTTAGGACTGACTGGTTTGATCTCCAGCACTACATATTAAAAAAACAATTCTTCAGAGCTCAGCTTTCTTTATGGTCCCACTCTCACATCCATACAAGACTACTGGAAAAATGATAGCTTTGATCACATGAACCTTTGTCAGTAAAGTGTTGTCTCTGCTTTTTTATACACTATCTAGGTTTGTCATAGCTGTTCTTCCAAGGAGCAAGCATCTTTTAATTTCAAGGCTGCAGTCACCATCTGCCATGATTTTGGAGCCCAAGAAAATAAAACCTGCCACTGTTTCCACTTTTTCCCCATCTATTTGCCTTGAAGTGATGGGACCAGGTGCCCTAATCTTAGTTTTTTGATTGTTCAGTTATAAGTCGGTTTTTCAATCTCCTCTTTCACTTTCATCAAGACACTCTTTAGTTCCTCTTCAGTTTTTGTCATTAGAGTGGTATCATCTGCATATCTGAGGTTATTGATATTTTTCCCAGCAATCTTGATTGCAGCTTGTGCTTCATCCAGCCCAGCATTTCATATCATGTACTCTGCATATGAGTTAAATAAGCAGGATAACAATATACAGCCTTGATGTATTCCTTTCCCAATTTGGAACCAGTCTGTAGCTCCAAGTCCAGTTCTAACTGTTGCTTCTTGACCTGCATACAGATTTCTCAGGAGGCAGGTCAGGTGGTCTGGTATTCCCATCTCTGGAAGAATTTTCCGTAGTTTGTCGTGATCTATGCAGTCAAAGGCTTTGGCATAATCAATAAAGCAGAAGAAGCTGTCTGCTTCTGCTTGTAGATGTTTTCATGTAAGGACCAAAAATTTCTGGTGTATCCATTTCTACATCTTTAGTGTGTGACTGTAAAAGTTGCTCAGTCGTGTCTAACTCTTTGTGACTGCATCAACTGTCCATGGAATTCTCCAGGCCAGCATACTGGAGTGGGTGGGTAGTCTTTCCCTTCTCCAGGGGATCTGCCCAATGTAGGGATAGAACCCAGGTCTCCCGCATTGCAGGCAGATTCTTTACCAGCTGAGCCACAAGGAAAGCCCTTAGTGTAGTCATATTGTATGTGTGGGCACATGGTCAGTCCTGTCCAACTCTCTGTGACCCTGCGGACTGTAGCCTGCCAGGCTCCTCTATCCATGGGATCTCCCAGACAAGAATACCGGAGTGGGCAACCATTTCCTCTTCCAGGAAATCTTCCTGACCCAGGGATTGAATCTGCATCTCCTTCCTGCGTCTCCTGCATTGGCAGGTGTATTCTTTACCACTTGAACACCTGGGAAGCTCAGAGTCCTATTAGGGACAAGCACTACTGGAGAACAGGCTTAATTTATGGCATTAGCCATGAGTCACGGTATATTCACCGTTTGTGAATGTCTTCAAGCTAGGAGATAAAGTCAAAACTCTTCCCCCTGCCTCTCAGAACTCCTAGCACGGCTTGCGCAGGGCCCGTCCAGTGGATGGGGCCTGCATCGTCGCCGGCATCAGTGCAGCGGATGCCAGCTCTCCTCCCGCCTCCCACGCCCCCACCGTTGTCCGCAGTTTGCTCCTGTGCTGCCACCGTGCTGGCCTCGATGCTGATGCCTGAGCGTCGCCCATTTTCCCAGCCTCAGGGCCTTGTCATTAACTGTTGCCGCAGCTGAGAGAGCCTCTCCCAGATCTTCACAGGCCGTTCCTTGTCATTCTTCAGTTCTCAGCTCACACACGCACCACGATGCCACCGGGGTATTCTGAGGACCGCTGGTGGGGAGCAAGCATCCTGAGCACCGTCCAAGGGGAGGCCAGGCGCAGGAGGCGCCCCGTTTCTCTCTGCCACACCTTCCTGCACACCTGTCCTCAAAGGGGGCTCCCCACCTTCTTTCAGTGCATCTCCTTTGCGGCACCAAGCACAGCCTTCAAAGACAATGCCCCTCATTTGGGTGACTTCTTCATTGCTGGCCTATCCTGTTGGAACAAAAGCTCCATACAGACTTCTCTGTCCTGCTGAGTGTTGTGTCCTCAGGCACTAAGCCTGTGCCCGATGTAGAAGAGTGCTCATCAGTATTTACTAAGTGATGCAGTAATTTTTCACAGGTGATATTCTTAGAAACAAGCCTACTTCCAGGTGCATATCTGTATATGCGAACAGGTCGGGCCTCATCCCCTGAAACATTTTACCTGGTTAACACAAGTCATGCAGCAAGTTCCCAGCATCGTTCTCAGTTACTCTTTCTGCAGGATTGTTCCTCCTTCTAGAGAAGTGTGAAAGTTCTTATCCAGCTGTTCCTGGTGCTATCTGGCCTGTTGAATGTGACTGTCATGTGGTCCCTTTCTGAGTTAGGTGGTTACCAGGCCATGAGCCCCTTAACCTGCCCCCCAACCTCTTGGCTGGTTGGTCACCTCCCGCATCTCTCTTGCTGTGCTCCTGCTCCGGAGGTGCCACAGGGCATTAGTGGGTGGAGGGGACCTGACCTAAAGCAGAGGACACATGTCTCAATAGCCATTGCTTCTTTCTACCCATCCATGCCAGACAGATAGACGGGTGGCCATAAACAATAGACCTCTCTATTGACTCCAGACACTGGCATCAAAGTCACAGCTGCAAGGAAGTGTGCAGGAAGAATTCCAAACTCTCATTCTTTTTTCTCTCTTCCTTCTTTTTACCTCTCAGGTACATTAGAAGTGATTCAAGTTTCTATATTTTGTGCTTAGCCTAATAAAGACAGAAATGGCTTTAGAGACTATAAGGATACGGGAATGAGGAACAGGTCTCTCTAGTTCATTCTTAGACCCCAGCACCCAATAGGACCCTTGGCACATAGGAGTCATCCAGCACACTTTTGTTAGATGAACGAATATGCTTGAAATCAAGAATGTTTCAGTTCAGTTCAGTCACTCAGTTTTGTCCGACTCTTTGCAACCCCATGAATCGCAGCACACCAGGCCTCCCTGTCCATCACCAACTCCCGGAGTTTACCCAAACTCATATTCATTGAGTCGGTGATGCCATTCAGCCATCTCATCCTCTGTCATCCCCTTCTCCCTCAATCCCTCCCAATGTCAGGGTCTTTTCCAATCAGTCAACTCTTGGCAAGAGGTGGCCAATGTATTGGAGTTTCAGCTTCAGCATCAGTCCTTCCAGTGAACCCCTAGACTGATCTCCTTTAGGATGGACTGGTTGGATCTCCTTGCAGCCCAAGGGACTCTCAAGAGTCTTCTCCAACACCACAGTTCAAAAGCATCAATTCTTCAGCACTCAGCTTTCTTCACAGTCCAACTCTCACATCCATACATGACTACTGGAAAACCATAGCCTTGACTAGATGGGCCTTTGTTGGCAAAGTAATGTCTCTGCTTTTCAATATGCTATCTAGGTTGGTCATAACTTTTCTTCCAAGGAGTAAGCGTCTTTTAATTTTCATGGCTGCAGTCACCATCTGCAGTGATTTTGGAGCCCAAAAAATAAAGTCTGACACTGTTTCCACTATTTCCCCATCTATTTCCCATGAAGTGATGGGACCAGATGTCATGATCTTAGTTTTCTTATGTTGAGCTTTAAGCCAACTTTTTCACTCTCCTCTTTCACTTTCATCAAGAGGCTTTTTAGTTCCTCTTCACTTTTTACCATAAGGGTGGTGCCATCTGCATATCTGAGGTTATTGATATTTCTCCCGGCAATCTTGATTCCAGCTTGTGTTTCTTCCAGTCCAGCGTTTCTCATGATGTACTCTGCATAGAAGTTAAATAAGCAGGGTGACAATGTACAGCCTTGACATACTCCTTTTCCTATTTGGAACCAGTCTGTTGTTCCATGTCCAGTTCTAACTGTTGCTTCCTGACCTGCATATAAGTTTCTCAAGAGGCAGATCAGGTGGTCTGGTATTCCCATCTCTCTCAGAATTTTCCACAGTTTATTGTGATCCACACAGTCAAAGGCTTTGGCATAGTCAATAAAGCAGAAATAGATAGTTTTCTGGAACTCTCTTGCTTTTCCATGATCCAGCGGATGTTGGTAATTTGATCTCTGGTTCCTCTGCCTTTTCTAAAACCAGCTTGAACATCTGGAAGTTCACGGTTCATGTATTGCTGAAGCCTGGCTTGGAGAAATTTGAGCATTATTTTACTAGCATGTGAGATGAGAGCAATTGTGCATTGAGTTTGAGCATTCTTTTGCATTGCCTTTCTTTAGGATTGGAATAAAAACTGACATTTTCCAGTCCTGTGGCCACTGCTGAGTTTTCCAAATTTGCTGGCATATTGAGTGCAGCACTTTCACAGCATCATCTTTCAGGATTTGAAATAGCTCAACTGGAATTCCATTACCTCCACTAGCATTGTTTATAGTGATGCTTTCTAAGGCCCACTTGACTTCGCATTCCAGGATGTCTGGCTCTAGGTGAGTGATCAAATCATCGTGATTATTTTATTTGGAAGATCTTTTTTATACAGTTCTTCCGTGTATTCTTGCCACCTCGTCTTAATACCTTCTGCTTCTGTTAGGTCCATACCATTTCTGTCCTTTATTGTGTCCATCTTTGCATGAAATGTGCCCTTGGTATCTTTAATTTTCTTGAAGAGATCTCTAGTCTTTCCCATTCTGTTGTTTTCCTGTATTTCCTTGCACTAATCACTGAGGAAGGCTTTCTCATCTCTCCTTGCTATTCTTTGGAACTCTGCATTCAAACGGGAATATCTCTCCTTTTCTCTTTTGCTTTTCGCTTCTCTTCTTTTCACAGCTATTTTTAAGGCCTCCTCAGACAGTCATGTTGATTTTCTGCATTTGTTTCCTATGGGGATGGTCTTGATCCCTATCTCCTATACAATGTCATGAACCTCCGACCATAGTTCATCAGGCATTCTGTCTATCAGAATAGTCCCTTAAATCTATTTCTTACTTCCACTGTATAATTGTAAGGGATTTGATTTAGGTCATACCTGAAAGGTCTAGTGGTTTTCCCTACTTTCTTTAATTTAAGTCTGAATTTGGCATTAAGGAGTTCATGATCTGAGCCACAGTCAGCTCCCAGTCTTATTTTTGCTGACTGTATAGAGCTTCTCCATCTTTGGCTGCAAAGAATATAATCAATCTGATTTTGGTGCTGACCATCTGATATGTCCATGTGTAGAGTCTTCTCTTGTGTTGTTGGAAGAGGGTGTTTGCTATGACCAGTGAGTTCTCTCAGCAAAACTGTATTAGCCTTTGCCCTGCTTCATTCCGTACTCCAAGGCGAAATTTGCCTGTTACTCCAGGTGTTTCTTGACTTCCTATTTTTGCATTCCAGTCCCATATAAAGAAAAGGACATCTTTTTGGGGGTGTTAGTTCTAAAAGTTCTTGTAGGTGTTCATAGAACCGTTCAACTTCAGCTTCTTCAGTGTTACCGAACAACTATTCCCAGTTTTTCCATGCAGACTGATCCTAAGTTTTGCCTGAATGGCAGTGTGCACAGCCTGTAATAATTGGTGTAAATTGGTCCCAGACAGCTTTCAGTCCCCCTTGGTAAAGAATGGGTCTGTGACCCAGTGAAATGTATGGGCAGTGAAATACATGGGGAAGTTCTCTGGTTGATTCTAGGAAATAGTTCCCATATTGATAAAAGGTAAGTATCATATCAGGGGGAAAGTCCCATTTCCCATCTACCTCTTCCTTCCTGCTTGGGCTGCTTTTGTGGAAGGATATTTTAGAGCTGTGGCAGCCATCTTGGGATCAAGAGGGAAGAGTCAAGGAAAGTCACAAAGACTCTGACATCTCATTGTCAACTAAAGAATGCCACTCCCCATCTGGCTCAAAAAGGATTGAGTAACTGCCCCTCCAGCTGCTGATCTTTAACATATCCAAAGAAGCTCAGGGTAGAGATCAGGAATGAGGCACTCTTCTCTGGTGAAAAGGGCAGAACAGGCCTTCTGATAATTAGATATTTTCAGGGGCAAATTTTTATGAACTTGGATTCTTGCATCTTCGTATACTTAGAAAAGCACTAAAACCATTAACTGTTTCTTGTGACCTGATGTCACTGCTAAGATGTCCATTCCCTGTAACTAGCAGTGGCCTTCTACAAAGGTGTGTGCTCGGTGGTTGTACTCCTGTCACCAAATTCACACATACACAGGGACTCCTATTACAATTTGGTGCCAAAGGGCACAGGGTTGCCTTTGACCAAGTTGCTTCTTCTACACAAAGGTTTCTACTGAACCCGTTCTCCATGTTTCCCTTGACATCTTACTGCCTTCTCATTATCCCCCTGATATCTCTTAACAGACTTATAGCATCACCTTGCCATTCTAGACATTCCTTCTCTGTTTATCTTTGCTGTTTTCTCATTATCACTTTCCACAGGCCAAATATCATATCTTGGTTTTTAATTACTTTAATGGGCCTTGTCCACAGTAATTAGGACATTGAGGTCATTATCTTGTCGCTGCAGATCTTCTTCAGAAATTTTATTGATCTTTTCTTGGAGCAAACTCACGTGGGGGTACTAGACCCACATAAACTTGTAACTTAGGCCAAGAGTTATCCTGATTAATTAGCAACATTGCTTTCTGGTGCAAAGCTGCCCTCCCTGTAGACCAGTGCTTTGCAAACATGGCTGTATAGTAGAATTACCTGAGATGCTTTCAAAACTCCTGAAGCCCAGGTCTCCCACATGGCAATTAAACCAGGAGAGCAGAGGGGAATCCAGCTTCAGGATTTTTTTAAGTTCCCCACAAGGTTCCACTGTACAGACACATTTGAAGATCAGTGCTTTAGACAAGTACTTCTTGATCTTTAATGTGCATATGAATCCCACAGAGGTCTTGTTTAAATGCAGATTCTGAAGGTCTGGGGTGCCACTGATATTCTGCATTCCTAACAAGCTTCCAGGTGATGACAACACCTGTCTGAGGCCCACATTTTGCAGAACAAAGGTCTAGAATATAGATTTAGTAGTCTATTCTAATGCTGGAAGTGAAAGTGTTAGTCACTCAGTCATGTCCAACTCTTTGAGACACCATGGATTATAGCCTGCCAGGCTCCTCTGTCCATGGAATTCTCCAGGCAAGAACACTGGAATGGGGAGCCATTCCCTCCTCCAGGGGATCTTCCCGACACAGTACCTCCTCCCTTGCAGGCATATTCTTTACAGTCTGAGCCACCATTCCGAAATTAAATTCCCCTTGGGTCCAATTGCAAAGTCACAGAAAAAAAAAAATAATGCCTGAAGTAAAGCCAAGTGCAGGGACACTATATTAAAGAACTCGAAGGAGTGTTGCTTTTGATCTCCAATTTAGTTATGTACCTGGGCTGACCAACCATCTCAGTTTGTCAGACACCGAGGTAAGGTTCTTGCGTGCCAGAATTTTCAGTCTTAAAACTGGGACAAATTGGTCACTCGAGTTAATGTGGCAGCTCTAAGAAAGCAGCAGTCAAGCTTTGCACTGCAGTGTCCGATTCCTTCTTTCTGGGAACAGGAGGGAGTCCAACAGGGTCAAGTGTGTGCTGGGAAAGACAAGCATAAGGGAAAGAAATGTGAGTTGCAGGCCCAATAAGATCTTAAAGAATGTGACTTCAAAAGAGTAAAGAATCAAGCAAATCCAAGTGGAATTAGAAAATTCTGAGATTATCATATGGCCATAGATACTCTTATCCTATCACCTGGGGCTCCCCAGTGGTAAAGAATCTGCCTGCTAATGCAGGAGACACAGTTTGATTTCTGGGTCAGGAGGATCCCTTGGAGATTGGGAGTAGCAACCCACTCCAGTATTCTTGTCTGGAGAATCCCACGTACAGAGGAGCCTGATGGGCTACAGTTCATGGGGTTGCAAGAGTCAGACATGAGTGAGCACAGCACGCAGTATGTACAGATAAATCTAGGGTTTGTGGTTTAGCCCTCTGTTCTAGCACTGGCTTTCTGTATAGCCCAGTTGGTAACCCGTTCCTCCTCTCTGGGCCTCAGGTTCAGCAACTAAGAAATGGGAGTTGAATCAAAGGATGTGAAGGGTTTTTCCTGCCTCCCCATTCCCCGATGATTTATGCAACATGAATAAAGCTACCACTGCAGAAGTGCGCTTTAACAGCACAATTAGATAGCGAACCCCCCTTCTGTTTTGGGAGCAGCCATCTCCAAGGCGCCCCAGGACACTGCACAGCAGCGTTAGTTTCCTCATATTCAGGAACACTTCCCTTTGCTGGCCTTTGATGCTCAGAGAGCCGAGAACTTACAGTTCTTTATTTCTTTTTTTGTTTTTCTTGAGACTAACATGTTTACAAATCTAAATGAAACTCTATCTCAGACCCAGCCTTTCGGTTACAAGTGGCTTCCTCCTTCTGCTCTTGCCTCCAGGCAGGGAACCCACTTCTCAACTTTTTGTTTTCTTCAGAGAGACAGAGTCTCCCCAGCCACCCGTTGCAGGATTCCTGTTAACCTTTCATTAAGCCTGCTGACAGCTGGCTTCATTTCTTCATAACTTAGTTCAACACATTCCCATTTCAATGGGTCCCACCTGGCTTCATTAAGGTTCCTGCCAGCTTCTCCACTAGCAGCTTCCTCCGCAAATGCAAATAGACTCTGAGTAAATAATATGGAGACTGGGGAAGACTGAGCTATAAAGTGGTTGGCACTGGAGAACCATCCGAACTCTCAGGTTGCCCTGGATCTGAGTCAACTAAAATCTAATTCAGACCGACTCTGGTCAGTGCCTCAGTTTTAAATGTGTGAAATCTTACAAGGGCTGTCATGGTGAAGGACGGGGTAGTGGTTAGAGCATGGAGTCCTTCAGGCCTGGTTCCAGACCAGCTCTGTCACAGGGGTAGGACTATGAGCAAATTCTTTCAGCTCTTTCTGTTTTACTGTTTTCTCGAGAATAATATACCTGTTTCACTGGGCGGCTGTGAGGATCCAGTGATCTTGCCTTCATCTTTTTAATTGGAGGATAATTGCTTTACAATGTTGTTTTGGTTTCTGCCATAGAACAAGATGAATCAGCTGTAAGTATACATATGTCCCTTCTGGATTGTCAAGGTTGACACAGAGTAAGGGTTTATCTTCCTGTGTTATACAGCAACTTCCCGCTAGTTATCTGTTTTGCACACGGTAATCTATATGTTTCAATGTGGTAGAGACCCTGGAACACAGCAAATGCTTCTAAGGATGAGATGTTATCTCTTTCACTTAGCCTAGAAAGGTCCAGGTGGCAGAATTAGGCTGCTCTAAACCCTCAAGGCCTGACTGTGGGCCTGCCGTGTAAAAACAGCTGTCAGAGCTCTGCCTCCGCTAAAGTCTTTCCCTGTGGAAACGCAAACATGACACATGGTTCCTATGTGGGTTTTGTCTCATTTAAAATTTTAAGCTTCTTGAGGGACGCGATTCTCTCCTCTGGGCCAACCACACAGTAGATATTATGGGGTTGTTTGTAGATGTTACCAATTCATCCTGATGGCACAGAGAGGGAAAGAGGAACCAGTACCCCAACCGCCTGCTCTGACCACGGAGTCTCAGGGTAAGAATTCTGGATGTATTCATTCTTTATCCTGTGACTCCCACCCTCCACCCCCTAGACCTTTGAATCTCCCACTGGCTGCCTTGTTCCAGTTCGTGGCCATCCGGTTCGAGGATGTTATTTACTAAGTGTGGCGTGAGTGCCTGTAAGTGGACACACAACATTCCATGTCAGTTTAGGCCACTTCACTCCCACGTCTTCATTCCTCCCTATCAGCTGCCTGGCCTCTGAGATCCCCACTGCAGCCTGGGGCAGAGCCCAAGTGTGTTTCCTCTGAGTCCCCTTGAGTGGAAAATAGGAGACAGGACTCTCACTTCTGCATTTGGAAGATTCCTCTGCCACAGCATGGAGGACAAACTGGGGAGGGAAATGAGCGAAGTTGGTGAGTGTAGTTAAAAGCTACCCTGAGAATCCAGCAGAAAGTAATGCTAGCTTGACTGAGGACTGATAATGACTCCACTGGGACCTTGGCCATTGGCTGCTGGAAACTAACACCCACCGCCACCCCACCCCACCCTGTTGCCATGCCAGTCATCACTGGACCCTGGTTACAGAAGAGTCTTTTCTTAAAATCTCCACCTTCCTGTTAGAAATTATATGCTGCCATAGTTCTCAAATTCTAGGGCACATCTTAACTTAGAACAAATTAAAACACAGATCTCTGGGCTCCTCTCTGAGGTTTCTGAGTCAGTAGGTGTGAGGTGGGGAGGAGAATGGGTATGATTAACAGGTTCCAGGAGATGCTCGGGTTGCTGGTCTGAAGTGCCCAGTTTCAGAACCACAGAGTGAGAGCAGTGGTTCTCACCAACCACTCAGAGCATTAAAAATAAATAAATAATAAAATCAGATGCCTAGGTCACACACCCCAGATCAATTACCAAGAGACCTCCTAAAGGGTGGAACTCAGGAATCAACATAAAAATTCCCCAGATAATTGCAGTGTTCAGCTAGGGTTGAAAGCTACTATCTGGAGGCTCCTGGAGGACATTCTCATTTGTAAAATACTGTGATTACTCATTTAAGTGTTTCTGAATCTGATCAAGGGTCAGAAACATACTTGGGAAAAGATAGTAGATGGCTCCTGGCAAAACACAAATATACTCACTGAGCTGAGATATTAGGTTTAGGGAGCATCGTATTTGCTGTCATCTTTTCTAGGCAGACTCAAGTCGGTGGTGGTATTGTTGGTGGTTTGGGAAGGCGGGTAGGGAGCACAAGCTAAGTTAGGGTGGGCTATCTCACTAACCCACAAAATATTGAAACTTGAGCGTTTGTACACCCCATTTTCCAGATGGGGACACTGAAGCCCTGTACCTGATTCTAGATCCATAGCCCCCCACCCACCCATCCCCAGGTTCTAAATCTGAATTGAGCCTACTGGTCATTTCCAGTAGTTTGAGTTCACATAGAGTGGAAAGCCAAGCCAAATAAAGAAGCAACTCGTGTGCTGCCAGTTATTTCCTTCACTTGGTCCAACCCTGCCACTCATCCTGGCACCAGGTGAGTGAGGCGGAAGCTTGCTGCCCTGGGCAGGTGGTTCTCCACGTGCTCGGGGGAGAGGGGGTGCTTCTATTAGCTGCTCTATTTGTGTGAACTAACAATGGAGGAACCTAGAGGCTGTTGTGGATGGGTCATAAAACTGGTATTTTTTTCCCTCTCTTAAAGTAATGTCAAGAGAATCAAAATATAAAGCATGGCTACCTGGAAAGACTGTGCACCTGTTTCATGAGTAGCTACTGCGCCAAACATACCAGGAAGTATTTCCAGCAAATTTCTTTCAGCCCCAGCTGACTTTCCACATTTCTTCCCAGCCAGAGGCCTCTCACTGAGGTGCACATTCTTTCTTTCAGTCAATGACTGCTTGCTTTAACCTCTCTCCATGGTTCTTCATGCTACCGGCTCTGACAGTGTTTAAATAAGCCTGTTCTTACTGAGGAGCCAGTTCCCATGGACTATATACTTAGAGAAACTGATCTGGACTGCCTCAGTCACATCATCCATGTTCGAACATCCACGTTATTCACCTTACCTTACTGTGATGAACTCTTGCCTGTTTCCAAAATTAAATTCCCCAAGCAAGAATAAAGGTGTGACACTGTGGTCATCTTGAGTGAGTGAAGTCGCTCAGTCGCGTCTGACTCTTCGTGACCCAGTGGACTGCAGCCCACCAGGCTCCTCTGTCCATGGGATTCTCCAGGCAAGAATACTGGAGTGGGCTGCCATTTCCTTCTCCAGGGATCTTCCTGACCCAGGAATCGAACCCAGGTCTCCCACATTGCAGGCAGACGCAGGCAGACGCTTTAACCTCTGAGCTTTAAAGATACATAATTGTGAATGGAAAATAATGGAAACCATCTTTAAAGATACATAATTGTGAATGGAAAACAATAGAAAATCTGGGCCTTTTAGAGGTAAGTCAAAATGATGGTGTGATTCCACAGACTTTGTTTTAAATGTTTTTAAGCTTCAGAAGTGCCCTGAGATTGAATGGACTTCCTTAGGTACGATAGTGAGTTCACCATCACCGAAGGCATTCAAGTGTATTGTGGACTTGTGACACTACAAGTCTACAGTGTCACTACTACAGCAGCAACACTACAGAGATGAAACCACGAGACAGAGAAAGCGTGGTCTCTAAAATAACTTTCACTTGTGAAACTCAAGCAAGACGCATCAGTGACACCAATGCAATAGATGGATTCAAAAAAAATTCTAAGACTTATTTTGATGATTCACGTGTCATACCCACATCGCCAGTCCTAAGAAAAAGGGGCACATTACAGTGTGAAAAGACCATCTTCATCTTCTGTTCCACCGAGGACATCTTTACCTTCTCCAGCATTGTCTAGCCTGTAAAGAGAGAAGACAGCCTGCTGATGAGAACACCAAGACCAGCAACTGAGGGATGCTGCTAAATTAATAAATGACTAACCAAGGAGTTAAAATGGCTCAGAGTCCATCCAGTCCAAGCCTCTTATTTCACAGATGGGAAAACTGAGGCCACAGGAGATAAAAGGCTTTTTGCCTATCTACTATAATAAGGAGATTTAAAGCTGTGTTGCTGCTGCTGCTGCTGCTGCTAAGTCGCTTCAGCTGTGTCCGACTCTGTTAGCAAGACATAAAAACATTATCTAAATGTACTTGTTTACCAGGAGGATCTCCAAGTATGACTTTCAAAAATTACCTTGCTAACCCTTAATTTCCATACTTATTGATATTTACTTATTTATAACTATTGTAGTAATGATGCAATTATTAAGTGAAAACAAGTTCTTAATCACAGTGTATACAAAATCCTTTCATTTCTTTTCCAAAAAAGCTATGTAACAGGATAGATATCAAAATCACTTTCCAGAGACTCTTCAAACTGTTTTTTTAAGAAGACAAAACAAAAACTGGTCCCATGGCCTAATTTGGTAGAGGAATTAAATCCCAGGAATGAAACAGTTTATGTTTTTTTTTGTTTTTTTTTTTTTTTCATTTTCCATGCTGCCAATGCTCCTTCAATGAACTCCAGTTTAACAATGACCTTTTGAAGTGAGTCACCCAGAGTTGAGCAAATAATGGGTAAAATGGCATATCGTTTTCCTTCTTTTGTGTCATACTTCTGCTAATGCAAGCTGCTAATATATTTGCATATTCGACAAATACTACAGTGTTATCTAAGACAAAGGTTAATGTAAGCTGAATCCCCACAGCTTTTTTTTTACCTCTAAGGCCATATCTCTCCAACTCTATATTTAATCAGAATGCAAGCCCAAGGCATTAAACCGCTGAATAGTATCTGATCACTTGCAACAGCTTGCACAATCATTACAGCAATCAGCCATGCAAGATGAATTACCTGGTGTGTTTCTGGAAACAACTGGCTTTCACGAATTTCCCTGAAAAGACAAGGCCATGTTAGAAGCAGAGTAGCTGTGCTTATGTGAACAAAATGCTGAGGAAACACAGAGCAGCCTTATGAAGAGCAGAGGTGGTCCAAAGGTGGAAACTTAGGAACTGGATTGGCACAGAAAGCCACTCCTTTCCCTGATCAGATGATTGCTTCTTTTGGCCCCTCATTACTGCCCACCAATTACAAGATTGTTCCAACATTATAGACAACGGTTTTAAGTTCCTTATTTTTGGCCATGCAGCATGGCTTATGGGATCTTAGTTCCCTGACCAGGGTTTGAACCTATGCACTCTGAATTGGAAGCGCAGAGTCTTAACCACCGGATCATTAGGGAATTCCCTAAGCTGACTTATTCTTAAGTTACTTAAATTCAGTTACTCAGTTGGGTTTTAAAACACTTCCTTAGGACATACACCCAGAATTTCCCAAACGGTAACATGACTTTGTATTATGGTTAATGGCAAATGTCCACTAAGCTCCAAATTTCCTTTTGCAGCGTTCACAAGGGATAGGTGTAGAGACACATAAGTTTCACTCTTGTTGCCCAAACAGGCTGAGATGATTATTGCTAGTCAGAGATCCTCACTTACTACCAGCTTCTATTAACGACTATAGAGAAAAAATTTCCCCCATTTTTACAGGATCATTTTATGTGCCTGTACTTTGCATGAAAACAATAAACCCTGGTTCATGACTTCCTTATGCATTGCATTAAAACTTTTTTTTTTTTTTTAAGATGGGGAAGTTCAGATACAAGGTTGTGGACTAGCTGGAGAATCTAATGACAATCATGGCCCCTACCCCTTGAAAAATACAGATGTGAACATTTCAAGTTTACTGGTTCCCTGGAGTTCTCTCTCTGGATCTTAGGTTAGGAAGTTTTACTTTAAGCAAACAAATAAGAAGACTAGGATGACTCATGGCTCTCTTCCTGGAGGCATTCCCAACCAGAAGAGTCCTCCACCCCAAGACAGTGATAAGACAGTGATAAGACAGTACTTCCCATTTAAGGGAGTCAGGAGGATGAAATGAATTAGGAGATGTCAAAAATACAGCATCAGAAAACACACAGAGTAAGTGTCCAATAAACAAAGGTGCTCTTATTTTATGTTGTTTTGCTTTCTCAAAACATAAACACTATCAGGAGATGATGCTCGAAGCCTTTGGCATCTCAGGGAGAATGAGTTTACCTGTTATCCTCCTTAATAGATGAGGGCAATGATAGAAGTGGGACTCTAAGGAATGGGGTGGGGGAGAGCAGACAGGGGCAGGAAGCAAAATTCATCCACTCTCAGATCCTCCTGGAGTTTCCAAAGCTCTGAAAGGCCTCCCCCCACCTTGACCTGCCCTCCTTACCTCGAAGAAAAAATGCCAGAAGCAATGCCAACAGCACGAATCCCAAGGAGGGAGCAATGATCATGAGCAGCTCGTAGTTGCTGGTCATTCTTATCTGGTGAGACACAGGGAAGCCCCTTGGCTACTCACTTCCCAACATCACCCTCCCTGTTTGCCATCGCCAGCAACCTGCCCGCGGTATCACCCTCTCCCTGCAGTCCATCACATTTTGCCCAATGCATCTCAAGAACAAAGCCAGCCTTACAAGTTAAACTAAAAAAAAAATCTTGGAGAATCTGAAACGTTTTACCCAGAGCTCCCTAATTTTCCTAACTCTTAAGCATCAGGCAGATTGCTGTGAGCTGTGCTCTCCACTGTCAAATCACTTGGCCGGCCATCGCCTAAATCCTTTCAGTTCAACCTACCCGGTTCAGTTCTTCTCCTGGCTGACTTAGACTTCTAGAAGAAACCAGGTAAAAGAGAAAGTGGAACTCGATTTCAAATTTTCTGCAGCAGTGATTCTCAGAGTATAGCCAGGGGATCCCTCCGTGAGATCGAAATGATTTTCAGGACACATTATTTGCTACTTGTACTGTATTTCATGAGAGCCGCATTGCAGTTTCCCAGAGGTTGCGACCGTATGATCTGTGATGTGAAGGTGTCGAGGCTCTGATGATGTAATATGAAAGTGGACATGAGATCCTCTATCCCTTACTGAGCCAGACATTAATAAGACTTGTAAGATGTAAAACAATGCCACTTTCCTCACTAATAATTTTTTCATTCAGGAAGAACTAGGTTATTTGTTTTTGTTTTCTTGGCCACATCACATAGCATGTGGGATCTTAGTTCCCCAACCAAGGATCAGACATACGCCCTCTGCATTGGAAGTACAGTGTCTTAATGCCTCTACCACCAGGGAAGTCCTGGGAAAATGTCCTTCTTTTTCATAAAATATTATTTGCGTTAACATATTTATTATCCCTTTTGATGAATTCATATTGTTTTTAATTTCTCAGTTCTAATTTTTAGGAATATAAAGGGGTCCTGACACCAAATAGTCTGAGAAGCATCGCTCTATGGGCAGCATCCGGTTCCCTGGGGGCCACACCAGGTCCCATTGGCCAGGCCAGGCTGCATCCCTTCAACTTCCAGTTCCGTCTCTTAAAAGACAGGAAATGCAGCACAATCAGCTCTCTTTGAGGAGAGAGAAAGGGAAGAAGGAAGAAGGGATGAGACCTTCGCTTTTCCTTTATAGGCTGTTTATACTGCCTGAAGGATCCCATGAAGCAGTTTGAATCACTTTTGTAATAACAAAAATGAGTGACGGATCAGCTCAGAAAATGAGAGGAATGTTGGTGACAGGCGTTGATGCTATAGGATGTCCTTAATCCTGGGCCACCAGAGGGACCGCATAATAGTTTCAATGTTTATATATATATATGTGCATATATATATATATACATACATATAAATATATATTTCTTTTTTTCTTGTCAAAGCATCTATACATATAGAAGTGATGGTATCAGTGTCATTTCTGCCAAGAATGTCTACAAATCCTCCACTATTTCATAACAGTTGTAATGCATTTTGCCCTCGGATAGATATGCTCCCCCTAATCCATTTCTGCAAATGTTCATTGTGGATTTTAAAACTCTAAGTCATATGCTTCAAAATACTTCACACAAATTTTTACCTGTTCTGGTTCGACTTCATTTTGCACAAGAAATGATGTCTCAGGTGCTGAGGAGAAAGAGAAAACAATGCTTATATTTCCTATGGGAGAATAAAATGCTACATCCTGAAACATTTTAGTTGATGTGCTTAATCTTTTAATCCCGGTTTTCCGTTTTTGCATAATTTATTTATCCATTTTTGTTTTGATATGTTTCTATCTAAAGCTCATCTGCTGTCTAATATTATTCCCCAGGAGCATCTCCATTTTATAGATGGGTAGAGTGAGTCATTAGGCAATTAGTCACCAGGCGATTGAATCTAATTTTTCTTTAACCACCAGTAGTAAATTCAGGACTTTTATCCTGAAAGAAAATTTTTCGGTCTGTCGGTTAACAAATTTTTATAAGCGTTTATAATAGGCCATGCACTATTCTAGCCGCACTATCGACCTTCTCGATGGAATTTATAACTTAGTTGTTGTTTAGTTGCTAAGTCTCGTCTGACTCTTTTGCGATCCTATGGACTGCAGCCCGCCAGGCTCCTCTGCTCATGGGAATTCCAGTCAAGTATACTGGAGTGGGTTGCCATTTCCTTCCCCAAGGGATCTTCCTGACCCAGGGATCGAACCCTCGTGTCCTGCATTGGCAGGTGGACTCTTTACCTTTGAGCCACCAGTAAAGGCTCTTTAGTAAGTCCCTTATAACTTAGTACAAACAACCAAATTTAAACAAAGACTGTGAATAGCTGGAAAAGTAATTCTGCAAAACTCTGGGCAGAAATAGTATAAGACGTCAGAGGGATATATCATAAGGATGGCTGGCCTGTTCTCGGGGGCCGCATTCTTGAGAATGTGAAATTTAAGCTGAGACGTGGAATCACTTATTTATAACATAGATGAGTTCAGCCAGGAAAACAGAATCTACCAAGTGCTAAGCATGGTTCTGGGTATTATAAGAATGCAGAGATGAATATGGCATGACTCCACCCTCATGAAATTTACAGCACATTAGAGAAGGGTTGTTGTTGTTCAGTAGCTAAGTCGTGTCCAGCTCTTTGTGACCCCATGGACTGCAGCACCCCAGGCTTCCCTGTCCTTCACTATCTCCTGGAAGAGATAAGTCTCAGATAGCTCAAAGCTAAGTTAGTCTCAGAACTGAAATGAGTCTCAGATGACTTGAAGCTTACTCCTCCTCGTGACACTGGGCCACTGCCTGACCCAGTGTCAGCAGACTGGGGAGAGCAGATGTGCAAGGCAGGGGGAGAAAGGCGAGGAGCTCAAATTTAGAGTCACTGATGGAAGGTACCCCAGGAACAGTGCGAACACTGTTTGCATAATAAGCAGCTGACGGATTTGAATCTGAATCAAACTGGGGAAGACGTTGGAGCTGGAGGTACTGCTTTGGGAATCATCAGGATCCAGGGAGCAGATGAAAACCTCAGAGTACACAAGAAACCCAAGGGCTGCGTGTTCAGAAGAGGAAGTCAGAGGAGGTGGAGGAGAAGGAATAGGAAGCAGGCAGAGAGCAGGGAGTGAGAGCAGTGTCTCAGGGCAGGGGAGAATGTCCAGCAGGGATGCAAAGTCATCTGTGCAAGAAAAACTTCCCACAGAAGCAGAGCACAGAGCCGCACATAGAGGAGGCCCGAATGTAACAAATACCCAGGCTAATTGTTCTTGAAATTGATCACTGTTTCCCCCAAGCTTCCTCACACTCAAGGCAAAAGGAGAAATGCGACAGATTTTGCAAGGTTTATAATTTGATACAAGTGAGCATGTTTCAAGGGAAAGTGACTTGTAGAATGACCAAGAGCAGAAAACTTAGAGGGGATTCAGCACGTTTTCATATCCTACGACTTAGTTAGAATGTTTTTCTCCTAGCTATTATTCCCCAGAGCTGGAAATTTCCGGTAAACATTCAAAATTCCCACCTTGGTCTGATAAAATCCTGTTGTGTTACAATCATTTGTGATGGGTAAACCCAAAACTGAAACCATCAAAGAGAAAAGCCAGCCTGGGTCAGTTTTGTCGGGGCTAATCTGTATTTTAAATTGGAGTCTTCTAAAGGGAAACAAACACTGCTGAGTGATACCAAACAGTACTTTCTCTTCTCTTTCTCCTTTTCTTCCCCCCCTTTCTTCTGAAAATGCCAGAAACCCGAATGGAAGCCCTGATAGGACTGCAGCGTTACACACCGAAAAGCAACAAGAAATGCACATCGATGGTTGGCTTTTCCTGCTCGTGAGCAGCAGCGATGCTAACGGCAGGGGTGGGAGTCAGGTGCAGACCACTGTTTCTCGTCTTCTGTGTTATGCTGGCTTTACACTCTCAAGGCCCTGAATTCTTCCACAAGCACATTCAGGTGAAGGCAGGGGCCTCCCAGAACTTGCCGGAAAAGCAGTTCTGTCAGGGGGCAACTGTAGTAGCTGGAATATTGTCCCCACACCTCCCAAAATCTTGTTGAGTCCTGCCCCAGGCCACAGGTACAAGGCGTTGCACCAAGGCCATAGAAGCAGAGCCCAGAACCCAGGTGGCCTCTGAAACTGACTGAGCCCCTTTGTAACCGTTGCCAAAAGCACCCCCAATCATCACTAACAAGCTTCCTGACTTGCAGTTAGGCAAAGATGCACACTCCAGTAAACACCCTTTAGTGCCCCAACCGATCCCCTAACTCCAACCTTCCAGCAGGAATTTTCTTTGTCTTGAGACTATAAAAATCGGCTATTAACCCATGAAAATGGTCAGGTTGGCCCACTGCGCTTGCAGTGCCCACATTTTCAGATCTGGGGCATTTCAGAAGAGAGTGAGTTCATTGAGAGCAAAGAGCAGAGATAACATGGCACTGTGAACACAGTGGGCAGACCTGACTGCCTCAACAACCATCTTGCAAGCTTATCTAGAAATAGGGTCTTTACAGATGTAATTAGTTAAGGATTTTCAGATGAATCCATCCTAGATTGAGGAGTGGCCCTCAAAGACACCAATGGCTGGTATCTTTCTAGAAGAGAAAAGGACACAGGGAGACACAGGCAGAGAAGGTCACCTGACTACGGAAGCAGAGATGGGAGTGACGCTGCCATAAATCAAGGACTCCCTACAGCACCCGAAGCTGGAAGAGGCGAGGAAATACGCTCCTCTAGAGCCTGAGTTCAGAGAGGACAGGGCTCTGCTGACGCCTGGATTTCAGACTGCTGGCCTCCAGGACTGCGAGTGGAAACGTTGTTTTAAGCCACTTGGTTTGTGATACTATTACCGTAGCCCTGGGAACCTGATGCAGGAATGAAAGGGAACTGACATACAAAGGATGAGAGAGCCTAAGAAGGAATCAGGAAATGGGCGCTGAGCACATGTGAGAAGACTAAATGGAATTGAAAGGCCTGGCATTTAAGCTCAAAAGAGAATGAATCTAATGTCATATTATTACTAGCTTTCCACTGAAAATTTGATCATCAGGAACAACCCTGCAGGGAAGACGTTGTCACACATTGCCAGTGAAAAAACTGAGCTTCCAAGGGTTGAGCAATGTCACCAAGGTCAGACAGGTTGAAGGTGGTGGGGCTGGAATTTGAACCTGTCAGATGGACACCAACATCTATGCTCTTAACAGCCTTATTACAGTGGAGTTCAAGCACAGCTGTACCATGTAAACTGCATGTTGCACTGAGGCAAGAAGGAATGCTCACTGTAATGATTTGCATTCAATCTAGAAAAGGGACGGTCCAGAACAGCGGTCTCCAGAGAGGGCTCGGTGCTCACCTGGGCTGTGCAAAGCCATCCACTGGGAGTGGGGAAAACGAGAGCTCCTCTTCATATTTAATTAAATTGAATCCTTGCAACATTCATCCTGGAGGGATATATTTCAGCATGTACATGCTAGGTGGAGGTGTGGTTGAATAAACTGTCAATAAATGTTTTACAGCTTATAATACATTGTTATTCCGGTCAAGAGGGAAACAATGAGTTGCTTGGAGACTATGGTAGGCGGAGCAACGACACCCACAGTTATCATGTTCTAATCTTTGAAATTTGTGATATGTACACGGCAAAAGAGACTTTGCAATACGAGTAAGTGAAGGACCTTGAGACGGGAAGATTATCCTGGGTTAGCCAGTGGCCCCAGCACAATCACAAGTATCCTTATAAAAGGAAGGTCAAAATGCCAAAGTTGGGTTACGTGATGATGGGAAAAAAGGTCAGAGAGAAAGATTTGGAGGTGTTATGTTGTTGACTTATAGATGGAGGAATGGGTCCAAAGCCCAAGAAAGCAAGTGTCATCTAAAAGCTGGAAAAGATATGGAATTCAATTCTCCCCCAGAGAATTCAGAAGCCAAGTAGCCCAATCGACATTTCGATTTTAGGTTCTGACCTCCAGAGCTGTAAAAAAAAAATCTGTGCTGTTTTAAGCCACTCACGCTCAGACACTCAGTCGTGTCCAGCTCTTTGCCACCCCATGGACTTGGCCCACCAGCCTCCTCTGTCCATGGAACTACCATTCTGGTAAATTCTTATAATAGCAACAGAAAAGTAAGACAGAGACCCTGGCCTCCACAAGGGGTGAGAGCAAAGTTACTTTTTATTTACAAGTTCTTTGTATGCTTTGTACTTTGGCCACACATGTATAGTATCTGTCTTAAATTAGTAAAACTGTAACAACAACAACAAAAGAATCTTAAAAATTAACCATGCTTTTCCCAGGTAAAGGTACTCACTGATGCTTCTGATTAATATCTGATTTTCCTACAAGGTGAGAATGTATTTACACAAAAAAGTACCAACAGTGGGACCCCTTGGCAGCTAGATTCTCACTGTAAGTTAGTATGGTTCGCTGGTTTAATTTTAGGCTCTTGAGTTCTGGGTATGCATGGGTACTCTGATAAAATGGAATTTCTGTTAAAAAACCAACCCTAGACCTCAGAGCACAGCGAGACTGCCAATCAGCGTCCCTAATGCTTTACCACCGCTAAATATTTCCCCCAGACTTCCTGGCTCTGTGACCTTGGGCAAGATATTTTCTCTCTCTAAGCCACAGTTTATTCATCTGAAAATGCTGCTATTTCACCAACTAATTTTGCTATGTCCCATTTAACCTTTATATATCTGGATAACTTTTTACAAAGTATTTGAATGACCTGAGAAAATTATCATTACATACTAATTCTTTCAAGGATATAAAGCTATACTTAGCATAGGGAATGAATACGTAAATACTTCAAAATATATATACAAACACATATATACCTCTTGTTCCCCAAAGAAACCTAAAAAGAAATCCAAAAGGCTAACTACATCTGACTGTGGGTGGAAATATTGTGGGCAATTCAATTTTTAAAATTAATACTTTAAATGATTTCTAAATTTTCTCAAATGTGAAATCTTTATAAAATGTTCCGTGTTGTTTAGTCGCTCAGTTGTGTCTGACTCTTTGTGACCCCATAGACTGTAGCCTGCCAGTCTCCTCTGTCCATGGAATTTCCCAGGCAAGAACACTGGAGTGGGTTACCATTTCATTCTCCAGGGGATCTTCCCAACCCAGGGATCGAACTCTTGTGTCCTGCATTGGCAGATGGATTCTTCACTACTGAGCTACCAGGGAAGTTCAAAATAGTTTGTGTATCTTGTGTTAATTACTAGAAACTCTGCAAAATGCCTTAGTTAAGGGAAAACTGTTGGGGGTGTGTGTCATTTATTTGAAGCCAGACCACAGTGACAGTCTAAGTGAAACTTTGAAGATAGCTGTTAGAAACCATTCACCTGCAGCCAAAGAAGGGGTTTGTGGTGCTATTAGAAAAAAGGTACCTCTCAAGATCTGAGTACCAAGGAATATAAAGATGAAATAGGATATACATATCAGTTGCTTTTACAGGTCAAATATGTTTTTTATAATAATGGGTGCATATAAAAACTGGTGAAATCCAAGTAGAATTTGTAGTCAAGTTAATCGTATTGCAACAATGTAAGTTTCTTTTTGATAACTCACTGTAATGTAAGATCTTACCACTAGGGGAAGCTGTAGGAATGTATAGATCGCTCTGTACTGTTTTCCGCAAGTTTGTGGGAGTCCAAAATTATTTCAAAATAAAAAGTTTTTTAAAAAAATGGCTTTAACACAGCCATTTTATATAGATCAATCTAATCTAAGTATGATATGTAGTAGCCTGGCCAGTAAAGACTTATTGAAAAAAAAATGTTGAATGAACTTTAAAGCACAATTTAAAAGAATATAGAGAGAATGACTATGAAAACAATTTGAAAAAAAAATTTTTTTTAATTGCTGTTATACTATGTTGTTAAGGGGGAAAAAAAATGATCTGAGAAGACATAGCACAAACTGTTACAGTAATTATCCCTTGATCTCAATCATTAGGGCGAGGATTAAGGGAAATATTGAAAAATAAGAAACTTCCGTTTTATAGTTTTAACTTTTTCTTTTACGAGAGCATGTATTTATTTTGTAACATGAAAAATAAAGTTTAAACTTTAACAGTATGGCATGAAAACAGCCTTTCCCTTCAGAGGACTTCTCATCTAGTAGGGTAGCGGGTGATGCTCCGTGCACACTCTGGAAAATGAACCTATGGAAATAAACTCACGGCTGCCCTTTCTAAGAAGCGCATCCACTGCCTGGACAGTCTAGATCAAACCCTGCAAGGGACGGCCAAAGGCCCAGATCCCCCTGCCACCTGTTTCTGCGCAGCCTCAGAGTCAAGAGTACTTTTCATATTTTTTAATGGTTGGGGGAAAAAATCAAAAGAAGAACTCATAACACACGGAAACTGCAGGCAATTTATATTTCATTGTCCATTGATGCGGTGCTGTGGAAGCCTGGAGGCATCGTTTGCAAATGTGTTGTCTCCAGCTGCTCCTGCGGTGCTAAGGCAGGGCTAAGTAGCTACGGCAGAGAACAGCAGGGAGGCTCGTAAGGCCTGAAGATGTACTAGCTGGCCATTCACAGAAAAGTTTGCTGACTACTGGTAAGCGAATCTACCAGTGCAGAAACAATGTGGAAGCAGGGGATGCCATGAGTTTTGAGTACAATTTTGAAAGCTTTCAGACCCTAAGATGATGAGAGAGTTCTTTACAAGGTGGTTTTATGTCTGAGGGGGTAGACTAGACCCCACTCTCTTACTCAAATAAAATCATGTGCTTTGTGCAGTTCTGAAATGGCGCTGAATTTTTAGGCTAGAAAATTTTTTAAGAATCCATTCTGAAAATTGCCCCTATTTCTAGTCTTTTAGCAGAAAGGTGATTCAAAATTCCTAAAACCTTCCTCTCAGAATCAGTTACTGAGCACCTTAGCAGGCCTAGCATAGGGATGAGCACTTCATGTAACTTATTTCATTTTGATGCTTATAAAACCCATTTCACAGATGTATAAACTGAGGCCAAACATTTAAACCACTCCACCTGAGTTAACACAGGAAATCTGAACCCAACTCTGAATGACTCAAAAAGTCATGAAGGTAACCACTCTGATAGAAAAAAATAAGGGCATATTAAAATCATATTTGAAAACATGAACACTCTAACCATTGAATTTCACACCAGAAATTACCTGGCACTATCTTCTCAGTGCATGTGTATATGCAGACTCATTACTGAACTCACAGACACTGGGACTCATCTGTCTCTACTTTTAAAACAAATTTAACTCTGAAATAAGTCAGTTCCATGATACAATCTTAACACACCCCTAGAATTTTAAAAGAGAAGGCAACGGCAACCCACTCCAGTACTCTTGCCTGGAAAATCCCATGGACAGAGGAGCCTGGTAGGCTGCAGTCCATGGGGTCGCCAAGAGTCAGTCCATGGGGTCGCCAAGAGTCGGATACGACTGAGCGACTTCACTTTCATGCATTGGAGAAGGAAATGGCAACCCACTCCAGTGTTCTTGCCTGGAGAATCCCAGGGACCGGGGAGCCTGGTGGGCTGCCGTCTATGGGGTCGCACAGAGTCAGACACGACTGAAGCGACTTAGCAGCAGCAGCAGCAGCAGCAGTTTTAAAAGTGACAACTTCAAGGCTTCAGAGACGTTTCTTACCTTTCATAGGTAGCAGCTGGCTTATGCTGCCCCCTTGTGGATTAGTTGTGGTATGGCCTTAAAAATCCAAAGGACAGCAAAAGGATCCCAAAGTCTGAATATTTTAGATTTGAAAGAAATTAAAAATGATCTCCTCTGGTTCCCTTGTTTTAATCAAGAGAAAAATTTAAATCTAGAGAGACAGTTTCACACGCTCAAGGTTTCACAATGATGAGTAATAATGAAAGTGAGTGACCAGAACCCACATTTTTCTGACCTCACTCGGCAGCACTAAGACAGATCCGGAATTTCAAAACACGCTTTGAAAATAGAAAGAGTCATTTACTGAATGCACACTCTCCTTTAAATTTGGGAGACCTCTGAATGATCAACAAGAGTACTATGAACTTCAATCAATCAACAGAGCATCACCTATGTGAATCTGGCGTTCCTTACCTCCAAGGGCAAAATTGGGTAGGATCTACTTAATTTTGAAAAGAAACAGAGAGCAAATTAAGTATCAGTGCCCAAAGTGGCTCATAAAGGGGAGAAATGATGACTTCGCATTTCACACAGGTGAGGTAACAGAAGGATACCAGAGATTCTAGAACATCATTATTTAAGAGTCACCCAGTTTCAAACTGTGCCTCAAACTTCCACTGCCTCCAAGGATGCCCCAGCAACACAAACACCCTCATCCTTTGGAGAGCCCAGAGTCACCACTTCAGGCTACTGCCCTCACGTGCTGCTATCTGCACGTCTCAGTGAAACAGACAAGAGGTCATTTCTGGCCTCCTCTCTATAGCGCAATGCCTGTCCCTGCTCTGCCCCCACCAGCTGATTAATAAATCTTCACTGCGGGAGCGGGCAAGGTGCACATTTCACAGAGAGTCCTCTGGGTTGTTAGCAACAACAGTAATAAGTGGATGCCAGGTACCAAGTGCCCACTTCACGCCCAGCACAGTATGTTTTCCAGGGTTGATCTCAGAGTGTTCTGTGCTAGGCACCACGACTGTCCTCATCTCACAGCGGGAGTCCTGTGGCCTCGAGATGTCAGGAGACTGGCTCAACTGACAGATCTGGGAAGGCAGAAAGCAAACTTCAGAGCCAGGATTTTCCACCTGCAGAGCCCAAGCTCTTGCGCTCTGGGTTCTGTGGCCTTCGGAATATATAGCAAGAGCTCACACACACTTGCTCTGAAAAGATCAGTGCTGGAGGGTGACTGACCACGCTGTTTTATGGCACAGTGGGAAGTGGTCCAGTTGGAATGGAACCCTAGCCCTCTGCTGTCTAGATGGGTGCAGTTTCTGAAAAGAGATTCCAAAGATGATTATTATTGATATTGCTGCTGCTGCTGATACAGTAAGGGAAGTAGTTGAAAATGCACAAAGCACTTTCACATTTATTTTCATATTTGGACTTCAAGATGAATCTGTGAGGTAAGTAAACTTGGGCAGAATTATTGAAAGAGAAGGAAACTGAAGCCCAGAGAGGTCTCGTATTTTGCCCAAAGGTGCAAAGCTAGTGCCCAGTGCTACTGAAGGTAGAACAATGGTGTCTGATTACAAATTCCACTTCCATTCTCCTCTTCTGCTTCTGGGTATCACTGGAGTTAAGATTCCACAAGTGTGGGGAGGTTCTCACCAAGGGACATTGGTACCTTTGTTCATTGACTTGTTCACAGTGGGAGAAAGGATTCCTCACCTCTTCACAGAGCTCGCTGCGGTTTATCCACTGATCCCACCCTCCTGTGAAACCAGGGATGTCTCCAGTGCCTGACTTGGTGTCCGAGGGACACTGTGGTCTGCAGTGATCACCCAGCTCGCCTGGCTAACCATGGGTGAGGACCCTCTTAGAGCCAGCTTCAAGTTCTAGTTCCAGTGGCTGGTATGTTATTTCATTTTCACTCTCTGATTGCCTTACCACAGACATGCCTCTCCTAAAGCTTGGCAACTTTCTTTCATCTTATTTGGTTGACCTTTCTGAAGGTGAACTGTTACGTGCTAGAATTGTGTGATTCAATTCCAAGTTTATTAATGAAAGAAAAAACCATTTGTATGGTTGGTAGAATGTAACACTATTGAGAGAAGCATCCTGAGAATCCAGTTTTTGTCCTTTTTCCTTTATCCCCAGACTGCTGGCCTCCCAACTGATTCTAGCACATGAACAGCATTGGGCCTGAGAGATAAAACAAATCGGCTAACGCCTTGCAAAAGATGTTGCCTTTGAAATCAGCTGCATCCAATTTCTTCCCTCTTGACACTGGCATTTGTGAGTGAAAATGAGCTTCGCTTCATCCCCTGTCTTCGTTTTTTCCTTCTGTTGAAAGTGCTGCCAATTCCCACAAGTTCTTTATGCCCTTGATAAACTGAGGGCCCAGAGAGTGTCAAGTTCTGACAGGGCTCAATTTTGGCTTCAAGGAAATAGTGGAGTGACGGCGGGACAGCTCTGATTCAGGAGCCAGAAGAGAGTCCCTACGTATAACCTACTTCGTCTTCTGTTTGATCCTTTTTGTGTCTCTGTGCCTGTTTCCTTCCGTGCAGGATAAAGAGTCTACCACACCAGCAGTTCCTATATGCTCTCTGGGCCAGGGCTGGGCTTCAGGTCCTTGGACCTACCCCTGGATCCTTAGAGGTCCTCACTCTGCCAATCTTTTGTTGTTCTGGCTTGCTTTGTCTTTAACGGGAGCATAATTGCTTTACAGCATTGTGTTGGGTTTTGCCTTACAACAGTGTGAGCTGGTTGCATTATATATATATATATATATATATATGTGTGTGTGTGTGTGTGTGTGTGTCTCCTCCCTTCTGAGCCTCCCCCCCTTCCCATCACCCTCTTCTAGGTCGTCACAGAGCACCAGGCTGGGCTCCCTGTGCTCTGCAGCAGCTTCTCATTAGTTACATATTTTACACATGGCAGTATATATATGTCAATGCTACTTCCTCGATTCATCCCTCCCTCTCAGACCCCATTGTGTCTGCAAGTCCAATCTCTACGTCTATGTCTCTATTCCTTCCCTGCAAATAGGTTCATCAGTACTATTTTTCTAGATTCCATGTGTATGTGTTAGTATACAATATTTGTTTTTCTCTTTCTGACTTAGTCTGCTCTGCAAGTCTTGGACAGAGTAGGGCCATCTATATTTTGAATAAGTTCCCTGTGGTTCCAGCCCATGGCCTGGCCTGGTATAGATGGGCTGGACGAGCCCACAGTTCAAGATTCCCCAGTCTTCTCCTACCTCCCTGGGAGGTCGACGTGAGATCTGATTGGGCTTCCCCTTTCATTTATACCAACCTTACTCCCTTGTCTCCTATCTCCACATCAAGATGCAAACCTAGCCTCTCCCATTTTTGATTGCCTCCTTTCTCCTATACCAGGACAAGCCTTCTCCCTCACCCTGCCTCCTCTCTAAATATTCACCCTCCAACTCCTTGAAAGAACATCTGACATTTCTTCTCTGACAGTTGCTCAGCATTGGACTTTAGGGTGTCCACCCACAGCTTACCCTGTTTCCTTAATGGTCTTCCAGCCATAGTTCAAGGTCACTGTCTAAACACCTCATGCTACTAACCAGCATTTAGAATCCCTTCCCATTTACCTACACACTCCAAAGCCTTTGTCTCCTGGACCCCTTTCTACCTTTGCTGGCTCTCTCTGCATCCTCAGCTGCCTTCACTATATCCTCTCTCAAGGCACTTGTTCCTGTAAGGAGGTGGGGCATCTGCCTTCATCCTTCCATTCCTGTAGGGCATTCAGACAATGCCAAAGGATCTTCAGTTATCCCCTCTGCTGATGAGACAATAGATGAAGGGTTTAAGAGCTGAGTTTCAACAGCCAGGAGACCTGGGGCTCAAACTCTGGCAAGTGTCTTAAGCTCTCCACACCTCAATTTCTTCTCCTTTATAACAAATGTAACAGTACAATCTTCCTCACATATCTGGGCAATGCCTGACTATGAGATCACTGACGGCATCAAGCCCAGCCTTTTCCTAAAAGCACTCAGTAACTGTCATTTGTTATCAATGACTTCCAAAATGATATCGACAATCCTGAACTCTCCCCTATGAGATGAGATGTATGAAAGCTTTGGTATAGTGGCAAGTCCCTATTCAGCACTTACACTGTGTCATCACAGTGGTGATATTTGACCAGAGGGAGGTGCCAGCCATCAGACACCAATCCCCACCAAGGCATCTATAGGCTGCCCAGCCCCACATTTCTAACTTCCTGTTAGACATCTCCCAGGGACACTTCAAACTCAAGATCACCGAAATAATTTTCACTCTTCCTCCTGGGGTTCCTTTACCAGTGAATCCATCACATCAGCTACAATCCCAAGTGCAGAGACTCAGTCATCCTTCCTTCTTACTCCAGCCACCAAGTCCTCTCAATTCCAAGTCCTAATGGCTCTGACTGTCTCTTCTCTACTGTTACTGCTGCCGTCATTCTAGTCGAGACACTCCTTCCTGTCTGAATAACAGCAGGAACCTCCTGGGGAGACTCTCTGCCTCCGGATTTACTCCCCTCCTGTACATCTAAAACTTTTTACAGAGCAAGCTTTCCCAAAACAGAGCTGAAAATGCCATTCTCTACTCCAAACACATGAATGGTTCCTTGGGACCCTGGAATAAAATCTGAATTCTTCAGCCCATTAATCAGTCCTTTAAGAACCTAGGCTACTCCTAGCTTCCAGTCTCCATCAGATTAAACTAGACTCTTAAATAATCAGAGATTCCATGTTCCTATAAGTCCCCCTATCTCTGCTCAGGCCGTTCTCCCTGCCTATTCACTCTGCTCAATGAAATGTTCTCATCCATGAAGAACCAATTCAAGGACCTTTGAGGGAAATCATCCTGGCCTTCTTTTCCCAGTTAGAATCCTTCTCTCCCTTCTTTGGGTCCCCAGGGCACCTCTTCATACTTCTGCCCCAAAACAAAACCCACTGGATGGTGGTTCGCTCCACATAAGCTTGTCTCTCCCACTCCTTTAAGGACAGACGTCAAGACTTCATCATTTTGATATGTTTAGGCAGAAAAGTAACCTGGTAAGCCATGTTTAATGAATGACAGATTTGAAAGGCCCTTACCAAGTATCATGCTACATATTTCTATGTATCCAAATGGAATACCAAGATAAAGATATATAAAATCTCATCTCCAACCACTTTTCGCTCTGAGAAGCCTTTGATTTGCTGGAAAGGCCAGCTTGCTCTGGACTGTGAAGCTTGAGGTGGTTTATTAAACAGAGAGATACAGTAAGAGGACAAATGCTCCTAAAAGTCCTTCATCCTCACTCCCCCACCATCCAACCCTGGGACCAAGAAATAGCTACCGTAAAAATCTCAAAGAAAGGAAAATGTGACAATTACTAGAGGAGGATGTGCTTTTTTCCCCAGTTTTCCTGGGTTCACAGAGAAGTCCTCATGCATATTTGGGTGCTTGAAATTTGAAATGATTTTATTGCTTAGACTTCATGCTGTTCCTGAGCATAATGATTCACCTTGCTGTTGCTGCTGCTGCTAAGTCGCTTCAGTCATGTCCGACTCTGTGCAACCCCATAGACTGCCTTACGGCTAAGAAAAAGTGAATCAGTGATAAAGAATCCTCCTCTTACCTACTAAGATAACAGCCACCTTTTGCATGCTTACTAGCTAGCCAGACACTCATCTACATTTTTATATGCATGACGTTACACAACAAAGGCCAGAGACCCCCAGGAAAAAGCAGTGCCACTGATAATCAAGCCCAAGCAGTCCCTTCTAGCCTCCAAGGCTGTGAATTAATTTTAGGGTATTCTCTGCCCTTGCTGCTGTTGCTGTGACTATTAGTCTCTAAACTGTGTCTGACTCTTCGTGACCTCATGGACTATAGCCCACCAGGCCTCTCTGTCTGTGGGATTTCCAGACAAGAATATTGAAGTGGGTTGCCATTTCCTTCTCCAGCGGAATCTTCTTGACCCAGAAATCAAACCCCCATCTCCTGCTTGGCAGGTGGATTCTTTACCACTGAGACATCTGAGGAGCCCTTTTTCTGTCCCTGGGCCCTACTATTAATAAATACCTAAAGAAGTCAGGCAGGAGGAAGAAAGGACAAATGAACACTTCTTTCACTATACAGAGCCAGGGGTCAAGTGAGTAAACCCTCTGGGGCTTCAAGGAAGATCAGTGTATTTGGAAATAGGGTGAGATAGCAGAGCTCCCGGAGAAGGCAATGGCACCCCACTCCAGTACTCTTGCCTGGAAAATCCCATGGATGGAGGAGCCTGGTGGGCTGCAGTCCATGGGGTTGCTGAGGGTCGGACACGACTGAGCGACTTCAGTTTCACTTTTCACTTCCATGCATTGGAGAAGGAAATGGCAACCCGCTCCAGTGTTCTTGCCTGGAGAATCCCAGGGACGGGGGAGCCTGGTGGGCTGCCGTCTGTGGGGTCGCACAGAGGCGGACAAGACTGAAGTGACTTAGCAGTAGCAGCAGAGCTCCACCCAGCCTAGAGTGGACAGGCAAGTGATGATCTACCATGGAGAACTGAACCAATGAATCAAGGTCAATGGTATCCCTTACTCTCTAAAATCCGCAGGGAGGAACAAGCCACAAATGCAGTCTTGACACCAGTGTGTCCCAGGAGGGCTTCACCACACAGGACCCAACAGTCGTCTCTAGTCATTGGACTCTGTGACACTCTGTTCAGTGTTTCCCCTCAACCTAAGGCACAAGGGAAGAAGAAGTGAGAACCACACCCACGTACCCTTGGATGTGAATAAGGCACCGCTGTGGTGAGAAGTCGCCTCAATGCTTCTCTGAGAGGTCCCGGGGAGCAGGGCAGGCTCTGGTTCTGGAAGAGAAAAAAAAGTTTGATAAAAGGCAGCTGAAAGTTGGTGCTTGTGCCAAGCAATTTTTACAGTTGTCTTTGTAGTTTTCTATGTTTATTTTAGGCAAGTACAAAGACAGCTATAAAAATGGCCCCCGATCCCTATGTATATTTTGAGGCTTTCCTGCTGGCTCAGATGGCAAAGAATCTGCCTACAATGCAGGAGACCTGGATCAGAAATATCCCCTAGAGAAGGGACATATCAGCTACCCACTCCAGTATTCTTGCCTGGACAATTCCATAGACAGAGAAGCCTGGTGGACTACAGTCTATGGGGTTGCAAAGAGTCAAACGTGACTGGGCGACTAACACATATATATTTAGAGTTTTTTTTTTTTCAAGTATTTTAAGTAATTTTTAGAATCCAAGAGAACTGTAAATGTTGTATTTGAAGATGATTATTTTAAAGACTAAAGGAATAAAACATACACATTTGCTTAGGGTTCATGGACCTTAGGTCAGTACTCACAGTGTAATGGAATTAGCCAATTCATTACTGTAAAGTTGTTTAAATTAATCCAGGCCTTATTGAGGCAGTTGAAATGCCTAAGCTTCGAGATATCTCATGATTGTTTTCTAATATCTTTCCCTCAGAATTAGAGTTTGAAACATGGTGAGAGCTTTGACAAGGGCCCATAATTAATGGAGCTAGTAACTCAGTGAGAGTTCCAAGGTATAGGATCAAGAAGGATTCAGGAGGGAGGGTGGGAGGGAGGAAGAGAGAGGGAGAAACAGGGGAGGACTGGACGGAAGAGAGAAAGGAAGGAAGGAAGGAAGTTCACCTTCAAGGGATATTTTAAGGCATCTGGAGGTCTTTCCTCTAATGCCTAAGTAGACAGTTGAGCCCTGGCAGGATGGAACTGGTGTCTGACCCAGGGTGACATTTCCTGGTTCTTTACTAAGTATCTGTACTCCTAGGAGGTCAAGTTGAGAACTAAAAATGATGATTTTTCTAAAACACAAAGGAAAAAAAATAGGAACAAAAAAGGAAACCATAAAACAATGAAAAGGAACAATTTAATGAAACTACACCCCTCCCCCACACATGTGCACACACAGAGTTATGGGTGAATTCTGACCTCCACCCCACTCCCACCCCTGCTTGTAAATTCATATTTAAAGCTCTAATCTCCAGTAACTCAGAACATGACTGTATTTGGAGATAGAGTCTTTAAACAAGTAAAAGTGATACTATATGGACAGCCCTACTCAAATATGACCAATGTTCTCACATAAAGAGGAGATCAGGACACAGACACACAAAGGAGAAAGAGGACATGAGTAAAAAGCGAGAAGACAGCCATCAAGGAGAAAGGCTCAGAAGAAACCAACCCTGCTGACCCCTTAGTCTCAGACTTCTAGCCTCCAGAACTGTGAGAAGTAAACTTTTGTTGTTTCAACTGCCCAGTCTGTGGTGCCCAGCCCTGACAAACTCACACACACACAGACACACACCCACAGACTCTAGAGCAAGTTGCTGAGCTGCCCCATTCAATAGGAGAACCCTCTGCCAAGGGATCCAAGGTACACCTGAGCAGCAGAAGGGAAGTACCAGGTGAGCCAGGTACCTGCAGTGAGGATGGGCCCCTCGGTGGAAGGCTCAAGGGTCAGCAGTGCTGTGTCTTCCTCAGGAAGCAAGCTCAGTGTTGTCAGAGGGCACATGGAGGCCGTGGCTGTGAGAGCAGCTGTAGTTCCCATCTGAAGTGGTGGTGTGGACGTGAGGTCAGAGGTGGTCATGACTGTTGTTGGAAGCACGGTTGTGGCTGTTGTCATGGCGGCGGTGGTGGTGGTGGTGGTGGTTGTCATGGTGGTGGAGGTGGTGGTGGTGGTTGGGCGGCGGGTGGTTGTCAAGCGTGTAGTTGTGGGGGCTGTAACCAATATATAATATTGCTGGTACCAAGTAGAGACAGAGAAAGAGGGAAACGCCACAGGTATTGCTGGCATCCATCCCCTTGTCTGTGTTTCTACAGCCTCATCTGGTCCATGAGCCTGGACCATCAAAATGCCTATGAAAATTGGGATTTTAAACTCCACGTGTGGCCTTTCCAATCTATTTTTTAAACCCTAGCTAGAGTAATCTTTGACAGTGACAAACCAAATTATGTCAGTCCCCAACTTAAAACTTTGTTTCAACTGGGTTCTCCTTGCCCTTCTGGTGAAGATCCAATCCCTAAGCCCACCCACAGGGTCCCACTCGATCTGGATCTTTCTTTTCAACCCCATGCCTCCACTCTATTCTTCTCACGTTCCCTTGCCAATGGGCCTTTCTTCAGTTCTTAAACTATATAACTGACCTTCCCTCTGGAGGAACTTTGTACCGACTGCTTCCTAGTCCCTCTCGTCCTTAGACTGACTCCTCTTTAAACCTCATGTCTCAGCTAAAAGGTCACTTCTGCAAAGAGGTCATCCACAGTCTACAATAACAATGTTTTTTGCACACTCATACTTGACCACAGATTTTGTAGCATTTCCTAAAGACACATTTATTTGTTGATTGTTATATAATGTCTGCTTCTCCTAGTATACTGTAATCTCCACAAGCGAAAAGCTGGAATTGATGTTGTTCTCTTCTACAAATCATGGTATTAGTAGATGTTCCTAGTAGATCTACCTAGTAGATGTTGCAAAAATGTGGCATAAATGACTGTATCAAAAGGAAACCCAAGCATAACATTTCAGTCAGGCAAGGTGCATAAGCTCTAGAAATTTGCTGCACACATTGTACCCAAGTCAACAATTGTTTACTTGAAAATCTGTGACGGGAACAAACCTTATTCTAGGTGTTCTTTCCACAATAAAAATCAAGATCTAAAACAAAGAGTGTAAAGACTGATTCATGCCAAAACTGCTCACCCCCTAAACATCTGAATTTGGGTTCATTAGCAACAGATATTCCACACATACCACCCTTCCTTAAATAGGCCAACTTTCCATTAACTCTAATGGATCAGAAAGATATCGTTAGTTTCAAGTGAGCTGAGCAATGATGTCACAGAGTATTGATGTCAACCAGTATTTTATAAAATATTATTAATAGCTGGTTATATCAGGTTTGAAAAGCAAAGACTTGGATTGGCATCATTTATCTTCAACAAATCCAAATAATGCCTTCTATCCCACAAAGCTGCTTTGGGAGAAAAATACACTAATGCTTATCAAAGTTCTCTAACTAGAAGCATCCACATCAGTTCTTCTCAAATTTTAGAGCTCCTGAGACTCACCTGAGAAGCTTCTTATGCATATGGCTAGTGAGACCTTGGAGAAGGCAATGGCACCCCACTCCAGTACTCTTGCCTGGAAAATCCCATGGACAGAGGAACCTGGTAGGGTGCAGTCCATGGGGTCGCTAAGAGTCGGAAACGACTGAGCGACTTCACTTTCACTTTCCACTTTCATGCATTGGAGAAGGAAATGGCAACCCACTCCAGTGTTCTTGCCTAGAGAATCCCAGGGACGGGGGAGCCTGGTGGGCTGCCATCTATGGGGTCGCACAGAGTCAGACACGACTGAAGCGACTTAGCAGCCGCAGCAGCAGGGAGACCTTGCCTTCTGAGATGCCAGTCCAGTTAAGAACAGAGCCCAAGAATCCTTGGTCCTTGGTGCAGGCTGAGCACAGAGCTGACTTTGAGTGGCTCCATTCCAGACTAGCAGGAATGGTGATTATTATTTACATAATTCAACCATAGACCCTACATGCATGCATGCACCTCAAATCTTTAGGAGTTCTATCATATTGCAGATTTCATCAAAAGCAGCTGATAGTAGCAGAAGGAAAGACCACCTGGAAACTGTTATTTATGATTGTCTCCAAATCTCCTGCCCTTTCCCCTCACTGGAAGTAGCCCACTGTTAGTTTATGGATGAAGCTAATGCACGATCAAAGCATTTTATTTTGTTCACCCAGTGTTTGTAAAAATTTTGTAATCTTTGCCAAGATGCAAAAATCAATACAGTTCACATAAAAACTGGCAGATCTGAAAGGCCTGGGCCCGAATTTCTTCAGTTCCCTAGGCAAGAGGCAGCTGCCCTCTTCATCTTGACCTTGAATTTCACTGGTTCCTTTCCCACCCCCTACTCCTCACCCTCCACTCTTTCATTCATTTCTGTGGGTTCCTCAGCTCCCACAGGCAATTGTTCCAGACTGTGGCTCCTCTAGACACAAACAGGTCTCAGGTTTAATCTGTCCACTCATTGCTTAAGCAGCTTCAGTCTCTCTGCCACCACCCTCTGACTCCATGACCCAACACGAACTTCTCCACCCACAGACACAGCCTCTGTGTGCTCACCTCTTCTCAGATCCAGGCGGATGTTCCTCTTCACATCATTGAACCAGCCAGGCACCTCTATGCGGCAGCAGTACACACTCTGGTCATTTTCGTTGGTGTTGATGATGGTCAAGGAGACATCCCCTCTCTGGATACTCCCCCGAAGTTGGTATTTTGGCGACTTGCTCGAGACCACCTTTGTCCCATCTGTGTAGAGAAGCTCATCATTGCATTTGGAGTTGGGACACTGGCCTTTGCCCCAGCACATGCTATTACTATGCGGAGACCAGGATGGGTATGTACAGGGCAAAGTCACTGGCTGACCCAAAAATGCTCTCACGACAATCTGTGATGCTGCCGGAGCTGTGAGGAAAGATGAGAAAATTAACTTGTGAGGTGTTGAAATCTCTCAAATATGCTCCACAGACATCATGCATGCAGATGCTTCCAGGAAGATGAAGAGGGTTGTACTGTATATGTTTCTTTAGCCCAAATTCTGGCCTGTCCTTTGCTGCCACTAAGCTCCTAACTTCACACTCTGCTATCCCTCAAGTGGGAACAGCTGACTACCTGAGTCTGAACCCATCTCTGCTGCAGATTTGCTGATTAATTTTCTAATTTTCAGATTTGCTGTCCTTGAGTACCATTCAATAAAACAAATTCTCCAGTGGAAAATTCTGACCCTTTAATCTAACTGCACTCTCATATAAACAGGTGTAAGTAACATTCTACCCAGTGTATGTCAATAGGCAGCAATTGTGTACTACTGATATGAATGTCTCATATGGGTCTCCTTCTGTCTTCTACCCCAGAGTGTACTATGGCAGGGAGACAGGCTGTTGTTGTCTGGTCACTAAGGTGTGTTCAACTCTTTGTGACCCCATGGACTGCAGCACGCCAGGCTTTCTTGTCCTTCACTAGCTCCTGGAGTTTGCTCAGAAATTAATTGCTCTAGACCATTTGTTTGTCGTTAGAGAATATGAAATTAGGTGGAAGTCTGTGGATTTTTTAAAAGTTAGAACTGGAGAGGAATCATAGGAATTCTTTAGAATGGCAGCTGTGACTTAAAGATGCTGGAAGATTAGGTTGATCATGTTAGCTATATGCAATGGAATATATCACCATTTAAAAAATGCAATATCTGTGTTTCCCAATTTCGACTGATCATCAGCATGGCCGGTGGAGCTTGTTAAAAATACCTGTTATCTTGCCCAACCCTGAGTCAGAATCTCAAGAATGAGGCCCATGGTAATGTACAACCAAAGTCAAGGTCAAGTGACAACCAAGGTCACCGAACACTCACTCTGTGCCTTTTCTAAGGTAACTTCCATCTGTGAGAATCTATGAAACTTTTCCACTGCTGCAAATATTAAGCTCTCTGGTTTAATTGAGCATCAGTGATTGTTCTCAATCAAATCAAGCTATTGAAGGGACAGCCAGGGAGGCCATAGCTCCAGATCGTCAGGATGACATCCTGCTCCTTCTTGGGTACCTTGATCTCTGCTCATTGTTTTCTTCAAGTTGCCCTCCTTTAAGACTCTCCATTCACTAACTCTGCTAACCCCGACGGCTAAATTGTGTAAGACATGGCCAGCAACACTGTGCTCCTCCCTGGTACAGCAGTCAGCAACTTCCAGCTATCCTTATCTGAGAGAAGATGAGCATGAGTCCTACCAGTGGCCCAGGTAGAAAGCCAAAGGATGTGCATGCTGGGTTTTCCCAAGTTTGCTCTCAGGATGAAAGGCCGTTGTAAATTCACGCCTGCCTGGGACCTTCTCTGAACCTGTCGACTCTTTACCTTGCCAGAGTGGAGCTATTCCATACGTTGTAAATGTAAATGCGGTAGAAGCCCATTCTTCCCCACCCCATGAAGCCAGGGGCTGGGGGGTGGGGGGCGGGGCGGGGAATAACTGTCATCATCCTCAACTGTCATAGCAGCACAGAACATGTGCACCAAAACCCAATCATTTCTAAAATATGAGCTTGTTCTCAGAACTAGTTGGTAAATTAATTTTAAAAATATGTGACAGAATTATTTCCACTAGAGATTCAATAGTTTATTTTCCCAATTATCACAGTACAGAAGGAGGCACCCCATATTCACTAAGGAGAGCCTTTTCCAGACAGAAACAAACTGGAAAAGGACAAAACAGGCAATCCATAGACAGATAAGGAAATATGAGTGGCCAGTAAATTTCCCCTATCAGACTGGCAAAAATGTAGAACACTGATAATATCAAGCATTGCCCAGTCAGGGATCAAGCAAATGACTGGAGTAACCTGGAGTGAAATGGGATGTGAATTGGTATAGCCACACTCGGGGGCAATTTTGCAGTTTTGGTTAACACTCAAATGGAACTAAGCCTTAAAAATTTCGTGGTGTGTTTTCTGCTGCAGAAAAGCACACACGCACGAGGAAGCCAATTTGAAAATGTTTACTGCCAGGTCATATGTGTGCGATGGAGTGAACATGTGTATGTGGGTAGCGGCTAACCTATGGTGCAGTCCTTCTGTTGAGCCACACATACAAGATTTATAGAATGAGACAGATTTATCACTAATGGTGTGAAAACTCCAAGGCTGCTTAATGCACAAAAAGTGGAAATTTCAAAATGACATTTAAAATACAAAACCAGTAACAAAACCGTTTGCAGGATTTGCAGTCACAGACATATGAAAGTAAATGTATAGAAAAGTGGCTGACGGGACACACATCCAACTCACTGAGTCAGCATTGCCTTGATCAGGGACTGGGGTTGAGGGTAGTAGTGTCAAAGGAGATATTAGCTTTATAGCAATTTAATTGTTTTACCAAGGGTATTTCTGTATTACTTATTTGTTAAAAATTAATATTAAAAAAAGGAAGCAGGCATGGCAGAAAAACACCCATTATGCTTACAATGAAAACCTCATTCTGCCAGTTACTGCTTTTGTGTTCTCTGGAGGAAAACCACAATAATCCTGACCTCATTATCTTCATGCAGCAAAGGGGAGAGATCATGCTCGCCTCAAAAATAGTTCTCAGGTCCACATGAGGTGGAGCATTAAAGGCCACATGAAACAAATAAGGTATTAAGACAAATCACCAAGCATATCAGAATGTAGAAATAGGAAAGAGACTGTTCTTTCCAGCTGCAAAATTATCCTGGAGCAAAGAAATTAAATCAATTTCTCTTTCAGAATGGTGGGTACAACCTAGGTTCTGGCACCAGCTGGGTTCCTTCTCTAGCTGTGGCCTTATCCAAGGTGTTTCCCCAATCTGGGTCTCAGTTGCATCATTGACAGAGTGAAGCATTTGATCTGGCATCTCTGAAGTGCGATTCAGCTCTGATCATTAATGAATCCAAGTAGTCAGTGTCTTCTAAAGGGTCATTTTAGAAAAGGCACAAAGAGAAAAAACAAAAGAAATCATCCACCAGGCACTGTCCTCTTCAAGCAGGGTTGGAGAAGCTCACTCACTCAGGTCCAGCCAGTAGCTGGACAGGTTACCATAGCAACCATCAACCAAACCCTCCACACTGGACAAGTCCACAGGACAAGATAAGACCAGGCAAAAACAATGATAAAGTGACAGGAACTGCTTTCACTCCATTAACTCCCACAATGTATCTGGAGAGAGAGGTGGTTAAATGAACAACTACTGTAGGGTCAGGGAAATAAGTTCTCTAATGGGGAGACTTCAGAGAGGACAGGAACTCATAGCAAACTCGCTGAAACCAGTTCGGAGGCTACCGGTGGTCAGAAAAAGCCTGATTTAGGTGAAGACCTGAGAATGCATGAAGTTATAGAGGAAAATAATAAGCAAAGAACAGTAGGACAAAGCCTTGTTTTCTTGAAATACAGGTGTTTTCTCATGCAGCACATCTGAAAGATTCATGTGCAGAAACTAGGAACTGTTTAAACTGTAAGGGACATTAGATGCTGTCTAGTCCTAGAGTCATAGATTGTGAAAACTGGTCTTATCCAGGTCTCTCCTTTCTTACATGAAAGGGCCATAGTCTTCAGGGTCAAAGGATAGTAACCAAGATGTGACTTCAGCTCAGCCCACAGCATCCCGTCCTATAACTCAGGATGTGAGTGTCTGTACCAATCCACACCGAGTGTGCACATTTGCATTGTCCAAAAGCTGGAGACGATGTGTGGAAAATGTAAATCTTATCTGGACACCTGACCCCCCGCAAAATAAAATAAGCCAAGAAGCAAATAAAAAACCCTAAAAATACAGATAAAATAAGATTTATAATAATAGCTCTTAGCAGAACAAATTCCCCTAGAGTTTACTGTGCTAGTAACGCCTGTAAAGGATGTTTCTTTTCCCCATGTTATCCCATCCCTTATCTATATTTCTTCTCAAATTGCCATTTCTGGTATTAACATAAATACCCCCACCCTAAAACATCCACAGCAATCTCAGGATAAACCCTGTGTCCCAGATAGGGAAAGAGACCTGCCCAGAAGAGAAGCTGAGTGGATGCAGGAATGCAATAGATTTCTGTTTTATAGATCAGCCATGGGAATCCATCACAGGGACTCCTGGATGGAAGGACTGAAAACACTTACTCAGACAAAGCCGCCCAAGTTCAATCACCAGCCAGAGAATCAGAGGCCCTTTGGACATTTTGGCTGTTTGCAGATGTCAGGAGTCTGTCTGTCTGTCCGAATTCCATTTCTTATACTCCAGTTAATGCTGACAGGGTGGGACCTTTAGGTTTCATTTCTCTTTTTGCCTCATAATCTTCCCTTTCTTTCTCCTGAATGGCCTCTCTCAATCTGGGATGTATGATGAAATGTGCTGAGTACATTTCTCCTGGCCATTAGTGTGTGTGCAGACACGTGGAGCAATGGTGTGGACATGCGTGTACTCCGTCGTCCACTTATATAGTTGGTTTCCTACATGTACATGAGCACCTATTTTATGTACATGCAGACTCATAAACTAGGGTAACTTGGGAATTTGGCTCTGCTGCCATTCTGGCTTCTCCCTCTCCCAGAACCTTAGCCTCCTTGCCCTAATAATGGAGAAGTAAAAGCAGGGTTGAACTCCCCTAGTGGCCCAGTTGAGCTTCTGCCTGCCAGTACTGGGGACACAGGCTTGATCCCTGGTCCAAGAAGATTCCATATGCCACGGAGCGCCTAAGCCCACCCGTGCCACAACTACCAAAGCCCACTCACCCTAGAGCCTGATCTCTGCAATGCAAGAAATCATGGTGAGACACCTTCACACTACAATAGAGTGGCCCCTACCCACCTCAACTAAAGAAAGCCCATGTGCAGCAATGAAGACCCAGTGCAGCCAAAAATAAATTTAAAAGTTTAAAGAAAAAATATTAAATTAAAAAAAATAAATAAAAGCAGGGCTGCCATCAACCATCACATGAGCCAAAATACCGTTAAAGTTTATTGGGCAAGGAAAGAAGAGATTCAGTAGAGGAAGCATGTGGTGATAGATACCAGACAGGCTCAGAAAACCAAGAAGTCCACATCTGGGCCCAGTTCCACCGCTTGTAGTGAAACCACTTGATGGGGAAGAGCACAAAAGACAATTTACGAACCAGATTTCAGCGCTTGAATTTCGTGATACTTATGGCGCTTCTGGACTCTATGGATTCAACAATATACCCAGGACCACAGAATCAGTTAGATGAGGAATCAAATCAATGCTCACCTATCAGATGTGTTTTCTAAAATAGATGTATTTCATCATCATTATTTATTGGATGCTTAATTAAATGATAGGTGCTGTGCTATTGCTAATGATGTAGATGTATTATATTTAATCCTTACAACCCTGAGAAATAGATATTATTTTCCCTATTTAACAGATGAGGAAACAAGCTAAAGGGAACTAAAGAAATGACATTCACAGCAAATTTATGGTAGAAACAGAACTCAAGCCAAGACTTTCTGACTCCAAAGCCCCTGATCTTAATCACTGCACACTCCTTTGATCTGTGACCCTTAGGGCAATACACCATAAGACCAAGCATATCAGTGTCTAGCTCCTATCTAGCCTCGGAGAGGGAATTTCAGGATGCACAAATGTTCTGGAATTTTAAAAAAAAATCTCATTTAACTGTAACCAACCAAATGAGCCTTAAACCTTCACATTTCTCACACTGAAGGACTAGTGAATATACAAATATTGGGTGAGGCACTGGACTCAGAGAAGACAGAACAGGGAGGAAAGATGAACATAGAGGGATTCAGAGAAAGTCTTTCCCATGAATGCTCACTAAACTGTGGAATCCTTTCTCACTTCATTCCCAGGTACCTGGGGGATAGAAAATCTGAATAAACTGAATGGTCCAAATAAAACACTCAAAGATACAGAGATTTTCATTGTCCCAACAATATCACCCAATCTCCCTTCAATAAAGCCATCCATCAGAGCACGAGTTTAAGTCCTGTATGCACCTCTCCTAATTAGTGTTTAGGCCGTCACTTTTAGGTATGAATAGACAACTGAGGATCTCCAGCTGCTGCTGCTGCTGCTGCTGCTAAGTTGCTTCAGTCATGTCTGACTGTGTGACCCCATAGACAGCAGCCCACCAGGCTCCCCCGTCCCTGGGACTCTCCAGGCAAGAACACTGGAGTGGGTTGCCATTTCCTTCTCCAATGCAGGAAAGTGAAAAGTGAAAGTGAAGTCACTCAGTCACATCTGACTCTTAGCGACCTCATGGACTGCAGCCTACCAGGCTCCTCTGTCCATGGGATTTTCCAGGTAAGAGTACTGGAGTGGGGTGCCATTGCCTTCTCCAGACATTTCAGGAAAGTCTTCCATATGAAAAGGATACACAGACATCAAAGAGAGCAGAAGAAAACAAGCAAGCAAACAAACAAACAAAAAAAAATCACAAGTATCTTTCAAGGAAAAAGGAGAAGGGACAGAGAAACTATAAAAAAGAAAACATCAGAGAAAAGAAAGATATCTTAGAAATTAAAAAGACTGTACTCACACCAAAATTTTCTGGAAGGTTTGAAAAATAAACTTAAGTCTTCTAGAAAACATAACTTTATTTATAAAGTCTAATGGTTAGGGATGTTTCTAAATATTAAAATAGAAAACAGAGAGCAGGAAATTATTAAAGAAATAGCTTTCTTAATTTTTGTAATGAACAAACATGAGTCTCCATTGGGAGGGCCAACCAAATCTTAAATTCCATTAAAAAAGATCCCCGCAAAAATAATATGTTATCATGAAATATGAGAATATTAAACATAAGGAGAAGATATTAAAAGGCTCCAGGGTGAAAACAAAGAAATACATATTGTATTGAAAATGTTTAGTATCAGAAAGGCATTGGTCTTCTAAATAGATAATCTAGAAAATACTGCAGGAATGCTTTCAAAAGTCAGAGGGGTAAATGACGGTCACAATAACAGAAAATCTTGCTACTGATTTGACAGAAAATTGTCATATGGCATCATGGGAAGATGGGCAGACAGAAAGTAGGGTGGTGGTAGAAGACAGGCCAACACTATTTGCCCTTATATGAGGTCAATAGTTAATGTCCAAATTAACCAAACAATATCAGCATAAGCATAGTAATAGTAATACAGATGTAAAAACAATATTTCAAGAAGAAAAGAAAGATCTCAAGAAGTTAAAATTTTGTGCAAAGGAAATTATGGAATTGACTATATTTTTAGTAATAAGTCTTTTAAAATAACTATGCTATGCTAAGTCACTTCAGTCGTGTCCAACTCTGTGCGACCCCATGGACGGCAGCCCACCAGGCTCCCCAGTCCCTGGGATTCTCCAGGCAAGAATGCTGGATTCTTCTAAATAAGTTAGCATACTCTATGGCATTTAGAATATATTTTCTTAAATGTACATATTGAGCACAATTAGCACCCAGAACTTAGTTTTCAACATTGCTCTCCGACAAAAGGAACTAGAGCATCTTGGGAAAATGGCTGATTCTGGGAGTGAGGCAGGAAATATTGAAGATCAGCTTGGAGCTTCTTGCAGTGCTAGGAAGTAGAGAATGCTCAGGAGGTAAAAATCCATTAATTTACAGTAAGATTATTAAAAAAGGACAGAGGAGACAATTGAAAGAGTTCACAATGACCAGAGCTGGAACAATCTGAACAACAAAAGTAGTACTGTATTATAATCCAAAGTAGTAAACGATAAAAACCTGTGAGTCCATACTGATACAGTAAATAAATGAATCAATACATTTGTGGGGGAGAAGAGACAAATCTTCACAGAATTCCAAATAATTGATGTAGATACTCACCCCTCAAGGAGGTGAAGCAAAACTCTGCTCCTTGAGTGTGGGCAGGACACAGTGATTTTCTTCCCTGAAAATACAGAATGCAGAGGGAGAGAAAAAGACCAGCTTTGCAGTGGAGAAACCTGGCAAACAGTGCCTGAGGCAGGAGGTCGAGGTCAAGGTCAATGTCAAGAGAGATCAATTATGCTGACAGTTTAAGAAAAGTGAGGTAAATGGGACACAATCTACCTCTGTGGTCTCCTCCCAAGAACTCACAACCTAAGTCTAGACACAAGGAAACCATCAGACACAATTAAACTGAGGGGCGTTCTACAAAGGATCTGACCAGTGTTTCTGAAAACTGCCAAGGTCACCAAAAATAAGGAGAGTCTAAAAAAACTTATAGCTAAGAAGAGCCAGTGGAGACACAGCGACTGAAAGTAATGTGGTATCCTGAATGGAATCCTGGAAGAGAGAAAGGCCATTACATAAAAACTAAGGAAATCTTTGGACTTTGGGTAATAATAATTATCAGTGTTCACTCAGTAACAGTCATGAATATACACCACACTTACGGAAGATGTTAACAATAGGGGAAACTAAATATTGGGTTTATGGGAACTCCCTGCACACTCTTCAGAATTTTTCTATAACTCTAAAGCTGGTCTAAAATATATTAAGTTTATTTTTAAAGAAGTACATGTACCTTTATTTTACAAGTGAAAATGTTAGTAGTAATTAGGTATTTAGAAGTACCCACATTAGAAACTGTGAATAAGCTTGACTGTTTTCTCTTCCTAAGATAGCTTCAGTGGACAGACTTCAGGGAATTTATAAACATCCTAATTCTGGATAGCTAACTTGTATCATTGGAGAAGGCAATGGCACCCCACTCCAGTGCACTTGCCTGGAAAGTCCCATGGACGGAGGAGCCTGGTAGGCTGCAGTCCATGGGGTCACTAAGAGTTGGATGTGACTGAGTGACTTCACTTTCACTTTTCACTTTCCTGCATTGGAGAAGGAAATGGCAACCCACTCCAGCGTTCTTGCCTGGAGAAACCCGGGGACGGCGGAGCCTGTTGGGCTGCCACCTATGGGGTCGCACAGAGTTGGATACGACTGAAGCGACTTAGCAGCAGCAGCAGCAGCAGCAGCAGCAGCTTGCATCACCGTATGAAAGCATACTATTTGGGGGGAGGGGTGCCATGCAGTTCTAGATGCTTCGTGAGGTTGCCACCTTCTCTGGGTACGCAGTGTATGCACTTCATGTGCGTGCAGTTTGCCTCTGGAGAATAAGCTCTTCCTCTTTCTTGGTCAACAAAGTTCAGCTGGCATTGATTTCATTTGTGGTGATTGGCTCAAGGATGGAGAGGCAACCCAAACAAAGCCAAGGGTGCACAGTCTTGTCACATTTGCTGGAGCTTTTGAGAACAGGAACTTCCCTGTTTTCCACCTGGCTTTGAACTGTGTGCACAAGAGAATGAAGCCGACATTAGTCATCATGCCACCAATGGATGAAGCCTGTCTGATAAGAGAACCAATCAAGCAGAAGGCAAGTGGAGCCCTAGAGTGGATTTCTGACATGGGTTGACCCTCTGGAACAAAACACACCAATGTGCCAGTAAATTCCCTTTGGGCTTCAGCCAGTTTGTGTTGAGCCTTCCATCATTTGGAACCAAAAGACCCCAAGTCTAAACCTGGAAGGACCTCGGTACAGCAGTTATTTGGAGGACTAAAGTTTTCCCAGTTTTAGGAGTTTCTACTATTATCTAATCCAACTATCTGCTTCCCCAATCATCTGCTTTGCCCCAACTAGTGATTGTCACCTATTTTACTCTAGGCGTGTGGGAATTCTGCTAGACTCTGGGCTCTGGGAGTAAGGACAAATAAGACATAGATTACCCTTAAGGACCTGATAGTTTCAAATCTTAAAGGAGAGGTGGTATCTTCAGGTGCCATTTTAAGACAAGGCCTTGGAAGCCACAGAGGATATAATTCTTTCAAGTAACAGAAAGAAAATAGAGTCTAAGTTTTCTGATAAAGGGCTCCTTGTGGTAGCTAATAATTCCTCTGTGGTTAAATGTAATCCCGCTCATTCATTTAATGTGTTCATTTCTTCATCAGTTATAGTGGGAGTCAGCAAGCTATGGCCCGTGGACCACATCCAGCCCATGCAAAAAAAAAAAAAGTCTTATTGCAACACAACCATGCTCATATGTTTACTTATTATCTCTGGCTGCTTTCACACTGCAGTGGCAGAATTGTGTAAATGGGACAGATACAGTATGGTCCACACACCCAAGAATGTTTACTATCTGGTCTTCACAGTAAAGAACTGTCAACCTCTAAATTATATACTGAGTTCTCGCTATGTGTCAGGTTGCAACGTTAGCCCAGCCAATCTTGTCCTCAACAAGCTCAGAGGCTAGTGCTTCCTCATGTGAGACAAGCAAGTTAACAGACAACAGAGGACACTGTGATAAGATGTGACAGGGAAAGGACAGACACTATGGGAGTGTAAGAAAAAGATTCCTAGCCCAAGTTTTAGGTGGAAGAAGACAGTCAAGGACACTTTCTAAGCCTAGACCTAAAGGACATCGGAGAGGACTGGGGTAGGGTAAAAGGATTTCAGGCAGAGGAAGGAGCGTATCAGTGGTGATAGCCGCAAGGCACTTCAGCCTAACTAAAGAATTTCAGGTATTCAAGTGTTTATTATATTATTTAAGCTATCTAAAGATGTATATTTGGAGAAGGGAATGGCAATCCACTCTAGTATTCTTGCCTGGAGAATCCCATGTACAGAGGGGCTTGGCGGACTAAAGTCCATGGGTCTCAAATAGTTGACATGACTGAGCTACTAACACTTAAATATGCATATTATAATATTTTAAAGAAAAGGTAGAACGTAAACATTCTCTCAAAAAAAAAAGATTAAAAAAAAAACCAACAAAACCCACAGGGCTTTGTAGACTAACAATGAGATAGATCATGGAGTGATCCAAGTATTACTGATTTGTGTTGGGAGCGGGGTGGGTGGGGTGGTGTATTTCACTATGGCTGGACTTGAATCAGAGGAAAGAAGTGGAAGCACCAGTTAGGATGCTGAAACACAGCCTGGGGTCAGATTACCAAGGACCTGAAAAGCCACATGAAAGAGTCATGAGAGTGAAGAGGAACTCACTGTCTTTCTTTTTCTAACAAATATAGTTGATTTCTATCTTTTGTGTATGGTCATGGAACCTGAAAGTAAAACTTTAAAAAAAAAATCATAACTGGGAAATATTTTCAAGAGCTAACTAGCTGTAAGATCTCTAAATTTCCTCTAACTTATACAATCTATGACTCTTGAAATCAGGAAATGATTTTAGCCTGAAAAGGGAGCTATTTTTATGGACTCTCTTAGTGGGAGGAGAAGGGTAGCTTCTGCTTATTGTCAACAATGAGGATCCCCCTCAGCAAGCTTCTTCTCATTTATCACCCTTGCATTAGCCTCCATACTTGCTGTGATTTCCTGTGGGATGGGAAATCAGACTGCCTGGATTCCTTCTCAACCACAACCAGCTGTGTGGCTACAAGGAACTTACTTAACCTCTCTGTGCACAGCTGTGAAGGATGAATGTGGATGCTCTAGTTGCTCAGTTGTGTCCAGTTCTTTGCGATCCTATGGACTGTAGCCCACCAGGCTGCTCTGTCCCTGGGATTCTCCAGGCAAGAATACTAGAGTGGGCTGCCATTTCCTTCTCCAGAGGATCTTCCTGACCCAGAGATCGAACCCTGATCTCCTTCCTTACAGGCAGATTCTTAACCATTTGAGCTACAGGGAAGTCCTTAGCATGACTACATCTCTGCAAAATGGAGATGATAGTACCTACATCTTGGATTGCTGTGAATATTAAACAACATGATCCATGGAAACCATTTAGCAGAATACCAGGTAAACAGTGAACACCTAACAAATGTTAATTATTATTCAAGTAGCTGCTATTCAGGTAGTGTTGAGGAGAACAGAAGACTCAGTGACCTGTTGCACTGCGTGTCTTATCACTGCCTACTCAACAGCCTTTCCTTTGTGGAACCATCCCTTCCTGTGTGGATCCAGTCCTGCATCTGAGTTGATGGGTACAACCAGTCATTTAAACCATTCTTTTGTAGAGACTGGTACAAAGTAAAGAATATTGGTTAATTGGGAGAGGCTAGTTCAGAGACACGGGGAATCATGAATCTTGGAAATGAAAGTCAAGAGAAAGAACACTAATTTACCATCCATCCAAAGCCTGATACATGTGGTCAAGCCTCTTACATCTTTCTTCCAAGTGGTCTTTTCTGGCTCCGTAGAGCCCTGCTTGTTAGAGAAAGGGGAAGGAAGTAACACTCAGCTGCCACTATGTGCCAAGTACTGTGCTGTTCACATATAATCCCAACTATAAACCTGTACAGAAGTATTACCTTTTACACTATGTATGCAAAGAAACGGGGGTTGGATATGGTAAAAATATAACTCACAATATAGTTTTTGCTCTCTAGTGTACTCGTTAGAGCTTACTTAAGGACAAGGACAGTGGTTCACTCATTCTGTCCCAGGAGAAAGGTGATTCCTAATGAGGGCTCTCGTGGTCAGGAATAAATGCCCCATCAGGAACCTCCAAGGCATCACTTGCTCTACTCTGCTCTTCCTGCTCCTCTCTGAACCACTCCTCATCATCATCTTCCTCATAACCTCAGCTTGCTCCTGGTCGACATCACACATTCCAGCCCCTCTCTGTGAACCTCACCTCAGCTCTCCAAGCTCAGTGGCCCATTCTCTCAATTATAAATTCCATAGCCCTGAAAGAGGACTCCAGTCCCTCCAGTTCTTATTTCGCATGGCAGACCTCAGGTTATAGTTCACTAGCAGGTCTGTGGTTAGAACCTCAGGATCAGTCATGACCATGAGAAGACAGACCCCACTATGCAGAATATACCCACTTTCTTTAGTAGAGCACTCCTCTAAGACAAGAGACCCTGAATATGTGCCCTCTGCAGCTGGCCAAATGCTTCCAATAGATAATTTCTTGCTGAGTGAATAAATGAAAGAATGTTTTGGCTCATGAAAAAGAGAAACTAATCTCCTGAGATCTTATCTCACTTCTCTAAACCTCATTTTTCCATCTGTAAAAAAAAAAAAAGAATAATCCATTCACTATAAATTTGACTTGGGGATTAAATGAAACTACTAATGGGTAAATTATTTGAAACCATAAAGAATTAGGACATACTGTTTCAATTTACAAGCAAAAGAAATAAAGATGGGAGAAAATAGGCATGAGTCAATAGGCCTTGGAAATTGTCCTTGGCTGGGGTGGGTTGGGGGGTGGGGGCAATCCACAAATAGAAAAGGAGAAATGGAGCCTGTGTGGATACATATTCTGGTTATTTCAAAGAGTCACTGTTACTCTAAACTCACCCTCTGTAGATTTAAGATGGTTTCCATCTGAATAATACAGGAAGTGCTGAAATCTTGGAAACGCAACTCTGGCAAGTTCATAACTTGGATTAAAAAATTGAAAGTGCAAGTATTAGATGTAAGAAAGAAAAAGTACAGCAGTCAATTCCCCTGGGGATATCCTAGTTGACCCAAATGTAGTGAGATCACTACTTCCAGGATATATTAAATTGTGGAATGGCAGATGAATGTAACTGGTTGCCTGTGGCAATTGAGTGCAATCTGATATCAGAGAACTTAGTGATAGTTGCCTTTACAAATGTTTCAGCTAACTTTAGGCTCATGGTGAAAGAGCTTCCCCACCCCCATGATGTCAGATGCGGCCACCAGGCTTGATCTGGCCTGTGCCTGTGGGCAGAAGCGTCATGAGTCACATGCAGGTAGAAGAATGAGAACCGGTGTGCAATTCACTATTCTCCCTCCCCTGACAGAGGAACTGGCTCCAAACAGTGGAAGCTCCACAAGCCTCGGTCCCAGGGTGAGGATGACATCAAGCATGAACCCCTCCACTATGACCCTCCATGAAAGCAAACAGAAACACAAACAGCATTGTATTGTTCTAAACCACTAAACTGCTTCACTGCAGCATGATGTCACGTGTCCTAAAAACACTGCAGTCATGTGGAAACAGCAAAAGGGGGGTTGAAATAAGAAAGTCCAGGATTGGAGGCTCTGACACCTACTATCCACATGGCTTACCATTCTGCACCCTTTAACCTCACCCATGTTTGTCTATCAACCTAGATCTGTGGTTCTCAGATCTGGCTGTACCTTCAAATCTCAAGGGGAACATCCAATATATGCCCAGGTTCTATCTCAGACATTGTGATTTCACTGGTCTTGCGTAGGGCCTAGGTATTAATATTTTTTAAGCCAGATGTGCAGCTAAGTTTGAAAGCTACTTGTCTAGAATTTTTTAATGTTATTTAAGGGGTTCACCTTCAACACTCAGACTGAGAGAAGCTCCAAAATGTCCTCCTGAATCCAAAGTTACCAGGTGAGTTCCGGTAGCACCTGGTCACATTTGATTTCTCTAATTAGAACATCACATAGAAGTATCCATTTCCACGTCTACTTTTCAACCAGAGTGCGATCTCCGAAAACACAAGGACTGTACTAAAATCTTCCAGTAGCCCTAGTACCTAGATCCTGACATCATGCTACATATCCGGGTATATATAAACTATGTTTATTTATTTAAACAGGGAAAATATCACTTTATTAAAATTAAAAAAATTGGCAACTTCTGAAAAAACAGCTTTCATGGAAGTTTGGAAGAAGTGGCAACTGTTTTAACTTGAGAAGTGAATGTGAAAGTAAGTTATTTGAAAATGTTGTATTGATATCAGAAGTAGAAAGGCAGATAACGGTGGTCAAGAGAATGGGTCATTTTCCAGGATGGGAATAAAGCTAGTTTTTTAGCATTGGGAATGATATCATTCAATAGGAAAAAATGTGTTTCAGCAGAATAGTATAATTTTTGTTAGTCAATAATTCAGAAATAGGAGAAGGAGGTGGAGAAAAAAGCACAGGTATTAAATATGGTTAAATATGGTAATATTAAACATGGTTAATTTTATGTGGTGAGATTTGGTGATTTTTTTTTGTCTTCAAATAGATGCTCAATAAGTGTTGTTGAATGAATAAATGTTCTCTGTGTGAGTAAATGTGTGTATGTTTCCCACAGGCACAGAATTGATTTCATAGTACAGTTTAAGGCATAATATCATCTCAGGTCTGTTATTGTTCAGTGGCTAAGTCGTGTATGACTCTTTGTGATCCCATGGATTGTAGCACACCAGGCTTCTCCCAGAGTTTGCTCATACTCATCTCCATTGAGGCAGTGATGCTATCCAATCATTCATCCTTCATTGCCCACTCCTCCTCCTGCCTTCAATCTTTCCCAGCATCAGGGTCTTAGCCAATGAGTCAGCTCTTCCCTTTTATCTCCACATGGATCCCAATTTTTCTTTAATGCATTGTGTAAATTTCATTGGATATATAAGTATCCTTGAAAGATATATAGTATTTCTTTGTATATTATGTTTTAAACCCACAAAATATTTTGCCATAGATCTCATTCAGCTTCTTTGTTTACTCAGTCTGATATTCTTAGCTATGTTATCATATGTCCATTTTTCTCACTGTTTCTAACTGCTGTATATCATTATAGTATATTCCATATTAGCGCCATCAATTTTCTTAATGACAGAACACATAGTTTACGTCCAACTCCCTGCCTCACAAAAAAAATTTCAATAAACAAACTCATATATGGCATGACATGGACTTGAGAAATAGCTTCTTAGAGGTAGGTATCCAGACAAAGAATTGTTAAATTATAGACTCATGGGCTCCTGTCTATGGGGTCACACAGGGTCAGACACGACAGAAGCGACTTAGCAGCAGCAGCAGCAGTAGCAGCAGCAGCAGTAGCAGCAGCAGCAGTCACACACTTAATTTCAACATGTACTGATGAAGCTTTCTCCATAATGACTCATAGTTTCACTTATACCAGCTGTGTATGAAAGTTGTTTCTCTATTACCTTGTTAACAATATGATCCCTCCATAATTCTTGCCAAGCTGACAAAGGGATTTGTTCCATTTGGATTTCTCTGCCTACTATTGAGTTTAATAGTCTCCTCACCTACTGGCCTCTGCTTGTGTTTCCCTTTCAGTGAACTAACTTCTCTTATCTTTGCCCATTTTTTAAATTGTTTCCTTTCTGTCTCTCAATCTGAGTGTGTGTGTTTGTAATGTCATATCTGAAATTTGCAAGTAATTTCTTCTACTACATCATCTTCCTCTGCCAGCATTGTCCATTGCCTACTTCAATGAACCGAAATACTTAATAACGATGTATTAAAATCCACCAAACTTTATCCTCAAGATTTCTGCTTTGAAGGTCTTATTTGAGAGTTCCTTTTCCAAAGTTACTACAATATTTGCCTGTTTTTTTCTATTAAGTTTATAGTTTTACTTTTGAAATTTGTCTTTAATTCCTCTGGATTTCATCATATATATGGTATGAGGTAGGGATTAAAGTTCATTTTTTATATATAGTAAGCTAGATTTAGTCAATTCTAAAAGAAATCAGCCCTGTATATTCATTGGAAGGACTGATGCTGAAGCTGAAGCTCCAATACTTTGGCCACCTGATGAAAAGAACTGACTTATTGGAGCAGATCCTGATGTTGGGAAAGATTGAATGCAGAAGAAGGGGATGACAGAGGATAAGACGATTGGATGGCATCACCGACTCAATGGACATGAATTTGAGCAAGTTTCAGGAGTTGGTGATGGGCAGGGAAGCCTGGTATGCTGCAGTCCATGGGGTTGCAAAGAGTTGGACATGACTGAGCGACTGAACTTAAGTGAACTGAAGCTAGATTTCTTACTACTTTTTGCTAAAAGTCTGTTCTTTCTTCACTCATTGGTGATGCCATCTCTAACATATGCTATGTAAAATATCAGACAGATAAAGTTTGTGAATGTGTGTGTGTTCTATGCTGTTTACTCTGGTGCACTGGGGACTCTTGTTGTTCTTGTACATTATTGATTATAACAGCTTTCATCAGGGCTTAATATTAAGAAGGGTGACTCTAAATTCTTCCACTTCCTTTGGTTCTCTATTTTATATTTTATAATTTTATGAAAATTCTAGATTCAATTGTTGAGTTCTTTAAAAGATCCTGTTATGACAGAAGGTAGGCAAAATCTGTAAAAGTGGTCAGAAGGTCAAAACTTTCAGTTATAAGATAAATAAGTTCTGAGGATATAGTGTACAACATGGTGACAAAAGTTAACAATACCATATCATATATGTGGAAGTTTCTATGACAGAGTAAACCTTTAAAACTTCTCATCACAAGGGTAAATTGCAACAGTGTAAGATGATGAATGTTAGCTAAACTTACTGTGGTAATCATTTTACAATACATATATAAATATCTAGATAAAATATTATATGTTATCTCTCAATAATATTTGAGGAAAAAAGATCCTGTTATGTTTCTATTAAATTAGCTTTTTTCATGACCTGATTGATTAAGGAAGCTGATATTTTTACAAATGCTAAGTCTGATGGATTAAGAAAGAAATGATATCTTTTCAAATGTTGTCATTCAGTCTATAAACTTAGTACATCAGGTTTTCCTCTGTTCTATAACATACTTTAAACTTTTTCTTCATAAAGGTTTTGTGTCTCCTTGCTTAGGTTACTTACTACATACCGTATGTTTCTTATAGATAACATGATTTCTATCTTATATTTTCTTGACAGTTATTGCTGAGAGAGCGATTGCTGTTGGCATCTTAGCTACCTTATATTTTGCATTCAATTAAAATGGATTACATTTCTTTAAAAATGTTATGAAAATGTATGATGGGTTTGAACATCATCTCTTGAGAATGAAAATGCTTTTCTATTAGAAAAACCGAAGGAACATACCTCAACATAATAAAAGCTATATATGACAAACCCACAGCAAACATTATCCTCAATGGTGAAAAATTGAAAGCATTTCCCCTAAAGTCAGGAACAAGACAAGGATGTCCACTTTCACCACTACTATTCAACATAGTTCTGGAAGTTTTGGCCACAGCAATCAGAGCAGAAAAAGAAATAAAAGGAATCGAAATTGGAAAAGAAGAAGTAAAACTCTCACTGTTTGCAGATGACACGATCCTCTACATGGAAAACCCTAAAGACTCCACCAGAAAATTACTAGAGCTAATCAATGAATATAGTAAAGTTGCAGGATATAAAATCAACACACAGAAATCCCTTGCATTCCTATGCACGAATAATGAGAAAGTAGAAAAAGAAATTAAGGAAACAATTCCATTCACCATTGCAACGAAAAGAATAAAATACTTAGGAATATATCTACCTAAAGAAACTAAAGACCTATATATAGAAAACTATAAAACACTGATGAAAGAAATCAAAGAGGACACTAATAGATGGAGAAATATACCATGTTCATGGATCAGAAGAATCAATATAGTGAAAATGAGTATACTACCCAAAGCAATTTACAAATTCAATGCAATCCCTATCAAGCTACCAGCCATATTTTTCACAGAACTAGAACAAATAATTTCAAGATTTGCATGGAAATACAAAAAACCTCGAATTGCCAAAGCAATCTTGAGAAAGAAGAATGGAACTGGAGGAATCAACTTGCCTGACTTCAGGCTCTACTACAAAGCCACAGTCATCAAAACAGTATGGTACTGGCACAAAGACAGACATATAGATCAATGGAACAAAATAGAAAGCCCAGAGATAAATCCACACACATATGGACACCTTATCTTTGACAAAGGAGGCAAGAATATACAATGGAGTAAAGACGATCTCTTTAACAAGTGGTGCTGGGAAAACTGGTCAACCACTTGTAAAAGAATGAAACTAGATCACTTTCTAACACCACACACAAAAATAAACTCAAAATGGATTAAAGATCTAAATGTAAGACCAGAAACTATAAAATTCCTAGAGGAGAACATAGGCAAAACACTCTCAGACATAAATCACAGCAGGATCCTCTATGATCCACCTCCCAGAATTCTGGAAATAAAAGCAAAAATAAACAAATGGGATCTAATTAAAATTAAAAGCTTCTGCACAACAAAGGAAAATATAAGCAAGGTGAAAAGACAGCCTTCTGAATGGGAGAAAATAATAGCAAATGAAGCAACTGACAAACAACTAATCTCAAAAATATACAAGCAACTTATGCAGCTCAATTCCAGAAAAATAAACGACCCAATCAAAAAATGGGCCAAAGAACTAAATAGACATTTCTCCAAAGAAGACATATGGATGGCTAACAAACACATGAAAAGATGCTCAACATCACTCATTATTAGAGAAATGCAAATCAAAACCACAATGAGGTACCACTTCACACCAGTCAGAATGGCTGCGATCCAAAAATCTGCAAGCAATAAATGCTGGAGAGGGTGTGGAGAAAAGGGAACCCTCTTACACTGTTGGTGGGAATGCAAATGAGTACAGCCACTATGGAGAACAGTGTGGAGATTCCTTAAAAAATTGCAAATAGAACTACCGTATGACCCAGAAATCCCACTTCTGGGCATACACACCGAGGAAACCAGAATTGAAAGAGACACATGTACCCCAGTGTTCATCGCAGCACTGTTTATAATAGCCGGGACATAGAAACAACCTAGATGTCCATCAGCAGATGAATGGATAAGAAAGCTGTGGTACATATACACAATGGAGTATTACTCAGCCATTAAAAAGAATTCATTTGAATCAGTTCTGATGAGATGGATGAAACTGGAGCCGATTATACAGAGTGAAGTAAGCCAGAAAGAGAAACACCAATACAGTATACTAACACATATATATGGAATTTAGAAAGATGGCAATGACGACCCTGTATGCAAGACAGGAAAAAGACACAGCTGTGTATAATGGACTTTTGGACTTAGAGGGAGAGGGAGAGGGTGGGATGATTTGGGAGAGTGGCATTCTAACATGTATACTATCATGTAAGAATTGAATCGCCAGTCTATGTCTGACTCAGGATACAGCATGTTTGGAACTGGTGCATGGGGATGACCCACAGAGATGTTATGGGGAGGTAGGTTGGAGGGGGGTTCATGTTTGGGAATGCCTGTGAGAATTAAAGATTTTAAAATTAAAAAAAAAAAAAAACACCCAAGTCAGTCATTGTGAGTCAGAGTTACTAGGGCAACAACATTCAAGAAGAGAGATATAATACAAGAACTGAAAAACTAAAATACTTTTAAGAGCGAAAAAGAAAACAAAGATCATAATGGAACCTAAATAACATATTCTCCACCTACTTCCTCATCTATAAAATGAGGAGACTGTACTAAATGTTATCTAAACTTCCTTCTACCTCAAGTCTCTGAAGATATTCCTTTTAGAAAATGAAAAAGTCGGAGTGAAAAAAAAATTCTAAGTGCAAATTAATCTCTTCCATTGGCTTTCCAGTTCTATTGAATTTTTAGCAAAGAGGCTTTGAGAGGAGTCAGTCCTTGTGGGAACTCAAGGGGAATAAGCTTAGTGCATATGACCTCACAGAGACAATTGAGAATGGATGCTTTGGGAGAGGAACTGGATTATTTTTATCACTGTCATTGTGACTAGTTACTGAACTGGCTCCTTCCCTGTCGTCAGCTCTACCCTCACTCTAACACTGAAGGTCTTTTCAACAGGGTCCTTATATTCTAAGAGTTTTCTAGTTTGGGAAGAGAAGAGGAAGAGGAAGAAGTGAAACTTCTGGAGTTGCATTGCTAAAGGAAGCTTGTTCTTTCAGAACTTGGCTGCCAAGTTTTTACTCAAAGTTCCTCTTTTGTGAGGCAAAACTTTTTATTCATATTCAAACAAAAAAAATATTTGTGATAAGTACAAAACCCATCACTGGAGTGTCTTGAATAACAGATAAATATATTTTCAATTAAATAAGCTCCATCTTTCCATTCCTCCATCTGAAATAGCAGACCTAAACTCCTTAACAACATCCCCAGGGTAACTTGGAAAGAAACCAAAGTTACACTTTTGAAGAACACCAACTCTTCAATCCAATGACCATTTCAAAACACAAAAGTATGGTTTAGAAAAAGGTGGTGATACAAATAAATTATTAAAAACAAATACAAGACTGTGGCTAATAATATCACAAAACTGAAAATGAGGTGAGTTTCGTGTGCCATAGATAGGAAGAGTTAGACTGAATCATCTATATAGAGATTCAGCAACAATTTAAAAGGATGTTACAGGTGTACCCTTATTGAGGTAAAAAGATTTCCTTGAAAGAAGTGAGAAAAATGATTTGTGATTAAGTATGACATTAAAGATACAAATGATTGTGCACAATCATTTTGTAAGAAGAAAAACACACACCCAGACACAAGCCTGAAGTCATATAAAGTATTAGTTGCTCAGTCATGTCCAACTCTTTGCAACCCCATAGACTGTATCCTGCCAGGCTCCTCTGTCCATGAGATTTCCCAGGCAATGTCATATAAAAGATATTAACAATGCCCTTCTGTGAACAGAGGAAACAGGTGATTTGTGGTCCTTATTCCTTTATAAATCTCTATTTTAAAATTTTCTATAACATTTAGCTTATATTCTTACATTAGCAAAAGATTTTAAAGAAAACAGAAAATCAACTGAAGACAAGTTAATATAGAAATACATGGCCCAGTCTTCAGTTCAGTTCAGTTGCTCAGTCATGTACAACTCTTTGCGACCTCATGGACCCTGCAGCAGGCTAGGCTTCCCTGTCCATCACCAACTCCTGGTGCTTATTCAAACTCATGTCCATTGAGTCAGTGATGCCATCCAACCATCTCATCCTCTGTCGCCTCCTTCTTCTCCTGCCTTCAATTTTTCCCAGCATCAGGGTCTCTTCCAATGAGTCAGTTCTTCTCATCAGATAGTCAAAGTATTGGAACTTCAACTTCAGCATGGGTCCTTCCAATGAATATTCAGAACTGATTTCCTTTAGGATGGACTGCTTGGATCTCTTTGCAGTCTAAGACACTCTCAAGAGTCTTCTCCAATATCACAGTTCAAAAGCATCAATTCTTTGGTGCTCAGCTTTCTTTATAGTCCAACTCTCACATCCATACATGACTACTGGAAAAACCATAGCTTTGACTAGATGGACCTTTGTTGGCAAAGTAATGTCTCTTCTTTTAATATGCTGTCTAGGTTGATAGCATCTTTTAATTTCATGGCTGCAGTCACCATCTACAGTGATTTTGGAGCCAAAGAAAATAAAGTCTGTCACTGTTTCCCCATCTGTTTGCAATGAAGTGATGGGACTAGATGCTATGATCTTAGTTTTCTGAGTATTGAGTTTTAAGAAAACTTTTTCACTCTCCTGTTTCACTTTCATCAAGAGACTCCTTAGTTCTTCTTTACTTTCTGCCACAAGAGTGGTATCATCTGCATATCTGAGGTTATTGATATTTCCTCCTGGCAGTGTTGATTCCACCTTGTGCTTCATCCAGCCTGGCATTTCTCATGATGTACTCTGCATATAAGTTAAATAAGCAGGGTGACAATATACAGCCTCGATGTACTCCTTTCCTAATTTGGAACCAGTCTGTTGTTCCATGTTCAGTTCTAACTGTTGCTTCTTGACCTGCATACAGATTTCTCAGAAAAGGCAGGTAAGGTAGTCTGGTATTCCCAACTCTTGAAGAATTTTCCACAGTTTGTTGTGATCCACACAGTCAAAGGCTTTGGCATAGTCAATAAAGCAGAAATAAATGTTTTTCTGGAATTCTCATGCTTTTTTGATGATCCAGCAGATGTTGGCAAGTTGATCTCTGGTTATTCTGGCTTTTCTAAATCCAACTTGAACATCTGGAAGTTCATGGTTCACGTACTCTTCAAGCCTGGTTTGGAAAATGTTGAGCATTACTTTGCTAGCATGTGAGATGAGTACAATTGTACCATAGTTTAAACATTCTTTGGCATTACCTTTCTTTGGGATTGGAATGAAAACTGACCTTTTCCAGTCCTGTGGCCACTGTTGAGTTTTCCAAATTTGCTGGCATATTGAGTGCAGCACTTTAACAGCATTGTTTTTTAGGATTTGAAATAGCTCAACTGGAATTCCATCACCTCCACTAACTTTGTTCATAGTGATGCTTCCTAAGGCCCTCTTGACTTCACATTCCAAGATGTCTGGCTCTGGGTGAGTAATCACACCATCGTGATTATCTGGGTCATGAAGATATTTTTCATATAGTTCTTCTGTATATTCTTGCCACCTCTTCTTAATATCTTCTGCTTCTGTTAGGTCCATACCATTTCTGTCCTTTATTGTGCCCATCTTTGCATGAAATGTTCCCTTGGTATCTCTAATTTTCTTGAAGAGATCTCTGGTCTTATCCATTCTATTTCTTTCCTCTATTTCTTTAGATTGATCACTGAGGAAGGCTTTCTTATCTCTCCTTGCTATTCTTTTGGAACTCTGCATTCAAATGGGTATATCTTTCAAATGGCCCAGTCTTAGCATGTCACAATTCTGAGTGGAAAAGTCTGAGTAAATCACCAGGTTTTTTTTTTTTTAATGCCTCAGTTTCCTTTTCTGTAAAATTGGAAGAGCTGCTTTCCTCTGGTTCAGAGTTTTCATGATATCAAAACATTCTTCCATGAACAGTTAGTAATAAGTTGAACATACACTTGCTGTGAGGTTCAGCAATTTCACTCTTATGTATTTACCCAACAGAAATGAAAACATGTCCACAGACATGTCCACAAACATGTCCATGAATACATCAATGTCTGTACCATTATTCTCAGTAGCCAAAAACTGGACTGTTCACATATTCTAAAATTCTAATCAGCAATAAAATAAAAGAGAACAAATTACCAATATGTGCAACTTGAATCTCAAAAATATTATGCTGGGTGAAAAACCAGATTGCAAAATCGTGTGACAGCAGAGACAGAAGATTATTAGATCAGTAGTGGCTTAGTTGAGGATGGAAGTAAGGGGAGGGGGTGGGGATTGTCTGCACAGAGGGACAAGGGAACTTGCTAGAGCGCTGGGCATGTCTGCATTTTGTGGTGTTTACATAATAGTATGCATTTTGCCAATATTACCAATGCTTAAAATTGGTGAATCTTATTGTGTGTAAATTTTACCGCAATAAAGCAAACAGCAAACTTAAAAAAATCACTATCTAATAAAGTATGTGAAAATATATTTTAAAATTTAAAGCTCTATAGACTTGTAAGAAATATTTCTTAAAGGCTTTTTTTTTTTTTAATGAAACAAAGTACAAAGAAATAGCTTTGGAATTCATTCAGCTAATGACTATTTATTTATTTATTCAGCAATTTATCCCTCGGATAAATTGGGGATTATGTGTAAGCAAAGACAAAAAGAATTGCTATTTATTCTTTGATTTCTTTTAGCTGTGTTAAACTTTACCTAGCAGTTTAAAGAAAACATATACCTTCTAAATTACTCTAATACAGTTCTCTGTTAAATTCTTGGAGAGTAGAGAGGAGAAAGGAGAGGAGAAAAAAATTAATCAGTTCCAGCCCCAAATCCTACCATTGGAAACTAGCATATTAAATATTTAGAAAGCTTTTAAGTCCACATTTTCCATTTCTGATGATACTTTGGAGAAACTGAGTCTGAGAATTAATTACTTGCCTTAAGACACATGCCAACAAGTGATAGAGCTAGGCTTTACTGTCTGGTTATAGCCTGGACACTTGGTCACTACTGCATTCCACCTCAAATCAATGCTCCAAATAAATGTACAGTTAGAACCAATGAGGGGATCTTGAGGAGGAAGTCCTTCAGAAACAAGAAATGGGAAAGGTGGGATGGCGACACAAGGAGAAGGACTCAAATGGCAGAAGGCAAGGTGCCAGAAGTCAGGTCCTCCTTTCACAGCTGTGTCATGACTGGCCTTGGGTGCCCTTTACCATGGGCATGGGGGAGGGTAGCCACATGGCACAGTCTTTTCAAATGAACAATGCAAAGAACTAGAGGGAAACAACAATATTTTTAGAAAGACTGGTGATCTCTCCAAGTAAACTGGAGATATCAAGGGAATATTTCAAGCTAAGTGCAGTGAAGTGAAAGTCACTCAGTCATGTCCAACTCTTTGCCACGCCATGGACTATACAGTCTATGGAATTCCCCAGGCCAGAATACTGGAGTGGGTAGCCATTCCCCTCTCCAGGGGATCTTCCCAACCCAGGGATCTAACCCAGGTCTCCTGCATTGCAGGTGGATTCTTTACCAGCTGAGCCACAGATGGGCACAATAAAGGAAAGAAGTGGTAAGGACCTAATAGAAGCAGAAGATATTAAAAAGAGGTGGCCATAATATAAAGAAAAACTATGCAAGAAAGGTCTTAATGACCCAGATAACCACAATGATGTGATCACTTACCTAGAGCCAGACATCCAGAGAGTGAAGTCAAGTGAACCTTAGGAAGCATCACTATGAGAAAAGCTAGTGGAGATGATGGAACTCTATCTGAGCTATTTGAGGATTTAGCTAAATACTAAAAAATGATGCTGTTAAAGTGTGCAGTCTGCACTCAATATGCCAGAAAATTTGGAAAACTCAGTAATGGCCACAGGACTAGAAAAGGTCAGTTTTCATTCCAATCTCAAAGAAAGGCAATGCCAAAGAATGTTCAAACTACCATACAGCTGCAGTCTTTTCACATGCTATTAAGGTCATGTTCAAAATCCTTCAAGCTAGGCTTTAGCAGTATATGAACTGAGAACTTCCAGATGTACAAGCTGGGTTTCAAAGAGGCAGAAGAGGCAGAGGAATCAGAGATCAAACTGCCAACTTTCCATGGATCATGGAGAAATCAAGGGAATTCCAGAAAAACATCTACTTCTGCTTCATTGACTCCACTAAAGCCGCCTCTGACTGTGTGGTTCACAACAGACTGTGGAAAATCTTTAGAGAGATGAGAGTACCACACCACCTTACCTGTCTCTTGAAAAACAGCAGATCAAGAAGCAACAGAACCAGACATGGAACAAATGACTAGTTCCAAATTGGGAAAGGAGTACCTCAAGGTTGTATATTGTCACCCTGCTTATTTAACCTCAATGCAGAATATATTATGTGAAATGTTGGGCTGGATGAAACAGCTAGAATCAAGATTGCCAGGAGAAATATCAACAACCTCAGATATGCAAATGATACCACTCTAATGGCAGAAAGTGAATAGTAATTAAAGAGAGCTTTGTTGAGGGTGAAAGAGGAGAGTGAAAAAGCTGGTTTAAGAACCAACATTCAAAAAACTAAGATCATGTCATCTGGTCCCACTACTTTATGGTAACTAGATAGGGATAAAGTGGAAACGGTGGCAGATTTTATTTTCCTGGGCTCCAAAATCACTGTGAACAGTGACTGCAGCCATGAAATTAAAAGACACTTGCTGCTTGGAAGGAAAACTATGACAAACCTAGAGATCATATTAAAATGTCCGATGCAGGATACAGCATGCTTGGGGCTGGTGCATGGGGATGACCCAGAGGGAAGTTGTGGGGAGGGAGGTGGGAGGGGGGTTCATGTTTGGGAACGCATGTACACCCGTGGTAGATTCATGTCAATGTATGGAAAAACCAATATAGTATTGTAAAGTAAAATAAAGTAAAAATAAAAATTAAAAAAAAAAGCAGAGATATCACTCTGCCATCAAAGCCAAGGTTTTTGCTGTAGTCATGTATAGATGTGAGAGTTGGATCATAAAGAAGGCTGAGCATCAAAGAATTGATACTTTTCAAATTGTAGTGCTGGAGAAGACTCTTGGGAATCTCTTAGATGGAAAGGAAATAAAATCAGTCAATCCCAAAGGAAATCAACCCTGAGTATTCATTGGAAGAACTGATGCTGAAACTGAAGCTCCAATAGTTTGACCACCTAATGCAAAGAGCTGATTTGTTGGAAAAGACCTTGATGTGGGGAAAGATTGAGGGTAGGAGGAGAAGAGGGTGACAGAAGATGAGATGGTTGGATGTCATCACCAACTCAATGGACACGAATGTGAGCAAAGGGAAATAGTGGAGGACAGAGGAGGCTGGCAGGCAGCAGTTCATAGGGTCGCAAAGAGTCGGACACAGCTTAGTGACTGAACAACAACAATGACATAGAACCAATGAGTGGATGGTGAGGCGGAAGCTCTTTGGAAATAAGAAGTTGGAAAGGCAGGATTGCCACACAAGGAAAAGCCCAGAGGGCAAATGGCAAGGCTCCAGAAGTCAGGTCCTCCTTTCACAGCTGTGTCTTGGTTGGCCATGCATGCCCCTTACCGCAGGCATGAGGAGGGTGCCCAAGTGACACAGTCTGAACTGTGCCTAGGGTGCGGTGACAGCCCAGTGTGTCTCAATCATGGTGGGGAGAGGCGGGCATTAGCGTGCTGAAGGCTCCCTAAATCTCTGGGTTAAAAGGAGCAGTTACGTGTTGTGTACATGTCATTTCTCATTCATCTTTTGTCTCCTTCCCCAGGTTTCTGGGCTCCTAATGTTAGAACACTCTAAAGCCAGCCAGACACTCTGCATTTGAAGAAGCTCTTCTGCAAGAGCTGAGGAACCTGCAGGAAGCCAAGGTTTACACTCTCTTTATACCATTCTGTTTCTGGGGATGCTGTTTAAACATAATTTGCATTGGTTTAATATTAGGATAATTATAAAGTAATGTATGATTCATTATGTCTGTCTGCTTTATTTCCTACAAAGTAATACAGGACAAATAGCTAATGATCCCACCACTAGCTGATAGTGCTGCGATGCAGATCCTGCCAGCCATAATCACCACCTATGCTCTAGTGACCAGCTTTTTAAATTTACTGCACTATGAACATGTTTCATCGTCTCAAATTTTAATTTTAAGTCATCCTTTACTTCCTATTTTTATTATCTTCAGGATTAGTTGCACACTGTAAGGATATGTTACAACTTATTTAAATAACAAATAAGCCTTATTTACTGGATAGTCAATGCCTTCAAATTTTTAGTTATTAGATATAATATTTTAATAACACCACTTTTGAAATGCTTTTAACAAAAATATTGAAATTGGATCTAATCAAGCATTTAGCTCTAACTTACAATTTAAACAGAATGAAACAATCTGAAGAGCCCACAAGGTAGGACATTTTACAGAACAACTCATCTAGTTTTTCAACAGATCAGGGGCATAAAAAAAAGGGAGAGTCACTGCTCTCGATGACAAGAAACTTAAAAGATTAAACAAAATGCAATCTGAGGGTCTTATTTGAATACTGATTTGAACCACTCAATCATAAACAGATATTTGGGAGAAATAATTAAAGAAATATAGGCTGATATTAGAGTGTTACCACTAATATTTTAAGTGCAATAGTGGTAACTGCACACAAATTTTTTTTAATATTTTAGAGATGTGTACTGAAATACTGAATAATAAGATAAGTAAATGCCATCATTTAAAGAAGTATCCCTGTCCCTAAAAATGTCTAGAATTAAGAACAAGTAAATGGAAATTACATAATTGAACCAAATGACAACCATGGGATTGAAAAATATGACAAATAAAATAGCTGAAATAAAAGCCATACGGATGAACTCAATATCAGAGTGGAGATAATAGAGGACAGAAGCAGAGAACTTGAGAACAGATTAATTTACCCAGTCCAAGTAACACAGAGAAAATAGATGGAACAATAACAGAGTCTCAGTGACTTGACTGATCACAACAATCCCTTCTGTGGAATTTCAAAAGGGTAGGACAGAAAGAGTGGAACTGAAATAATGGACTGAAGTAAGGACCCAGTGACTTCCCTGGTGGTCCAGCAGTTAAGAATCTGTCTTCCAGTGCAAGGGTTCTATCCCTGGTCCAGGAACTAGGATCCCATGTGCCTAGGGAACTAGGCCCACTTGCTGCAACTAGAGAAGCCTGTCTGCTGCAATTACTAGGCCTGTGTGCCCCAGAGACTGAGGGCCACAGCTCGAGAAAGTCTGCAACAAAGACCCATAGCAGCCAAAAAAATAAAAGCAATGGTCCAGCTGGGCGAAAACATAATCTTGCAGATTCCAGCAACTGAGAAAGCCTCAAAGGAGGGAAATAGTGAAAATAATTCCACACCAAGAAAAATCGACTCAAATTTCTAAAATTATGAAGAAAAGATCTTGAAAGCAGCTAGAGAGATGTGATGTTTATTGATGGGGAAACACAAATTTTATTGACAGTGAATTTCACATCTCATACCATGGAAACCAAAAACAGTGAGACATTTTGAAGTGATAAAAAAACAACTGTCAAACATGAATTCGGTATCTGGCAAAAATACTTACAGGAACAAAGGGGTAAAGAAATACACTCTAAAATGAAAGAAAATCTGTTGTTAGCAGATCTACTTTAAAAGAATGACTTAGGAAGTTATCTAAGCAAAAAAGGAAATAATAAATGAAGGAAAATCAGAGAGAAGAAAGATGTTAACCAAAGATATTGATGAATATTCTGTTGTTTTACAGTTTATTGAATCAAATTTATAACACTATCTGTTGAGATTCTTAGTTAATGTAAAGGAAATAGTTCAGACAACCATATTAGAAATAGAAGGTTAAGGAAGTTCAGGTTTCTATACTTCACTCAAATTGATAAAATAATGACAACAGTAGACTGCCATAAGTTATGCACGCATAATGCAATACATACAGAAACCAGTAAAACTTTATACAAAGAGATACACTCAAAAATGCTATAGGTAAATCAATCCTAGACCATGTTCAAATAATCCACAAGAAGGCAAAAAAAGAAAATAGAAAAAAACAGAAGAGAAGGAAAACAAATACAAAATGGGAGATTTAGGCTTCACCATATCAATAACAACAGTAAAAATGGCCTAAATACATAGTGTTAAAAAGAAAAATGAGAAGAGAATAGATTTAAAAAGCAAGACCAGTTTGGAGACTTCCCTGGTGGTCTAGGGGTTAAGAATCTGCCTTGCAATGCAAGGGACATGGGTTAGATCCCTGGTCAGGGAGCTAGGATACCACATGCCAAAGAACAGCTAAGCCTGAGCACCACGCCTCTGAGCCCATGTGCCATGATTAGAGAGTCCATGTGCCAAAATGAAAAGATCCCACATGATACCACCCAAGACAGATGCCCCCGCCCAGCCAAAAAGGAAGATTTTCTTTTTATATGCTGTCTGTACTTCAAATATACAAATATAAGCAGGTTGAAAATAAAAGGATAGGAAAAATATACTGTCATTTGCACAATATACTGCATTGTGTTACTACCCAAGTTAATGTGGATGTTTTAATCCCCAGAATCTCAGAAAGTAACAGTATTTGTAGATAAGGCTGTTAAAGAAGAAAACTAAGTTAAGCAGATCTTTAGGATTGACCCTCACCCAATATAGCTGATATCCCAAAAGGAGGAATTAGGACACAAAAATTCACAAAGGGAAGGTGGAGTGAAGATGCAGTGAGATTTGGCAGCCATCTATAATCAGTAGAGACCTCAGAAAAAACAAAGCTGGTGATGTCTTGTCCTAGACTTCTAGACTCCAGAATTGTGAAAAAATAAATAAATTTATATCTTTTAAGCCACCCAGCCTATGGCATTTTGTTATGACAGCTCTGGCAAATGAATAAAGATATGTATCAAGCAAACACCTATCTAAATGTTAGTCAAGAGAGAAAGCACAAATGCTTATATTACCATTATATAAGTAGACTTTTGATCAAAGAATATTATCAGACACACAAAAAGGGCACTATATAAAGATGAGATGACCAGCCCAGCAAGACATAAAAACTGTAACAAATAACAGCTGTAAAATATGTGAAGCAAAAACTGAATGAAAAAAAAAGAAAAAGAAAATTTCATAATTCTAGTTGGAAACTTCAACATCTCCTCTCAATAACTGAAAGGATATCTAGACATAAAATCATTAAGGATATAGCAGAATTCAACAACACTATCATCCAAGAGGATGTAATCAACATTTATAAAACCCATAACTAGCAGAATACACATTCTCATCAAGTTACCACAAAACATATATCAAGACAGACAATACCCTAAGCCAAAAATAACAGGAAAATCACAGAAATTAAACAACACATTTCTAAATAATTCATGGATTAAAGATATTTAAAAATATATTGAGCTGAATAAAAATTATATCAGAATTTGTGGAACACAGCTAAAGCTACATGGAGATGGAAATTTATAGGAATTTTATGCATACATTAGAAAAGAGGAAAAATACTCAGATTAGTAATCTAACCTGAAGAACTTTAGAAAAAGCTGAGAAAAGAAACCCAAAGAAAGCAGATAGAAACCATGCCAAGAGATGGAAGAAAATAATAAAGTTAGGAGTTGAAATCAATGAAATTTAAAACAGAAAAACAATATAGGAAATCAAGGAAACAAAGAGTTGTTTTTTTGAAAGGTCAACAAAATTGATAAACTTCTAGTAAGACTAACCAAAATAAATAAATAAATAACAGAAAAGACAAATTACCAATAACGCAAATGAAACCAGGGATGTCACTATAGACCCCACGGCCACCAAAATGATAGTAAGAAAATACTAAGAATAACTCACTCACCTAGAGCCAGACATCCTGGAATGTGAAGTCAAGTGGGCCTTAGAAAACATCACTACGAAAAAAGCTAGGGGAGGAGATGGAATTCCAGTTGAGCTATTTCAAATCCTGAAAGATGATGCTCTGAAAGTACTGCACTCAATATGCCAGCAAATTTGGAAAACTCAGCAGTGCTCACAGGACTGGAAAAGGTCAGTTTTCATTCCAATCCCAAAGAAAGGCAATGCCAAAGAATGCTCAAACTACCGCACAATTGCACTCATCTCACACACTAGGGAAGTAATGCTCAACTAGAATAGTTGAAACAATTTTGGAAAAGTAGAACAAAGTGGGTGGAATCAGTCTATCCAATCTCAGGATTAACTACAAAGCTACAGTGATCAAGATTGTGCAATGTTGACAGAGTGATAGAAACACAGACCACTGGGACCAAACAGAGGCCTCAGATATCTGATAAGGGGTTAATATCCAAAATAGACAAAGGCCACATAAATCTCAATAGCAAAAAAACACATTTTTAAACGGCAGAGGATCTTGACAGACATTTTTTTCAAAAACACCCAAATGGCCAACAAGTAGAGCAAAGAGGATTAACATTACTGATTATCAGAGTAATGCAAACCAAAACCACAGTGAGACATCTCATCACACCTTATTATGGAGAAGAGAAGAAATAAAAAGTCTTGGGGAGCATGTGGAGAAAAGGAAAATCTTGAGTACCATTGGTGTAGCCACTATGGAAAACACTATGAAGGTTCCTCAAAAAAATTAAAAATAATAAAACCACCATATGATCCAGCAATTCCACTCTGGGAAATTATTTGAAGAAAATGAAGATACCAATTTGAAAAGATATATGCAGTCTGGTGTTCACTGCAGCATTATTTTCAATAGCTAAAGTATAGAACAACCTAAGAGTCTATCTGTGGAAGAATGGATAAAAAGATATGATCCAGTGGCTAAGATTCCATGCTCCCAAGGCAGGAGGAGATCTCTGGTCCAGGAACTAGATCCCTGGTCCAGGAACTAGATGCCACATGCAGCAACTTTGAGTTCTCATTCCACAACTAAAAGAATCTTCATTCTGCAATGAAGATCAAAGATTCCATATGCCGCAACTAAGACCAGGCACAACCAAATAAATAAATATTAGATAAATAAAGTCAGCCAAAAAATAAGTGATCTATCTATCTATGTGATTTACACCACACACACACAGAGAGAAACACACTGGAATACTATTCAACCATAAAAAATAAATAAATCTTGCCATTTAGAACAATAGGGATAGAACTTAGAGGTATTATGATAAGTGAAATAAGTCAGACAGAGAAAGACAAAGTATGATCTCACTTATATGTCAAATTAAACAACAGGAAAGCTGGTGAAGAGGAGATTGGTGGTTACCAGACACGGGGGTTAGGGGACAGAAGAAATGGGTAAAAGTGAAAAAGATGCAACACAAACTTCCAGTTACAAAATAATTAAGCTATGGGGATATAAAGTAAAGCATGGTGGCTACAGTTAATAATATTGTACAGCATATTTGAAAACTGTTAAGAGAGTAGATCCTAAAAGTCCTCACCACAAGAAAAAAATCTTTTCTAACTATGTATGCCATTTTGCAATACATAGAAATATTAAGTCATTATCTTGTAAACCTGGAGTTAATATAATGATATGTTAAATTATCTCAATTAAAAAATAGAAGACCTAGAAATAGACACACACAGATAAGCCCAATAGAGCTGGAAAAGCCCAGTTAGCAGTTCACAAGTGGGCCTAAAGCTCAGGAGAGAGATATGACTGTAATAGAGATTCAGAGATCTCCAGTAAAGAGGGAGAAAATAACAAGAAAGAAGCAAGCAGTGGATTGAGTTCTGGGGATCCTAACATTTTGCGAATTAGAGAAACAGGGATCCAGCCAAAGGTAGTAACAACAAATGCATAAAGGTAGGAAGAAAATCAGGATAAATGGCACCACTTCTTGAAAGCAGAAGGGACGAGAGACTTGTGAGAAGCATGGCTTGGTCAGTGGGGTCAAATGCTACAAAGAGGTCAGAAATGGTAAGAACTGAGAAATAACCATTGCACGACACTGAACTTTTGCTTGATGGCTTCATTGGAGGAGTAGAGCCAGAAGCCATGTGCATTAGCTTAAAAGTAAATGGGAGGCAGGAAAGTGGACATTTGGAACAGAAAAGTTGGCTCAGATATAAAGGAAAGAGGAAGGGGGGTTAAAGCATCAAATGGTCAAGGGAAAATTGTTAAGAGCACTGGTCATGCTCACAGGCAGAGGGGATGATTCCAATAAAAAGCAGAAGGCTAGAGATACACATGAGACTGGATTGTGCACATGTGAAGATATCTTCTAAAGTTCTCATAGTCATGGCTTTTGTTCAAAACCTGAACAAGGTGATTTTCCATTAAGATAAGAAACAAGGTAGGGTTATCCGCTCTTCTTTTCAACATCATACTGGATATTCACGCTAATGCAGAAAGACGAAAAGAGAAAATAAAGGGTATACAGATTCAGAAGAAAAACAAATCTCTCTCTGTTCACATATAATATGATAGCCCATATAGAAAATTCCAAAGAAGTGATCAAATAATTCCTGAAACTAATAATCAATTAAATCAAGGTTATAGGATACAATATTAATGTCCAAAGTCTGTTGCTTTCCTATATAACTGCAATGAAAAATTAAGAATTGAAATAAAAAATACACCATCACTTATATTAACAAACACAAAAATACTTAGGCATAAACCTAAAAAAATATGTATAAGATCAACATGAGGAAGGCTACAATACTCTGAAAAGAAATCAAGGAATTATATAAATAGAGATCTGTTCCATGTTCATGGATCAGGAAGCCCAATACTGTTAAGATGTCAGTTCCTCTCAACTTGCTTTAGACTCAGTGTAATTTCAATAAAAATCCCAGAAAGTTATTTTATTGATAATAACAAACTGAATCCAAAGTGTATATGGAACTGTAAAAGACTCAGAATCAGTTCAGTTCAATTGCTCAGTCGTGTCTGACTCTTTGTGATCCCATGGACTGCAGCACTCCAGGCTTCCCTGTCCATCACCACTCCTGGAGCTCACTCAAATGCGTGTCCATTGAGTCAGTGATGCCATCCAACCATCTCATACTCTGTCATCCCCTTCTCCTCCTGCCTTCAATCTTTCCCAGCATCAGGGTCTTTTCAAATGAGTTAGTTCATCACATCAGATGGCCAAAGTATTGGAGTTTCAGCTTCAGCATCAGTCCTTCCAATGAATATTTAGTACTGATTTTCTTTAGGATGGACTGGTTGATCTCCTTGCAGTCCAAGGGACTCTCAAGAGTCTTCTCCAACACCACAGTTCAAAAGTATCAATTCTTCAGTGCTCAGCTTTCTTTATAGTCCATCTCTCACATCCATACATGACTACTGGAAAAACCATAGTCTTGACTAGATGGACCTTTGTTGGCAAAGTAATGTCTCTGCTTTTTAGTATGCTGTCTAGTTTGGTCATAACTTTTCTTCCAAGGAGTAAGTGTCTCTTAACTTCATGGTTGCAGTCACCATCTGCAGTGATATTGAAGCCCTCAAAAATAAAGTCTGACACTGTTTCCACTGTTTCCCCATCTATTTGCCATGAAGTGATAGGACTGGATGCCATGATCTTAGTTTTTTTGAATGTTGAGTTTTAAGACATGTTTTTCACTCTCCTCTTTCACTTTCATCAAGAGGCTCTTTAGTTCTTTGCTTTCTGCCATAAGAGTGGTATTATCTGCATATCTGAGGTTTCTGATATTTCTCCCAGCAATCTTGATTCCACCTTGTGCTTTATCCAGTCCAGCATTTCTCATGATGTACTCTGCATATAAGTTAAATAAGCAGAGTGACAATATACAGCCTTGATGTACTCCTTTCCTGATTTGGAACCAGTCTGTTGTTCCATGCCCGGTTCTAACTGTTGCCTCCTGACCTGCATGTAGGTTTCTCAAGATGCAGGTCAGGTGTTCTGATATTTCCATCTCTTGAAGAATTTTCCACAGTTTGTTGTGATCTACACAGTCAAAGGCTTTGACAGAGTCAGTAAAACAGAAATAGATGATTTTCTGAAACTCTCTTACTTTTTCCATGATCCAGTGGATGTTGGCAATTTGATCTCTGGTACTTCTGGCTTTTCTAAATCCAGTCTGAACATCTGTACGTTCATGGTTCATCTCCTGTTGAAGCCTAGCTTGGACAATTTTGAGCATTACTTTGTTAGCGTGTGAAGTAAGTACAATTGTGTGGTAGTTTGAGAAATCTTTGGCATTGCCTTTCTTTGGGATTGAAATGAAAACTGACCTTTTCCAGTCCTGTGGCCACTGTTGAGCCTTCCAAATTTGCTGGCATATTGAGTATAGCACTTTCACAGTATCATCTTTTAAGATATGAAATAGCTCAACTGGAATTCCATCACTTCCACTAGCTTTGTTCATAGTGATGCTTCCTAAGGTCCCCTTGACTTTACATTCCAGGATGTCTGTCTCTGATGAGTGATCATACCATCATGATTATCTGGGTCATGAAGATCTTTTTCATATAGTTCTGTGTACTGTTGCCATCTCTTCTTAATATCTCTGCTACTGTTAGGTCTATACCATTTCTGTCCTTTATTATGACATCACAATATTGAAGAACAAAGTCAGAAGATTGAACTTACCCAACTTCAAGATTTATTATAAAGCTACAGGAATCAAGATAGTATGCTGCTGGCCAGAGTATAGAAAAATACATCACTGGGACAGAATAGAGAGCCAAGAAAGAGAACAACACAAATAAAGTCAAATTATCTTTGACAAAGGAGCAAAGGGAATTCAATGGACAAATGACTGTTTTTTCAATAAATGGTGCTGGAATAACAGGATCTCTACATTAAAAAAAAAAAAAGAATCTAGATACAGACCCTACACCTGACATGGATCATATTCCCAAATGTAAAGCCTAGATTATAACACAGGAGAAAATCTAGATGATCTTGTATATGACAATGGCTTTTTAGGTACAACACCAAAGACATGACCCATGAAAGAAAAAATGGTAAGCTGGACTTCATTAAAATTAAAGACTTCTACTCTGTGAAAGACACTGTCAAGAGAATGAGAAGACAAGCCAGAGATTAGGAGAAAACACTTGCAAAAAACATATCTGATAAAGGACTATAATGTAAAATATTGGGCTTCCCAGGCAGTGCCAGTGGTAAAGATTCCACCTGCCAATTTCCAAGATACAAGAGACTTTGGTTTCGATCTCTGGGTCAAGAAGATCCCTTGGAGTATGCCATGGCACCCCACTCAATTATTATTGCCTGGAAAATTCCATAGACAGAGAAGCCTAGCAGGCTATATAGTCCATGGGGTTGCAAAGAATCAGACATGACTGAGTACACACATCTCTATCTCTCTAATGCAAAATACATAAGAATGCTTAAAACTCAACAATAAGGAAATGAACAACCTCATTAAAAAATGGTCAAAAGATCAAAATAGACATGTCACTGAAGAAGATAAAAAGAAGGCAAATAAACATAGGAAAACATGTTTAATATCATGTGTTATTGGGAATGCTAATTAAAACAATGAGAGGACATCCCTGGGGCTCCAGTGGTTAAGAATCCATCTGCCAGTGTCGAGACACAGGTTTGATCCCTGACACAGGTTTGGTCCAGAAAGATTTCACAAGCCATGGGGCAACTAAACTCATGTCTGCAACTACTGAAGTCTGTGTGCTGTAGAGGCCATGCTCTGCAACAAGAAGTCACCACAATGAGAAGTTCATGAACTGCAGCTAGGGCATAGTCCCCACTCGCTGCAAGTAGGGAAAGCCTGCACACAGCAACAAAGACCCAGGACAGCTAATAAACAAACAAATAAAACACAAACAACAAGACACCACTGCACACCTATTGTTATTATGCAGTCGCCAAGTCATGTCCGACATTTTGTGACCACGTGGACTGCAGCATGCCACACCTCCCTGTCCTTCACCAGCTCCCAGAGCTTGCTCAAACTCATGTCCATTGAGTCGGTGATGCCATCCAACCATCTCATCCTCTGTTGCTCCCTTCTCTTCCTGCCTTCAGTCTATCCCAGCATCAGGGTCTTTTCCTATGAGTAGGCTCTTCATATCAGGGGGCCAAAGCTATTAGAATCATTATAATCCACCACCAATTGCTGTCAAGGATGTGAAGCAGCAGGAGCTCTCATTCATTGTTCACAGGAATAAAAAATGCTATTTTGCTATTTAGTGATTTTGGAAGACACTTTTGTAATTTCTTACAAAACTAAACACTTACCATACAGTCCATCAAATATGCTCATTAACCAGAAATGAATGTTTATAGCTGCTTTCCAAAATTGGAAGCCACCAAAATATCCTTCAATAGGCCAAAGAACAAACTGCGGTATATTTAAACTATAAAATATTATTCACAATAAAAAGAAATGTGCTGTGAAGCCACAAAAAGAAACAAAGGAAACTGAAATGCATATTGTTAAGTGAAATAAGTCAATCTGAAAAGGCTTTATACTCTGTAATTCCAACTACACAAAATCTTGTAAAGACAAAACAATAGAGACAATTAAAAGGTTAGTAATTATCACAGATTTGTGGTAGAAACAAATGAATGGGTGGAGCCTAGAGGATTTTTAGGGCAGTAAAACTATTCTGCATGATATTGTAAAGGTGGATACATGTAATGATACACTTGTCCTGTAGAATGCATCTCACAAAGTGAACCCCATTGTAAACTATGGACTTCAGTTGATAATGATGTGTCAATATTGGTTCATCAATTGTACCAAACGTACAAGGCTTGGGATAGATGCAGATGGTGGGGAGGCTGTGTATTTTGAGGAGAGGGAGGCAGACATATGGGAACTCCCTGGACTTCCCGCTCAGTTTTGCTGCGACCTTGAAACTGCTTTAAAAAATAAAGTCTATTGAGAAATATGTGAATCATTCATCACCCAAGTATTTTTAGGCTCCAGCAGGTGCAGAAACTGCCAGACAGAGCACACCCCATCTCAGCAGTCGACAGCACAAAACACAGAAGGTTACCTTAGAGCACTTCCTCACAGGCCAAAGGGGACTTTCTTTGCTTGTTTTTACAACTAGTGGAAGAAAACATTCAGTTCTTCGGAGGCCCAGGGATGGTCAAAGGAGACAGCTGTGGGCCAGCTTCCTGAGAAGCCTTACAAAAGCATGGCAGCATCCAGACTCTTGATTCCACGGCTGCACCAGCATCGCCATTGCCATGAAGCCACATGGAGGACACATCTGCTGTTGCAAGGTGCCCTGCCCTTTCCCCTCTTGATGGCTCGCCTGTCCGGGACTGGACTAGTGTTGATGCACTCCTGTTTAGTTTGTATCTTTCAGGCTTTTCTAGAGTGCTTGACACACACAGTAAGAAAATATGCTGTCATTTCCCTTTTCCAGTCAACCTCAACTGCACATTGAAATCATCTGGGGAGACTGAAAAGACTCATGCTACCTGGGCTCCACCTGCTGAGATCCTAATTTGTTTGATCAGGGCATGGCTTCCCAGGTGATTCTGATGTGCAATCAAGGTTGCAAATTACTAGTCTGAGTCCAGTGGAATTCACACAAACTCCTACACTCCAGTGAGTCATAAAGAGGGGTAGTTTCTAATTTTGAGACACTCTTCCACTCTCATCCCAGCTCCAGCACACGCAAGAAGGTTCTAGGGAACACTATTTCAGTCTATTCTATTCTATTCACTAACTGTCATGAAAAAGCATTGTGTAACCTGGATGCTGGGAAACTTATATACACTTCTCTCAAAAAGCTCAGTATAAAAAGCATCATCAATCTGAACACCTCCCATACACAGAACTAGGTTACAGGGTCACTATTTATGGTTACAGTTTGTAGAGACTCTATTTGACAGGTCTCTCTGCCTTGGCTCCAGAGCTCTATCAGGCAGAAGGAGGAGGAGGCCTCTCCGTAATTCACCCCTATGTGCCACACAAGCTAGATGGGGTGCTGGTCTCCTGCAGAAAGACCTGAGCTAGGCACTGGCACCATGCCTGGCACATGGGAGGTGCTCCATATTATTCACAGAGAGACTAAAATGGGCTGCACCAAAGTGTTCAGAGGAGGGTATCATTCTGTCTAAAGGGATGAGGTGAGAAAGTGTGAAGAGGCTAAGGCTGAGATGAACCTTGAGGGATGGCCTGGTGGAGAGACAGGAGACAAACATCTTCGCAAAACATGCTGACCTACAGAGTGGAGAGTGGGTATGTGAGGCATTTCTATCTGCCAGAGCACTGCATGGAGGGGCTGCATGAAGTGGACATGGGAGAAACTGTGAGGGGCTTAGGATGGAGTAGGGACTTGTACCCACTGGGGAGCAGTGGGAGGATTTTCAACTCCGATAGCACAATCAGATCCTGGTTCCTTCGATTACACTGGTGGCTGTGTGGAAAAAAAAAATTTAGGGACTATTGGGATCACCAAAAACACCAACAGAGTTGCAAAGCTTCTTAGTTTGAGAATTGCCAAGGGAAGTTTACAGTTACATCCTTGGGAATTCTAGTGTTAGATTATTCCTCTTGCAGCCCCATATCCACCCTGCTCACATTCTACACCAATGCTACTACAGGCACTCTTTGAATTTTTCTCAGCTATCACTACCTTTGCAGTAGGTGCAGCAATGACTTTGTCTTACTTTTTCAGATCATCTGATGTAATCAAGAATCACGAAACAAAGTCTAGAGAAGCTTTGTATCATAAGACTTCCTCCCTCAAAGCTATCCACAACCAACTGCAAAAAGACTTTGATCAAACAGAGAACAAAGGATAAACTGTTATTCCTTCTAGAGAGTATTAGGAACCTAGAAGAGATCATTCTGCAAAGCTAGGCTATGAAAACCAGAGAGAAAGTACACTTCCCCTACATTGTTAGGGTGTTCCTAAAGTTTAGGGACTCGGAGCAATTTCTTTTACCTTCTAAAATCCATCAGAAAACCCACTCAGTCTAAATATAAAGGGATCATATCCATTTCCTGAAATTTACTGTTCAAATAAAGTAGAAATAAAGGATTACTGCATGCTCTTCTTCTGTATATTCTTTCATGAAATCTGAATGTTTTTGTAAAAATGTAAAATAATTTGTAGACACTTATATTCTGTAATTTAAACAAACAGAAAACAAATTCCTAGGTCTCATCTCTTTTATTGAATCAGAATCTCTCGGAGCAGAGACCAGGAACCTGTGTGTTAATGAGCTTCCAGTTGATCTAACTCATTGCCTCTCTGACTTCAGACATCTACATAACTTTTGCCATACTCACATTGTCCATTTGCCTTTGTTCACTCAAGTTGCTTTAGGTTAACTTTAAAATTGTAGTCATCCTAAGTGATGTCCACTAAATCATAGTTTTGAAGCACTGTTTTCTAAAAATGCAGGTTAAAACACATAACTATTTTAAAAATCCATTGTGGACTAACTGAAGGTAGTACATGGTCCACTCCACTGATTCAAAGCTGTAAGTTTGGGAAGAATGGGTTTAGCTGTCTGGGTTCCTGTGATCCAAACTTTGGCCTTCTTGTTTCAGGACCTACCTTTCTAGGCCTGGGCGCCCTCAGACAGCTCTACGGAAAGCGCCTCACTGCCAGGACCCTACCCTCTTCTTTCCATACATACTCTCTCCCGTTACCCCAACCAAACTGGATTTTTATATCTGAACTTAGGACAGTATCACTAAAGCACATTAATAAATGTTCAAATATAATCTGTAGGTTTAACCCTTGACAGCAAAAATGCTTTGATTTTCAAGAATGGGATTCTCCTCATATACATTCACACAGCTCTTTGCATCAGCCTCTGAAACAGCGCACATCCCTGCAGCTTCATTTCCTTTCAATCTTCCTCACTCACTCTGCCTCAGACACCCTGGAGCATACCTTACTTTCTCCCTCTTAATATACAAGCTCTTCCTACCTCAGGGCCTTTGCACTTGCTGGATTTCTTCCATATGTCTGCCACCTACACATTACTTGGGTTTCAACTCAAAATCCCTACTTTCTGAGTGGCAGCTCCTGACCAACCCGGTTAAAGTTACACCAATTCCCCACATCCCTATGCCCCCCAGGGATCCTCTGTCACAGTAGTTTTTAACCAAGGGCGTTATTTCCTCTAAGGAGACATTGGTAATGTCTACAGACATTTGCAGTTGTCACTATGTACGGGGGTTGGTGGGGGGGGGGGGGCACACAAATACCCTCTAGCAAATAGAGGCCAGGCATGTTGATAAGCAATCCTATAATGCTTGCACAGTGCTCTCCCACAATGCATTATTTGGACCCAAATGCTGTGTTTGAGAAATTCAGCTCTGTCAGTGTGTTATGCCTTTTCCTTCTCATCATCAGCACCAGAGCAGATGGTGTGGGGGTTTCCTTCCTATTGAATGGAGCTCCTTGGGAACTGGAGTTCAGGGTTGTTCCTTGCTCCACCTCAGCACCTAGGGGAGTGTCAGGCACTTTGACTCTCAAATCTGGCTTCATTTGCCCTCATCCTGAGAGCCCACAGCAACTTGAAGATGCCTGGCCTCAAGTAAATGGTGAGGATAAGAAAATTTGTCACTTTAGAAAATGAAAACAAAAATGTGCTCAATTAATGAGTGTGCATACAAATGAAATTTGTGATAAGGAGTCCCTCATGGTTTCAACGACTGACAAAATTATCTTCGCAGCCATCAGTGAAAGACTGGTTCTCCTGCTTTTGAAGAAGAGCAAAATTTCCTAAGTTCAAATATATGGTTTTAATTATACCAGTATCTTAATGTCCCTAGATCAACAGGAGAAAATGGAATCTCAATGATCTCAAAAAAAAAAAAAATAAAAATTCAGTACATTCTATTTGATTGGCACTTTTAAAGGAAAGAATTTAATGTTAACTTAGTGTTAAATACCTCCCTTTCCTTCCCTCTAATCCATTCTCCCCCTCAGTTATTGACAAATTTTTCTATAGCATAAAATGATAGCCAAATTACCCACACAAATTTTTCTAGAACAGAACTGTTATTCAGACAAATAATAAAAGGGACCATATAATGAGAAACTTGTGAACGCAATACCACTGAAATTCTTTACTGAGCACTGATGCTAGATTTCCTATCACAAGAAACTCTATAAACAGAGGAAAACCCGTTGTATTTCAGAAGTGATTTTCAGTTTTGTCTTTTCATATATATCATGTCATTGAAATTACCACTATACACCAATGTAAGTGTGGGAGTAACTCTCATAGGAGCAAAAAGAAAAAACCAACAAAACATGATAAATCAACTACACTTAATTTAAAAATATATTAAAAATAAGGCATAAAGAATGATTTACTCTAATGTCATCCAATGTCCCAATGCAATTTGGGATTAGAGCTCAGGGCCTGTCTCTAATTCTGAGTACCGCCTGCTTTCTCCTATGCCCTGCGTCTTGTTTCACTGAATGCTACTGGGTATGCCAGTAGTCACTGTGCTCCGGGGATTCCAGCAAATTTTGGAAATGCTGTATTAAACAAAGTTAAGCAGATTTCCAGAACTTGTAATGTGCCATCACAAACTTTAGGAAAGTCTTGGAGAAGAGAGCACAAATCATAAATTCAAAGCCCCACAAGTAACAAAGTAGGTAACAAACGTGAGGCTGCAGGCAAGGCAAGGGCTCAGGGATGTGGTGCCATCTAATGGGGCCCTGGCTGCACAGCGATGTTGCCCAATGTTGTTAGGGCTTTCCTGACAAGTTACAAATCTGGGCTTTAATTCGACATCTCCATCTTTGTGCGTGTTGTCTTGAATAAAAAAAAACAAAACAAAACAAAAAACAAGTTATCGTAGTTGGAACATAATTTTTTAAACCAGATCAGCGTGGTTTCATTTACGAAAACTAGTATGCAATGTTTAGCCATCTTCATTGCCCATGCACACATGTTGTTAAGTTACTTCAGTCATGTCTAACTCTTCACAACCCTATGGACTCTAGCCCGCCAGGCTCCTCTGTCCATGGGATTCTCCAGGCAAGAATACTGGAGTTGATTGCCATGCCTTCCTCCAGAGCATGTTCCCAACCCAGGGATTGAACCCACATCTCTTATGACTTCTGCATTGGCAGATAAGTTCTTTACCACTAGCACCACCTCTTCATTGCCCACACAACCTTTATTCAGAGGTCCTATTAATTTTCTATAGCTCTGCAGAAGATTAAAAAATGGTGCCTTTAAAAACAACCATCCAGCCCTCATCGACCACTTTGGTGTGAGCAGCTCTGAACACCACTACCCTTCCCCCCACCAAAACAAAAACAAAAAACTCAAGAATGAGTTATTTCAGGGTTTACGCAGAGTGAAATTAATTTCCAGCCTTCTTAGCTGTTCATGCAAAAATACTTCAAAGTGACTAAAACCAGCTTTACTTTTTGTCTTTGACTAAATCTTCTGGAAAAAACAAAAATTTAATTGAGTCATGAAAAAGATATAACACAGGAATTGATTATATACGGAAAAGACTCTTTATCTTTCCAATGTAATTTTAAGAATTGAAGTGGTTTGAGGACCATTTAGCCTTTTGGTGGTAACATGATCAAAGACTATTATATTTGCAAACTGGCTTTTCCAAAACAGAAAGCCTCTTTTGTTACTCCCTCCCTCTTTTCTTTCCTTGTATTTATTTCTGCCTTGTCTCATTCTAACAATTCCATCAGAGCCTACCAATTGTCTACATGAACACCTAGAACTGTAGCACCAATGCAGCAGCAACAGCGTAAATCGCATGGCAATGGATTTTCTTCCCCTGGTGTCTCCATGGACCACTCACTACCCTACCTTCTTCTAACTGCTAAAATACCATTCTGGTCCCAGGGAAAGCACTTAACGCCTTCCATTTCCAGAGCCCTGAGAAACCAGGGCTATAAGGGCAAAATCACATGCATTTCTATTTTCCCAATGGGTATATAGAAACCTGTACACTCCCATGATTTGAAACCCTTGATGTCCTAAGGAATATAACATTTGGAGTCAATTTTTAAAAAATCATGAAATGCTTCCATGTTAAGTCCTTTAAGTACCAAATTAAATTTGCTGATTTTAAGTTGCGGTCAGCTCCTCTCCACAGCTTTATTAACCAAGGTCGAAGTGTGTTTTCTGTCTCCCCAGTAAGAATTCTTGATGGATAACAGGATTCATAGAGTCTAAAGAGAATGTACAATTCTAAAGTGTACCTTTCATGTTTTGGATAGATTTCTGCAATGGCCAGAATGATTGACTCAGTTTTAATATAAAAAATTAGGACTGTGTGACAGAGGTTGATTGTGCGCAGATGATCTAGACTCACTCTACCCAATGTTCTTGACTCTGTGGAATGTCATCAGAAACTGACCAAAAATTTGTCCTGCTGCTTGAAGGATTCTGACATAGTGATAACTTGGCACTATCTTCTACATAATGCCTTAGAATCTGGGCCCACGACTTAATGAGAGTCATCAACAATGTAGGCATTATCTTCTGCTTGGATAGGCTTCAGAGCTGCCTGTTTCAAAGCTCCAATATGAGACTCCTTCAAGGGAATCACACTGTAGAAAGAATAACATGCTTAAGAGAAAAACACTTCTCAAGGATGAGCAGCACAGTTCTTTATGTTCAGGCAATACTGGGTATTTGCATTTCCTAGGGCGTCATTCAGACAGCCTATGAAGTCAATAGAAGTTTCCAGATTTTATAAATATGAAGTTTTAGGAAAGTCTGTTTAATGAAGTGATAGAAATCCTCAGCAGTCATTTCAAAATCCTAGACTTGTCTCCTTTAAGAGGCTTATGTAACAGAAAACAAAAATTGAAAATGTAAGAAGACAAATATCAGACATCAAGATGAAGTACTAAACCAGGATGCACATTCACAAAGATGGCCAGGGAATGGTTTGGTTGGTGTTTTTCTGAATGGAGACTGTGACCCTTTAGAGAAGGCTAAATTAAATCTACTTAGTGGTCTAAATTCTATATTTAAGATAAATATATATCAGCATACAAAATATCAAAGCATACTGGATATATTAAAACAGCATTGCTTCATCTAAGTGTGTCCTAGATCATGCAGCTAAAAATCTTACTGTGTCTTAATGGTCAAAATTGGGAAGCTATGAGTTAGATGATTTTTATAGCTTGTATGAGCATACAAGGGTACAAAAAGGTCTTAATGGTCAAAACTGGAAAGCTGAGTTAGATGATTTTTATAGCTTGTACACATCAAAGGTACAAAAAGGTAATTTGTGGGGCTTTGATAGAGCTACTTTCTTAGAACTTGTATGCAGTCACTATTTTCATTACCTAAGCCTGCCCAGAAATGATATGAAATGCACTGAATCTTCACTCAGCTCTGATCTTTAAACAGATTAGTCACGTATGTGTGGAAACAGTTTAGGTGTCTGTGGTTCAAAACAGTTAATGTGGTAAATTAATAGCTGCCCCCAAAATAACACGATGAGGAAACGCTCAGCTTTGTTTTTTGTTTTTTGGTTTTTTTTGTAAGGTGTTTTCTACAATAAATATTTTCTTTTCTAATTAGGGGATAAAAAGTGAAAATTTTAAAAATCTAAACAGTGAAAGGACTAAGAGGATGCTATTTTCCATTCTTTTCTGCTTATAGGGAGTGTTTATTTTTCTTCCATTTTTGGAAGCAGATAGTCAAAAACTTCTATAAGTCTGGGTTTTGGACTCTAGCAGACTTACACTGGAGCCTTTTAACTGCTGTGTGATGTGACTTTCGATATTACTCAACATCTCTAAACCTGTTTTCCAAACTGTAAACTAAGACTAATACTAGTGCCTGTCTCACAGGTTTATTGATGTGAAGGGCATGCCTACAATAATAAAAGTCAGCATTTATGGAACAGTTGCAATGTGTTGGTCATTGTTTAAGGCATGTTCTGTGGACTGGCTCATGTGATTAACTCAGGTATAGGAAAGACATCCAATAAAAGAGAACTAGGAATAATGGATGGTGGCTTAAGAAGGATGGATTTTATCAAAGAAAGACTGCCTACAGCCCAAGCTGGACCAGATGAAGCAGGCTATTTGGATTTGGAAGTAGATCGTGGTTTCCCACCTCTACAGATGTTTGGGAAAATGACTACAGGGATGCATACAAAGAGGATTTAACTTTTTATTGGGCAGTGGGGTAGATTTACACAACTGTAAAGTCAAATGGTTTTGAGGCCACACAACTAATGTAATTGAGCACAGCAGGCTAGTTATGGAACAATAGGGGATGGTGGGACCGTGGAGAGCTGGAGGCACATCCCAGCTTTGTGGGTCTTCAGCCTGGAGGTGTCCTCCTCCAGATCTTTGCAGAGCTGCCTTCTGCTCCCTTGGGGCTCACTCACATAGCCCACTGCCCTGCTCTGTATTCCCCATGGTATTTCTCTGGAGGTCCTATAAGTGCCCTGCTTATTCACTTACATGTTTTCAGTCTGTTCTGCTCATCTCTTCAGAATATAATAGGAACTCAATAGACAAGCAATAAACAAAGCAATGAATGAAATCAAAAAACAAACCAAACAACCCACTCAAACAGCCCATGAAACAAAATCTGCAGTTTAGTTCTCTTGCTCTAAAAGGTCTGGTTTCAGGTGCTGTTTCTGTACAGTTCTAGCACATTTGCAGAAAACACAGAGATGTATTCTCATCACATCACTAAAATCATTACTGGAAGGTTAGACAGCAATGGAGATTCTCTATATACTAGATTTTTCAGAATCCTGAGTATAAAATGGAGAACTCAGAAGGAAAAGAGGAGAGGGACAGAGACATTTTCCTTATTTTTAATAGAATAAGAATATCAAAAGGCATTGACACAAACTCTTTCAAACTTACCATAGTGGCTCCACCTTGTTACCCAGGCAAAGATATTCTAAACTAGATAAGAAATGAAGAGAAAATTAAACATATAAGCTAAAGAGTTCATGAGATTTTTTTCCCCAATAAGTATATTATTACTGTTATTACCTTAATATGAGAAAAATAGGTACAGATATCAGACACTGAAAAAATTAATTAAGAGGAAAGAATATTTTTAAAATGAAGGGGAAACAAATCAATCTGGGCTCTTCCTTGATAACTCCAGATAACTTTTCTTGAATCTCTAGAAGCCAAATAAACCCCTTAGTGGAAAGTATCTTATGATTATTAGGGTTAATGCATTCACTCACATGCCCTAGCTTACTTTAATACAATCATGTTTCACTGTAAAAAAATGGGAGATTGTGTTTCTCCTATAGATGACAGGTTTTACACACACACACACACACACACACACACACACACACACACACTGGTGGAAGGACACCAGGAGGCCCTGGGTGGCTGCCTTGTGAAACCCTTTGTTCTCCTCTTAGCCCTGAAATCATGTATCCTCCCAATGGCTCATTTGGTTCCTCTGTTAAGTGGGTGTTGTAAAACTCTCAGCAATTTCATCCCCTATAGGAACAAAAATTGGTTATTGGAGAAAGGGGAAAAGGAGGAGTGAACAAACCTTGTATATTACACTGGTTTGTTGATATCCAAATCCCAGCTCTACCTAACCAATGCTTAATTCTCCATATTTAATTTCTCCCATGGAGAACTTAAGTATCATGTTTCTCTTCACTGGGAAGATAATTTTAAGATAAATAAAAATAAAAAAGAACAAAGTAAGAACAAAGAAAGTTATGAGAAACCAAAATCATATGGAATGTAGGGCTACAGATAGTTTGGCTCAAGAATACTCCTGTGGGCATAGTCTTGAGGTGACTTACTTTTGTTAATCTAGAATACCACAAATATTAGCAATACTACTAAGACAGCAACAGAGATTCCAGTGGAGACTCCCTTGTCGGTGCTCATCCATGGACCTTGTACCAGCCCCTAAAGAAGCACCAGCAGATCAAAAACAAAATAACAAATAACAAAATAAAACCATATTATTAGAATTGTGGGTAGAATACACTTCCTAAAATAAACTACCTAGATATATTTATTAACATTTGGCTAGTTTATTATCATGAGGGGTGAGACCAAATGATCTGAAGTTATCATCATATGGTGAGATTCTAAGACAATTTAAAATTCAAATACATTTAGGGATGGTGGAAATGTATATCTTGCTAGTGATGGTATTTGCAAAGGTGTATACATTTGTCAAAACTCAAACTGTACATTTCAAATGAGCCTGTTTTATAATATGTAAATTACAAATACTTTAAAAAATGAATAAGGTATTCCCATATATACTATTCTTATGATACTAAAACAAAAAATGTTTTTTCTTATGTAAGTTTGACACATTTTTTAGTTCTGATATATTTTTTAGTTCTGATATTTTTAAATATATATATATATACATATTTTAAATATATATACATATGTGTTTGGCTGCACAATCCATGGGATCTTAGTTCCTCAGCCAGAGATGGAACCTGTGAACCCCTGCATTGGAATTGTGGAGTCTTACCCACTGGGCTTCCAGGGAAGTCCTTACATTATTTTAAAAGTTAGTTTTTCACTTATCAATTGATACTGTCTCTTCATGGCAGTAAATACACTGTGGTGCCAACATTGTTAATGGCAATAAGTGGGCATGTTTAATTGACTAATTAATCCCTATTATTGAGTGTTAAGGTTATTTGAAACATTTTTATGATTATAAATAGCAGCAAAGAACATCTTTTCTTATATATTGTCAGGTATTTGTTCAATTCTCTCTTTAAAGTGGAGTTCAGGAAATTGATTTACTACTAGGACAAAATATATACTCCTTGGTTTTCAGGATACCTGGAAGACACTGTGACATCTTTAGAGTCAAGACACAAAAAGCCCACAGTTTTGCTACTGCCTATTGTGGACTTGCTTTTGTAATGATTCTATTTGTTGCTAAACATACCTGTCCTAAAGGTAAAAAAAAAAACAAAACCCACCATTCAGAATATTTTTTTTAATCCAGCATAAATCTAACTGTATAACAATATTACAGTCATTTACACAGTGGCAGTTCTGCTATTTAATAGATATAAACAAATTCTATCCATATTCATCAGATCAGTCAGTGCCCATAGCTGATTGGTGAGAGTGGCTAATATCTTTCATATCATTCCTGTATGGTAGTGTTATCATTGTCACTAAGGTATGCAACATAAAGCCATTTGATCTCACAATAAATAACTCCACTTTTCGTGAGCTTGACTTTCTCTTACAATGGCCATGTTGCAATCTCTCACCACTTGCAATCAGGATTACTCTCATACCCAAACTCTTTTTGTTTGTTGCTTCTAAGAGTTACTTGCACATAGAAAAAAGAAAAGTTTTTTAACCAAGTGAGCCAAAAGAAAATATTCTATTGAATTCTTCTAACTTACAAAGATCAGACTTTAATGAACATCATGAGACTATATAGCTCCTTATATTTTTTCTCAAACTATGTATGAGAACATCCTACAGAATCACAAAGATGTTCAAGACCTTAGGACCTTAAAAAGTCATCATATGGGGAGGATAAGGGCTTCATAAGTGGCTCATTAGTAAAGAATCTGCCTGCCAAGCAGAAGACATGGGTTTGATCTCTGGGTGTGGAAGATTCCCCGGAGAAGGAAATGGCAACCCACTCCAATATTCTTGCTTGGAAAATTTCATGGACAGAGGAGCCAGCAGGTTACCATCCATGGTGTTGCAAAGAATCGGACAAGACTTAGTGACTGAACACCAGCAACAAATGGGGAGGATTACATATAGAAAGACTCAGCAGTAGCCTCAAAATTTCTCAATAGGAGGACAATTGGGTTGGAAAAAGATATTAGGGGACCTAAGTTTAAGCAAGCACACTTTGATTTGCATAATATTTTTGGTTGGGATGGCCCCCATTCCACCACGTCAATTCAAGGTATGCTATTTCTCTAATGATGGTCGAAGTCTTCCTTGATATGTAATGTTAATTCACTATCCTTGAATTAATTCACTCTTTTTTTCTAATTTTATGGCCAGGAGACATTTTTAGAGTGTTTGTGTGAGGTATAATATCACTTTTTTGTATATTTCTAACAAAATAGTGCATTTATATAAATTTTTTAAATTAATTAAAACATCCTTATTTAAGAGTCAAATTCTTTTCTTCCTTTATTTTATGGATTAGAAATAATCAACTGTGAACAAGACTGTTAACAATACTCTCTAGCGTAACTTGCTTCCAAGAAAGCATACAAGTGAATCAGGCTAATAAAGTAGGAAAGAGTACGCTTACAGCTTGATAGCTACGCCAAAGGGGATCTGAAGACTCTGTCACGGTGTCATTCCCATCTGCTCAACAAGAAGGAACATTTATTAGAATTATAAAAATACTGAATTTTCATTGCAAACACCAAATATATTCATTCACATTGCTTTCTGGTAATGAATAAAAACTTGAATATTCATATGGCCAAATGCTGTAGGCATTGCAGGAGTTAAATCAAATAACTAATGTTAAATTAAATCAAATAATTAACGTTATTTAATTTAACCTGTAACCCATGCTTCTTAACCATTTTCATCACCAACCCTTCCAAAATGGACCCCTGTTTTTTCTATCTACGGAAACAAGTATACGTTCACAGAATGTTTACCTACAATTTTTGAGAAGTTATAGTGGCCCATTCTCAGAACTAGGTTAAAGATTACCACTTAAGGTAGGTAACCAGTTTTTTTAATGACGGCTATGAAACTGCAGTGAGGCCACTGCACAGCAAACAGCAGAACCACCCTTTTCAAAACAGATGTTACATTGGCTTTACATTTAAAATGTGAGTGAAATGCACTAAGATATCCCACACAGGTGGCATCCAACTCCTACATTATGTGTTAGTGTGCCCAAATATTGATCCAAATGAGCTTTAGAAAATATGTTACATCAGCTCCAAAGCTAATGTAACATGAGGATATATGCAGAATTTCTAAGGATACTCTATGGGCTTCTCTGATGGCTCAGATAATAAAGAATCTGCCTGTAATGAAAGAGACCTGGACTCAACTCCCAGGTCAGGATAATCCCCGGGGAGAAGAGAATGGCAACCCATGCCAGTACTCTTGCCTGGAGAATTCCACAGACACAGGAGCCTGGTGGGACAGTCCATGGGGTCACAAAGAGCTGGACACAACTGAGCAACTAACACATACAGACACACATGTACACACACACACACAGGGATGCTATGTACCTAAAATCTTGATATAAAATAATACTATGCTTTAAAGTTTTGAATGTTCAAATTTTAATAGTGTTTTGAAATATGCCTTTTGTTACACAGAACACATACTGTTGACCTTCCTAAGCAACCTATCTGACACATAGGTCAGACACAGGATTCTTTCTTTACTGAGTATCTGTTATAGACCAAGACCTTTATATTCTTATACCAATTTTCTTAATCCTATTTTATACCTGAGGAAGTAGTCCTGAAATGGTTGAAGTTTCCAGCTATAGAATGGGGCAAGAGCTTCAGTTCATAACCACTACACAAGTTACATTCTCATCCAATGAAAATACTGAAGGTCTTAGAAAATCCTCAACTACTGACAAAACTTTTGTCATGTCATTTTGCAATGGCAGTGAAAATGAATCCACCATATCCCCTCTAAAGTTTTACACTTTACATTACTGTGTTTACGTTTTAATTATTCTGACAGTACTTCTTGGAGAGCCAAAGACAATATCTACAGTCTAGGCTTTGTGCATGACTTGTATTATAACCTTAGGTAAGTGTTTCAGGTATAGAATGGGCGATTTTGTAAAAGCAGCATGGACTTGAGTAAGATAAAGCTTGACTTCAGTGTTGACAATGTCCCTCAAAATGTGACCTTGATCGAGGTCCTTTTGCATACACATTTATGTATGCATGCACATAAATGTGTATATTTATGTTTCTAGCTAGGGTAAGAGTTAGAACTCCAGGCTGTTGATAGCACCCATCTCATAAAGCAGTCATATTAGATGATGCATATAAGGTGCTTAACACCATGTTAAACAAATATCAGCCATTACTATTATGTTATTATATAACAATAGGAACAATGTGGGGAGAGACACCATGCAATAGACTTTTCGAACATCTTAGTTTTCATTCCTCACAACCTTGAAGTGAGGAATGCAACATTTTGCCTATGGGTGCACAGCTAGTAACTGGCAGTTGAACTGAAGACTGTCTGTCTCCAAAACAGAACTAAACAGGCTCCTTAGTCTGGCAATGGCAAGAAATAAACCTGCCCTGAAAGAATTAAATGAGATAATGTATGACAGTTTTCTTTGCATTGTTCGTTTAAGAAGGCCTTCTTATCTCTCCTTGCTATTCTCTGGAACTCTACATTCAGTTGGATATATCTTTCCCTTTCAGTTGTGTATATCTTCCCTTTCTCCATTTCATTCAAGAATGGGCATGATGAAGGACAGAAATGGTAAGGACCTGACAGAAGCAGAAGAGATTTAAAAGCGTTGGCAAGAATGATGAATGATACAAAAGAAGAATGATACGAAAAGGTCTTAATGACTTGGATAACCCTTTCACATGCTAACAGGTTATGCTAAAAATCCTTAAGCTAGGCTTCAGCAGCACATGAACTGAGAACTTCCAGATGTCCAAGCTAGGTTTAGAAAAGGCAGAGGAACCAGAGATCAAATTGCCAACATTAGGAAGATCATGGAGAAAACAAAAGAATTCCAGAAAAACATCTATTTCTGCTTCATTGACTATGCTAAGCCTTTGATTATGTTGTTATTGTTCAGTCACTAAGTCATATCTGACTCTTTGTGACCCCATGGACTACAGCATGTCAGGCTTCCCTGTCCTTCACTATCTCCCAGAGTTTGCTCAAACTCTTGTCCATTAAGTCAGTGATGTCATCCAACCATCTCACCCTCTGTTGTCTCCTTCTCATCTTGCCCTCAGTCTTTCCCAGCATCAGGGTCCTTTCCAATGAGTCAGCTTTTCACATTAGGTGGCAAAAGTATTGAGCTTCAGCTTTAGCATCAGTCCTTCCAATGAATATTCAGGGTTGATTTCCTTTAGGATTGATTGGTTTGTTCTTCTTGACTTCTTTGATTGTGTAGATCACAACAAACTGTGGAAAATTCTTAAAGAGACAGGAGTACTAGACTACCTTATCTGTCTCCTGAAAAATATGTATGCTGGTCAAGAAGCAACAGTTAGAACTGAACATTGAACAACTGACTGGTTCAAAATTGGGGAAGGAGTATGACAAAGCTACTTATTGTCATCCTGCTTATTTAACTTGTGTGCAGAGTAAATCATGTAAACTGCCAGACTGGATGAATCACAAGTTGGAATCAAGATTGCCAGGGGAAATGCAACAACCTCGGATATGTAGATGATACCACTCTAATGCCAGAAAGTGAAAAGGAACTAAAGGGCCTCGTGAAAATGGGGAAGGAGGAGATTCAACACTTGAAAACTAAGCTCATGGCATACAGTTCCATTACCTCATGGCAAATAGAAGGGGAAAAAAAGGGAAGCAATGACAGATTTTATTTTCTTGGGCTCCATAATCACTGTGGATGGTGACTGAAGCCATGAGATTAAAGATATTTGCTCCTTGGAAGAAAAGCTATGACCAACCTAGACAGCATATTAAAAAGCAGAACATCTCTTTGCTGACAAAGGTGAGTAGAGTCAAAGCTCTGGTTTTTTTTCAGTAGTCATGTATGCATGTGACAATTGGACCATAAAGACTAGCACTTAAGAATTGATGCTTTTGAACTGTGGTGCTGGAGAAGACTCTTGAGAGTCCCTTGGATTACAAGGAGGTCAAACCAGACAATCCTAAAGGAAATCAATCTTGACTATTCATTGGAAGGACTGAAGCTCAAATACTTTGGCCATCTGATGTGAAGAGCCAGCTCCCTGGAAAAGACCCTGATGCTGGTAAAGACTGAAGGCAAAAGGAAAAGGGGGTGATAAAGGATGAGATGGTTGGATGGCATCACTAACTCAATGAACATGAATTTGAGCAAACTCCAGGAGATACTGAAGGACAGGGAAGCCTGGCATGTTGCAGACTATGGGGCCACAAAGAATCAGACATGACGTGGCTAATGAACAACCACAACAACTGACGGTTTGCTGGTACATCTGTCTGTCCAAAGGTGGGTGGCAGGCCATATGATGACCAAAATTCCTTCCACACTAAAATTCTTTGTTTTGTGAGGCTTTAACCCATTGAAGTCTGACTTGGGCATTGTGAGGATTTGGCTGGAGAACCTCAGAGACACTGCCAAGAGGCAGCAGTCACAGAAGTTGTGGGGACACAGCTATTCCAATGTCTGTTCCATTCTGAAAATCTCTACCTTGACCAGGTTTTAATGACATATTTTAGAGATTGATTCCCAGTTGAATTGGTCCCTTTGTGCATCCTACTGCTGGTCCATTTTCTATTAACCAGCTTCCAGGGATGACTGGCAAAAGGTAGGCCATACTGCGGGTCTGCTACAGATTGGCAGCTCCTGAACATGATGACTCATATGCACCAGGAGTCTTGAAAAGCCTGACCTTGTTTGAATGCTTCACAGGCACAAGGACACATAAGCCAGCTCTGCATTGCAAAGGAGTTCAGCATGTGCCACACCCCCAAATTTACCACCACAGGCAGCAAATTAGCTGGGGAAGATGACAGGATTCAGCATCACCTTTCACCATCACAGGGAAGGCAAGACAAATCTTACATCTGAAAAGAATATGGACTTTCCAAAATTGGGGAGAGCAGGGAGACTTTTCTGATAGAATAGCCCAGTCCTAGTAGGGCATGCCTCTTTGGTTCTCTTGTCCATTTTCTCAACCCATCTCAAAGCGTCCATGTGAAATGAAAGCTTAACAAGGCAGCGGGAGGGTCTTGTGGCTCTGTGTAGTTTCTGGAGCTTAGGCAAAACATAAACAAGTGACTAGTCTGGTCTGGACCAGGTTAATTTGGATTTAAGCTTTTAAAGGCTCTGTCCAAGGGACTAAACCTACTAATAAGTTTAAAGAAAAGGCTGGTTCATTTAATTTAGAGAAATGCAGATACACGTGTGGATGTTCCCAAATCTTACAAGCTAGCTATGTTGCTCAGGTGTGCATATCTGGACAGGCTAAGTGACAGTCATAGTTGCCACTCTATATATCACTACCATTTGACTATGTTCCAATCTTTATCTAATTTAATCCTTGAAAGAATTCTACATCAGTAAAATTCCATCCATTTTACAAAGGATAAACACAGATTCAAAAAGGGTAAGACATTTGTTCAAGTTGTATAGCTAATTGGAGTAGCCTTTGTAGGTACTCAAGTCAGACCTGTGTTATTACAGCATATGTGCTCTTAACAGTGTGCTATTTATCAAAATTTGAAAGCTCCCAGGCTTTCAGGAAAGAAAACAAAGTTACATTTTGAGCAAGAGTACGATGGTGAGCAAGTTTTATTTGTTTCATATGGGGTGGTAGGCTTGGTTTCTGCAGCCTGCGTTGGAGAAGATAAAGAAGGTACTGAAATGATAAGAATGGAAGAATGTTATTCAATTTGTGGAGGAAAATTTCCAACTCCAGCAAAAAAATGGCAAACAAAACTAAAATTAGGAATTACCCTTTGACTCTTTCTTAGAAAAATATTAAAGGATGGCCTTGAGACATTACTCTGCCATATATGTGTTTCATTACCATGAATAAATATTACCTAGATAATGATCTGAAGAGCTTATCAATAGACAGAATCATTTCTCCTTTTATACTCTTAGTATCCTCTTAAAACCTATCAATAGAGCATCTTATATAGGGCACTCAGTTAAGTGTTTATTCATATCAAACTTTTATCATACCAATGACATTTCAATTCTATGGAGCATGGCCTTGGGGCTGGCACTAACCCACCTTGTTCACAAGAACCCCGATCTTGATTTCCTGACCATATTCAAGTTCCTAATTATCCATCTACATCTTTCCAGGGAGATGTACACATTTTCCAGCACAGAAAACATACTGAGATTATTCAATTTCTTGAAGTCACTTTAAGGAGATGGTACAATCCATTGTCTGAGTCTTGGTAATAAACCTCAAAGCAATGTTCCTGGTACCCTGGCTCCTTCTGCAGTTGTGTTCTGATCACTCCTTTCATAAGACTGATTTCATATGTTATCTGACTCATCTATTTCTCACCAGAAAGTTTACTCAGAATTCTCAGGGCTATGTTTCCTTTTTCCTTTGCTTGATATCTCTCCTTTATTTTCTATCAAACATCTCACCTGACCTGCAGAGTTGACCAGTTGCCTCGTAATAAGATTTTTATATCCCTTCCTCTGAGAGCATCACAGAATTTTAGAGCAAGGCAGCGGTGCTGGCTGAACAAGAGTTCTCAAACCTAGGCTTTCCCCATTGCCTCTCATTGGTCTTCTTTCCACTTTCTCACCATGGACTTCACATTTCAACATTACCTGTTCTCTTGTTCTGAGCTATCTTTTGTTTTTGTTTTTATGGGAGTTTTTTGGTCATTCTTGTTGGTGGTGTATTTCTTTTCTCTTCTTCTTCTTCTTCTTTTTTTTTTTTTTTTTTGGCTTTGCTTTTGCCTAATGCTCAAATTTGTAGCAGGATATGGCTCTCTTTAGGAATTAAGAACAGGACAATAAAACAAAATCAAATGATCACAGTCTTCATTCAACTTATATCTGTGCAGAAGACCTGTTGATCTTAACTTCTTTCTGTAGTTTTGGTCTTTGTGGGCATTTTTTCTGTTCTCCTGTTCTCCTAGGACTTTACTTCCAACCAGTTCAGGAATATTCTAGGCAACTAGCATGGACAAGGGCACAGAGCACAGAGAGGGAATGAATGTAAATACAAATGCCCCTGCTATAGATCTGTTCCAGTGCTAACATCCTTTCCATACTGTAAAGTTCAACTCTGAACTCAAACTCACTAGGAGACTATCAGGACATGTATAAGACTCAACTAATACTGCCTCTAGGAGGTCACACGAACATATGCACCAACACCTTCCTTCTGAACTTCTGCTTTAAACAAAGGCCATAACGTACACATGTCCCTCAAAACAGGAACTCTAATCCATCCACCTCAGCAGTCACAAACTATTAAGCTAAATCAATATTGAAAAAGTCAACAGATGCTCTAGTGTATTTTTCTTGCAAACTTTTATGGCTGTAAAAATCCCACTTTCAACCTAAAGACCTCCTTCCAAATTCAACTTGAAGAAAATCCTTCAGATCCCTCCTCACTGAATACACACATGGATCAACAGGGGTGATGGGAAATCAATCAATGTGTTCCCACAGACATTTTGGCTAAGAGTTTGTGATATTTCTGTTACTTTTCAGTTCTAGAGCCACTTCAAAGTGCCAAAGGGTTGTGGAGGCTTTGAGAATCTCCACATAAAAATTATCTTTTTAATCCTAAAAAGAGAAAGTTTGAACCCAAACATGTCCTCAAAATGAGTTATTTCCACATCTATAATTCAAAAATATTCTCCATTTATATTAAACCTAAACTATGATCTAACAGAAATTTGAAGTATGAACACTGTAGTCTGAATTTAAAAAAACAAGTGTATGCATTCTAAATTGCATAATACTTAAATCTGATGTTTACTTTGTCATCAGTATAAATGACATTCCTCTGATACATGAACAAAGGAGGTTAGAAGCAAAATGTGTAAGTCACTGACACCCCGAAAAAGCAGGGTAATTGTATGAAAGCTTTTCCAGTGAGGATGTCAGATCAGAACAAACTCATCCAAACATAAACTCTATGTTCAGTATAGAATGCAGCAAAGGCCAGCATTCAAATTAATGCTAGACCAAACTAGCTAGACCCACTATCTAGACCCAACCATTTTCTATTCATATGAATGAACAGAAACAACAATGAACTCAGACTCTGTGCCTCAGTCCTCAGGGATATAAGGTAGGATTGAATCACACTGACAATAGGTGAGTGAAGTGAAGTTGCTCAGTCATGTCCGACTCTTCCTGACCCCATGGACCATAGCCTATCAGGCTCCTCTGTCCATGGGATTTTCCAGGCAAGACTGCTGGAGTGGGTTGCCCTTTCCTTCTCCAGGGGATCTTCCCAACCCAGGAATCGAACCCAGGTCTCCCACATTGCAGGCAGACGCTTTACCGTCTGAGCCACCAGGGACAATGACAATGGGTAGGGTTGTCATAAAAATTAAGTGGCCTAATAGTTGTAAAGCAGTTAGCATGTTTCCTGACACAGAAAACAGAGTAAGCATTAACTTCACTGAAATCTTATCCTCATGTGTTGGGTTAGGCTTTAGAATGGATTAAATTATCTCTATTCTGAGCTCCTTGAAAGGGCAGAATCTCATTCACCAGGCCCTGTTCTGGCATCCTTATTTTTCCGTCATAATTCTGTGTTAAAATGAGCCATTCTCCTTAGATGTCCAAGATCAGTGATCTGGGTTTTTGTTTTGTTTTGTTTTTTTTTGTATTAATGAATTTCTTGAGAGTCTGATAAAAAGCCTTAGGTCTCCTTCACTCTGTAAATGCTTATAGATATAAAAGGTGAATATAACAGGGGACAGGGGATTCACAGACTCTGTAGAGCCAGCTTTGGAAGCCTGTTAAGAATCCTTACCTTAGATTGTACATCTGACTTAACACAGTGCTCTGCATAGTCAATATCCTCTCCTTTAAAGCCTTCTAGCATCAGAAGCACATCTGTTTACCTGGCTGGAAGTCCTCTGTGGGTGTTGCCATTGGAAGAGCAGAGGTAGAAGCCTTCGTTGTCATTGGAACAGTGGTGATCATCGTGATTGTTGAAGTAGTGGTGGCAGTTGTTACTGGAGTAGTAGTGGTGGTCATTTTTGGAACAGCGGTGGTTGTCATTGGAGTGTGGTGATGGTGGTTGTTGAAGCAGTAGATTTTGTCTGATTAGTTTCGGTCGTTGTTGGAGTAATAGCCTCGGTTGTTTCTCTTGGAGGTGTAGTAGTCATGGTCGTTTTTCTTTGAGTAGTAGTAGTGGTGGTCGTTGTTGGAGTAGTGGTTGTTGTTGTAGTTGGAGCTAGAAATTAACATGAAAGCAAGGATTCAATAAGCTGCAGGTAACAAGAGCCATGTGCTGGGCCTGTGCAACAACATGACCAAGGAGACTGTCCCCAGATAGAACTCAGTATTTATTTCCCATGAACTCCAAATTCTAATCATTGGTCAGCTAGAATCTGTGACAAACAGGGAGTGAAGACATGGTCACAGCAAGGAAACAGCTGCATTGAAAGGATGAAATTTCAGGAAGTGTCAAAAGAAAAAAAACTGACATACGGGATTTGTATTGAAGCACTTTGTAAAGACTAGTCGTGCATACCAAATGTATGTATCTTCAAAAACATCTGTGAGAAAGAGAAAATGTCTAGAATTTGAAACCGTCTTTATCCTCTCAGTGGTGTACACCTAGGACCTAAATAGTAGTTCCTGAGAACCAAAATATTTACCAGATAAACAGCATTCAGTTTAATCAGTCCTAGGGGTACTCTCCCAACAGAACTACATCTTAAATGCAGATTAATTGAAACTATTACATATACTCAATAACACAAATGCATTTTGAATCTGGTTAGAAGAGAGACTATATGTTTTAAAGTTCCTTTCTACCTAAGAGATAATAACAACAGGTAATAACTTTGACTCTTTCCAGAGTCTGAAGTGGTATAGGATTCCAAACCACTTACTGAGGTCCTCAGAGTTACCCAGAGAAAGAACTGGAACTAGAATTAAACCAAAACACAGTGTCTGACACAAAAGCAGAAATTGTAGGGTTGAATGAAAAATAAGTACTTTTTTTTCTCACCAGGCATCTTTTTGCACAGAAGTATTCTTAAATTTCAACTCTACTAACTATGAATTGGAACCTCAACTCACTTAAACAGGGGAAAATTGGTGTGCAAACTATTTTGAGGGACTCAAGTCAACTTAATTTGGACACTAGTTCATTTTTGCATTAAAAAAGAAAAACTGTTTTTCAACAGATATTTGTGAGTCCTATCATGTATAAGGCATTAGTAAATTTTAGGCTTTGGGAGGTCCTGAGATTTTGGTGGTAATTGCTCTAATCTGTCAGTGTGAAAACAACGTAGATACAATAGAAACAAATGAATGTGGCTATGTTCCAATAAAACTTTATTTATAAAGCTGTTGGTGAGCCTGTTTTATAATCTGACCTAGCCCTGGAGCTACAGTTTGCTGACTCTGGTCTAACAGTGTACTCAGAGGTTTTGACGAAGAGAGCAGTCTCAATCCCCTCCATTCAGTCTGAAATCAAATCTAGACCAAAAAAAAGGAAATATGCAAAAAAATCTGATAAAAGACTGTAACAAGGAGGAAACTGAATTGGCTTGTTTAACTATGTGTCTTCCTTAGTTGTAAATATTTCCTGAGGAATAAGCTAGGAAGCTAAGGGTATGAGAAGATGCTGAGGAACAGCCCTAGCAGAAGGTTGGAAAGTAAGCTCATTCTGTGAAAAGGGCAAGAAAACTTAAGCAAAGAATTGAATTGGATGTGGAGTCACTTTGGCTCAGTTATGGACCAGTTTCCTGCTGTACAGGGCAGTGACTTTAAACATTCATCTATTAAACACTATAAAAGTCCCCTACTAATTTTTTTTTGTATCATTGAAAAAATATTCAGCCAGACCAATCATACAATTTTACAACTCTAAAAAATATCTCTTCTCCACATGCAGCCTCCTTACCTATGTCTCTAGCACCAGCCTATTTTCCTTAAATTACCTCCTAGATGTACTTTCCTCAGAGTCAGCTATTTGCTGTATCAAACTTGACCTTATTTTACTTTCCTTCAAGGACACAAGCCAAGTACAAAAGATGGAAGACTGTAATGTAATATCAAGCTCATTTAAATTAAACAAGAGACATAGCTCAAGAAGGCCGGGGCATTGGGTTCTGTTGTCAATGGAAGACCTTAGTGGAAGAACATTTATTAGGAAAGAGCACCAGAAACTAGGAAATCCTGAAGAACTTGATCCTTTCATCAAACAGTAAGGAAAATTAGAATATCTACCTCAAGATGGAAAAATGTAAACTTTCCAGTTTTTTGAATTTCACAAAATTTTTAAAAGCCACAGGTCAAAAGCTATTGAGATGCAAATGTTCTCATAGAACAATGAGGCTATTTTAAATTTAAAACTAGCAATTTAATGATAAGGGGTGAAACATGTTTCAAAAAATCCAAGACAGAGCAGAGGGAAGGGGTGACACTATATTGGCTCATACATTGTGGCTCACCTGGTAAAGAATCCGCCTGCAATGTGGGAGACCTGGGTTTGATCCCTGGGTTGGGAAGATCCCTGGAGAAGGGAAAGGCTACCCACTCAAGTAGAGTGGTGGCTGTGTGGTGCTGGAGCGACTTTGAGGAGCTACCCCATGTCCAAGGGCAAAGAAGAAGCCCGAGCAAGATGGTAGGAGGGGTGAAATCTCATTTAGAATCAAACCTGATACCCGCCAGGGACACTTAGAGGGCTCAAACAAACCTTGTGTGCACCAGGACCCAGAGACCCCACAGAGACAGAGACAAAACTGTGTTTGAGTATCTCCTGTAGAGGTACGGGTCAGCAGTGGGCTGCTGCAGGGGCAGGGACTCTGAGGGCAGCAGACTTGGGTATGGCATAAGCCCTCTTGGAGGAGGTCACCGTTAACCCCACCATAGAGCTGCCAGACTCACACAGGACTGGGAAATAGACTCTTGTTTGGAGGGCCCAAACAGAACCTTGTGCACACCAGGACCAGGAGAAAGGAGCACTGACCCCACAAGAGACTGATCCAGACTTGCCAGTGAGTATCCAGGAGTCTCCAGGGGAGGCATGGGTTGGCAGTGGCCTGCTGCAGGTTTGGGGCACTGAGTATAGCAGTGCATGCAAGGGACCTTCTGAAGGAGGTCACCATTATCTTCATTACCTCCACCATAGTTTGCCCCAGGTAGTTAACAGGGATGGAACACAGCCAACAACATCAACAGAAAACTAGATTAAAGATTTACTGAGTACGGCCCCGCCCATCAGAACAAGACCCAGTTTCCCCCTCAGTCAGTCTCTCCCATCAGGAAGCTTCCATAAGCCTCTTATCCTTCTCCATCAGAGGGCAGACAGACTGAAAACCACAACCATGGAAAACTAACCAATCTGATCACATGGACCGCAACCTTGTCTAACTCAATGAAACTATGAGCCATGCCATGTAGGGCCACCCAAGACAGAGGGGTCATGGTGGAGAGTTCTGACAAATCGTAGTCCACTGGAGAATGGAATGGCAAACCACTTCAGTATTCTTTCCATGAGAACCCCATGAACAAAATGAAAAGGCAAAAAGATAGGACACTGAAAGAAGAACTCCTCAGGTCAGTAGGTGCCCAATATGCTACTGGAGAAAGTGGAGAAATAACTCCAGAAAGAATGAAGAGATGGAGCCAAAGCAAAAACAACATTCAGCTGTGGGTGTGACTGGTGATGGAAGTAAAGTATGATTCCATAAAGAGCAATATTGCAGAGGAACCTGGAATGCCAGGTCCATGAATCAAGGCAAATCGGAAGTGGTCAAACAGGAGATGGCAAGAGTGAACATCAACACTTTAGGAATCAGCAAACTAAGATGGACTGGAATGGGTGAATTTAACTCAGATGACCATTATATTTACTACTGTGGGCAGGAATCCCTTAGAAGAAATGGAGTAGCCATCATGGTCAACAACAGAGTCCAAAATGCAGTACTTGGATGCAATCTCAAAAACAACAGAATGATCTCTGTTCATTTCCAAGGGAAACCATTCAATACGACAGTAATCCAAGTCTGTGCCCTGACCAGTAATGCTGAAGAAGCTGGAGCTGAACGGTTCTATGAACACCAACAAGACCTTCTAGAACTAACACCCAAAAAAGATGTCCTTTTCATTATAGGGGACTGGAATGCAAAAGTGGGAAGTCAAGAAATACCTGGAGTAACAGGCAAATTTGGCCTTGGAGTACAGAATAAAGCAGGGCAACGGCTAATTGAGTTTTACCAAGAGAACGCACTGATCATAGCAAACACCCTCTTTCAACAATACAAGAGAAGACTCTACACATGGACATCATCAGATGGTCAATACTGAAATCAGATTGATATATTCTTTGCAGCCAAAAGTAGAGAAGCTCTATACAGTCAGCAAAAACAAGACTGGGGAGCTGACTGTGGCTCAAATCATGAACTCCTTAATGCCAAATTCAGACTTAAATCAAAGAAAGTAAGGAAAACCACTAGACCATTCAGGTATGACCTAAATCAAATCCCTTATGATTATACAGTGGAAGTGAGAAGTAGATTCAAGGGATTAGATCTGATAGACAGAGTGCCTGAAGAACTATGGATGGAAGTTTGTGACATTCTATAGGAGGCAGGGATCAAGACCACCCCCAAGGGAAAAAAAATTCAAAAGGGCAAAATGATTGTCTGAGGAGACCTTACAAGTAGCTGAGAAAAGAAGAGAAGCAAAAAGCAAAGGAGTAATAGAAAGATATATCCACTTGAATGTAGAGTTCCAAAGAACAGCAAGGAGAGATAAGAAAGCCTTCCTCAGTGATCAATGCAAAGAAATAGAGGAAAACAACAGAATGGGAAAGACTAGAGATCTCTTCAAGAAAATTAGAGATACCAAGGGAACATTTCATGCCAAGATGGACTCAATAAAGGACAGAAATGGTATGGACCTAACAGAAGCAGAAGATATTAAGAAGAGGTGGCAAGAAAACACAGAACTATAGGAAAAAGATATTCATGACCCAGATAATCATGATGGTATGATCACTCACCTAGAGCTAGACATCCTGGAATGTGAAGTCAAGTGAGCCTTAGGAAGCATCACTGTAAACAAAGCTAGTGGAGGTGATGGAATTCCAGTTGAGCTATTTCAAATCCTAAAAGATGATGCTGTGAAAGTGCTGCACTCAATATGCCAGCTAATTTGGAAAACTCAGCAGTGGCCACAGGACTGGAAAAGGTCAGTTTTCATTTCAATCCCAAAGAAAGGCAATGCTAAAGAATGCTCAAACTACTGCACAATTGCACTCATCTCACACGCTAGTAAAGTAATGCTCAAAATTCTCCAAGCCAGTCTTCAACAGTACATAAACTGTGAACTTCCAGATGTTCAAGCTGGATTTAGAAAAGGCAGAGGAACCAGAAATCAAATTGCCAACATCTTTTACATCATCAATAAAAGCAAAAGATTTCCAGAAAAACATCTATTTCTGCTTTAACAGAACATCTACTATGCCAAAGCCTTTGACTGTGTGGATCACAAAAAACTGTGGAAAATTCTTCGAGAGTTGGGAATACCAGACCACCTGACCTGCCTCTTGAGAAATCTGTATGCAGATCAGGAAGCAACAGTTAGAACTGGACATGGAACAACAGACTGGTTCCAAACAGGAAAAGGAGTACATCAAGGCTGTATATTGTCACCTAGCTTATTTAACTTATATGAAGAGTACATCATGAGAAATGCTGGGCTGGAAGAAGCATAAGTTGGAATCAAGATTGCTGGGAGAAATATCAATAACCTCAGATATGCAGATGACACCACGCTTATGGCAGAAAGTGAAGAAGAACTAAAGAGCCTCTTGATGAAGATGAAAGAGGAGAGTGAAAAAGCTAGTTTAAATCTCGACAGTCAAAAAATGAAAATCATGGCATCTGGTCCCATCACTTCATGGGAAATAGATGGGGAAACCATGGCTGACTATAATTTTTGGGGCTCCAAAATCACTGCAGATGGTGATTGCAGCCATGAAATTAAAAGATGCTTACTCCTTAGAAGGAAAGTTATGACCAACCTAGACAGCATATTAAAAAGCAGAGACATTACTTTATCGACAAAGGTCCGTCTAGTCAAGGCTATGGTTTTTCCAGTGGTCATGTATGGATGTGAGAGTTGGACTAACCGAAGAATTGATGCTTTTGAGCTGTGGTGTTGGAGAAGACTCTTTAGAGTCCCTTGCACTGCAAGGAGATCCAACCAGTCCATTTTAAAGGAGATCAGTCTGGGTGTTCATTGGTAGGACTGATGTTGAAACTGAAACCCCAATATTTTGGCCACCTGATGTGAAGAGTTGACTCACTGGAAAAGACCCTGATGCTGGGAGGGATTGAGGGCAGGAGGAGAAGGGGACAACAGAGGATGTTATGGTTGGATGGCATCATCTACTCGATGGACATGGGTTTGGGTGGACTCCGGGAGTTGGTAATGGACAGGGAGCCTTGGCGTGCTGCAGTTCATGGGGTCGCAAAGATTTGGACACGAATGAGCAACTTAACTAAACTGAACTGAAGAACCTCAAGGAAAGAAAAATGTGCCTATTATCAGAGCAGTGTTCACTTTATTTCCGTGTTCACTTTATTTGCAGTTTTCCTGGGTTGACAGCCAAGTCCTCATGCATGTTTGGGGTCATTAAAAACTGCTTGGACTTCATATTGTTGATGAGCATTATGATCCAATTCAGGGCTGAGAAGAAGTGAATCCTGATACTTGAGGAGTAAATAGGAAAACCTGCCCTCAGGGAGCTCTCCTGAGAGATAGCTGCTGCCAGTCGTGGGACAAACAGTACATGAGATTAGAAAAACTGGCCTCTGGTCTCAGCAATCTCCCTAACTTACTGCAAGCCCTCTCTCACCTCACTGGCCTTTTCTGGGACTCAATTTAATATCAGTTCTCTACTGTAAACATCACCCTCAGGGGTCTCTGGGCCCAAATTTAAAGCATCTGAAACCGAGGAACGAGTCTCAGCTCTCCCTCTGCTTTGCTGTGTGATCTGGGGAAAGTCACACCATGTCTCTGAGCTCCATTTCTAGGCAGCCACAGAGTGGAGGTAAGGATTTGTCTACCTAGGTAGGGTTTCTTCAGATGGTGTCTGCAGACCAAACACATTCAGAGTAGAGGAGGGCCCTGCAGCAGGAGATCCATACTTGGAGATGTCTTATAAAATACGAAATACAAGTCAGGAAGCCTTTGCATGGCATACTTGACCACAGCTCTTAAAAAAAAAAAAAAAAACAACAATTTCTGAGCCTAAATCATAGAATGGAGCCTCTCTATTGAGTGATGTGAGCAGGAAATAACAACTGAGAGGAATCCGAAGATTAAAGATGTCCATCCGGAGGAACAAAACCTAGAGAGAAACAAAACTGAGAGTTCTGTAGAACCATGTGAAAAGGAGTCAGTGGAGCTTTCAGAATCTCAGATTTATTCTAATAGTGAGTCAAGTAGGACTACCATGAGTTGTTTTTTTTTTTAAATTTTTGTCAGTTCTCCAAGTTTGTAATTTTGCCACTCATCAGCTGTTTGTTCCCCTGGTATGATGAACAGTGGGGGTAAAAAAATCATAAAACCAATAAATGTCACTGTACTTGGAAGGAACCAAGTCAGCTGGGAGCTGGTAGATGTGGCCTCTGCTCCCAGCCAGCCTGGCCTGAGAATGAAGGTATGTGAGTAGGAAGATCAACAGAGATGCAGTGAGGAGAGGGGATGGGAGTCCTGCCTGAGGGCTCTGATTCACCACCAGGAATTATGGACCAGGCACTGTCCTCATTCATGTCCTAAGTCACAGCCCTGTGAAACCTTTACTATCATCTCCATGGTACATTTTGAGGAAAGAGATTTAGAAAAGCTTAGAAAAAGAACTTGAGATTTTAAAAGAAAAAATAAGGCATACAATGGTGGAGCTGAGACTTACTCTTCCCAACAGAGGTATTTAACCTCTACCTAGTGCTATCAGATAGAGAAGGCAATGGCACCCCACTCCAGTACTCTTGCCTGGAAAATCCCATGGACGGAGGAGCCTGGAAGGCTGTAGTCCATGGGGTCGCTGAGGGTCAGACACGACTGAGCGACTTCAATTTTCTTTTCACTTTCATGCATTGGAGAAGGAAATAGCAACCCACTCCGGTGTTCTTGCCTGGAGAATCCCAGGGACGGGGGAGCCTGGTGGGCTGCCGTCTATGGGGTCACACAGAGTTGGACACGACTGAAGTGACTTAGCAGCAGCAGCAGCAGTGCTACCAGAAGACTGGGAGGGAAAAGGACTAAAAAGAAATAATTTGGGATATTATTGAGGTAGTAAAAGCGAGGCTGAGGCATAAACACAGGGAATTTAATCTCAGGCCACTGGATTTTGTTTAGGAAGTGACTTAGGCATGTGGGTCTCCTCATGCTGGCTTCAAGCTCCCGACTCAGTAGAGACATTGGCTCTGTAGGAAACAATTTGGGACCATTTTGCACATTCCTGCAGCCAGATGAGAAATGAAATTAATCCCCAGGCTCAATGGAATGATCTGAGTTCCCATCTAACTGAGGTGTAACAGTTCATATTCCCCTAACAGACTGCATTTACCTGGGTCTAGGAAACCTATGAGAATGTTAATTGTGTTGTTGGTATTGCTGTTTGCTTGTGTTTGAATTAGGTTCTTAATCATTTGGGGCTTTGCAGAATTCTTGGAGAATCTAATAAGAGTTCTAGACTTTTATACATACACAATTATATGTGTGTGGTGTGTGTTTATGTTCAAAGTGGCCTGTAACCATCCACTTGCCACCCAAAAACTAAATGAAGAAACTAGGAAGGAATTGGGAGTATTTAGCCAAGGTAAGAAAAGTCCCACAGAGGCATGCAGGTTCTCTGAGTAGGTTGAAAGCATTTTTATGCAAATGAAGAAGTTTTACTCAATATATGTATCTCCAGCGGGTAGATGGGGCAGGGGCACTGTGGCATGATGTCAGAATGGCACCAGAATTGAGCAGACATGAGTTAAATTAAGGCCTATCATCTACCAGACAAGTTGTATAACCCTCATGGATTCTAAAATGTAAGTGATAATCATATCTATTTCATAATATTTTGTGAAAAGTCAAATGAGCTAATAAACATAAAATGTATAATGTTGAAACAAAGACAGACTTCAGTGTGTGTTAGCTTCTCTAGTAAACTCTTTGATCCTCCATATCTTTACTTGTAAAGTGGGAATAATATTCGCTCCTGGCTAGAAGGTCTTTGTGAAATGTAAATAAGAGAATACATGTTAAAACCCTTATACAACAGCTAACACCTACCTAAATCGTCAGTATGGATTATAAATGTTTCATTGCAAATAACATAGGGGAAAAGGAAGGTCAATGACAAAAACATGATGTTTTATTTCAGACTGGAAGATAAGGCAAAATAAAATAATATCTAAAAGTATGGAATCAGAGCAAGACTTCCTGGGTCTGGCAGCCAAGAGCTATGCAGCCTTGAGAAAGATGTCAAAGAGAGATAGAAGCATTGCTAAGAGGGATTGAATGACATGGCCCCTGAGAACAGTTGACCCCACATCAGCACATGATCTGTGCTCAGTAAACCCTGGTTGAGCAGATGTCACAAAGGGACCAAGAGACCTCCTCTTCAACAGTGCCACCTATGGGTTGGTCACACGTGTTCTCTCTCCCAGGGTTTATCAAGTGAAATGAAATTATCAGGAGAAAAATTTCATAAAAGATACTAAATTTAAAAGCACACATTTCTTTGAACCTAGCAGTTCTCCTTCTTGGTCATTGCCCTAGCTAGAGAGATACTTGCTTAATCGCTTAAAGAGATACCTACAAGGATGCTCAGTGCAGATTATTTAAGAATGAAGCTTTGGAACAACTAAGTACCCCTCAATGGGCAATGGATACTGTAAGTATTCATAGCAAAAAAAAAAAACAACAAGGCCTGGGTGAGGCAGCATGCCTGCCCAGTTGCTCAGTCCTGTCTGACTCCTTGCGATCCCTTGGACTGTAGCCCGCCAGGCTCCTCTATCCATGGGATTTTTCCCAGCAAGAATACTGGAAATGGCAACCCATTTTCTCCTCCAGGGGATCTTCCTGACCCAGGGATCGAAACTGTGTCTCCTGTGTTTCCTGCATTGTAGCCGGATTCCTTATTGCTGAGCCACCAGGGAAGAACAAAAGACTACAGAGCAATTTAACACAGTGATGAAGATCTACATGGACCAGTAAAGAAAGTGGTCCAATGTATAATGTTAGGTGGATAAACAGGCAGAAGGCTGAAAGTATATTTCAAAACTTATACATAATGCTGTATATTTCTATAACTCCATACATAAGGGACTAGGAAAAGATCCGAACAGTGATCACCTTCAACTAATATCAATCATTAATCTGGGGAGGAACTGAGATTAAAGACAGGGAGTCAAAGAGCATGCTATTTCTACATTAAAAAAAACTTTTTATCTCTAACAAAAATATATTTTTGAACTGTCAGTAACACTCGTGGTGAATTCATGTCAATGTACAGCAGAACCAATACAGTATTGTAAGTAAAAATAAAATAAAATAAAGAGCAAAAATAAATAAATAAAAAATAAAATAAATTAATAACATTTTGAAGGATGAATGTGGGTTTTTCCTACTAGCAGTCCTAGCTTTAGATCCCAAGACTGGTTTCAGAAATGAGGCAGAGAAGGGAAGGAGCCAGCGCTGATGCTTTTAGTCTGTTCCACTCTCATCCCAGCTTGCAGGGGGATGTAGGCCGTGACCACAGTGCTACGCAAAGAGCAGAATCCTAGACAAGCAGGCAGATGACAGACTGTTCCCATGGCCAAAGGCAAATCCCTCACAGCAGCACAGCCCCCCTATCTCCTGACTCAGAAGTCACCAAGTCATACACTTCCTGCATCAAAGTCTGGGATTTCAACTGAAGAAGCCAAACTTTAGACACTGGAGGAAAAAAAAGAAAAGGATAAAACAAACTTAGGTAAATGCTTGTATTCCTATCTGGGGGGCCCCACAATTGCCCTAAACTGACTTCTGTCATAAAAAAAAAAAAAAAGAAGAGCAAAGGTTTACTGAATAAACCTTTTATTTAGTACATGGCAGACACTGTTCTATGGAGAAGGCAATGGCATCCCACTCCAGTACTCTTGCCTGGCAAATCCTATGGATGGAGGAGCCTGGTAGGCTGCAGTCCATGGGGTCGCTAGGAGCCAGACATGACTCTGTGACTTCACTTTCAGTTTTCACTGTCATGCACTGGAGAAGGAAATGGCAACCCACTCCAGTGTTCTTGCCTGGAGAATCCCAGGGATGGGGGAGCCTGGTGGGCTGCCGTCTATGGGGGCGCACAGAGTCAGACACGACTGAAGCGACTTAGCAGCAGCAACAGAGGCAGCAGCAGACACTCTCCTATGTGATCTACATGCACTGTCTCATTTAATCCCCAGAAAGAGACAAGGATTGGGGTTTCATTATTCCTGTTTGACCAGTGAGGAAGCCAAGGCCCAGAGAGATTAAGGAACTTTGCCAAAATCACACAGCAGAGAAGAGGCAGCATGCAGTGGACACGTGCACACACACATGAACCATTTGACTTCACTGCCCCCTACATTCTACTCTCACAAGCATTGGCTTATTTACCTCATAGAAGTCTGTTTTCCCCTTCGTGATTATAAACTTCACTAAGGTAACAACTACCTTCTGTATGTCTACTAGCTAGCCCGGCACTCGTCTAAATTTTACATGCATGAGTTACACAACAGAGGCCAGAGACCGCGAGGGAACAGCAGTAGCAGCTGATAATCAAACCCAGGCAGCCCCTCTAGCACCTCCAAGGATGTAAATTATTTGGATATTCTCTGCCCCTGGGCCCTAGTAAACACCTAAAGAAGTCTGGTAGAGGGAGGAGAGGACAAATGAACGAAAAAACGCTCCTTCCACTATACAGAGTCAAGGGGTCTAATGAGTTCACCCTCTGGGGCTTCAAGGAAGAAGACCACTGTATTTGGAAATAGGATGAGATAGCTGAGCTCCACCCAGCCTAGAGTGGACAGGCAAATATTCTAGAGATGATCTACCATGGAGAACTGCAGAAACAAATCAAGGTCAATGGTCTCTCTTACCCTGTAAAATCCATAGGAGGAATAAGCCACAAACACAGTCTTGACACCAGTGTGTCCCAGGTGGGCTTCACCACACAGGACCCAACAGTCATCTCTAGCCATCTGATTTGGTGACACTCTGTTCAGTGTTTCCCCCTCAATCTAAGGGGAGAGGAAAGAAAGAGAACCGCATCCACGTACCCTTGGATGTGAGCAAGGCAGTGTCTCCTGAAATCGCCTCTGTGCTTCACTGAGAGGTCCTGGGGAGGACACTTTCTGATTCTGGATGAGAGAAAAGTTTGATAAAGGCAGTTAAAAAGAAGTATTTGTGCTGAGTGGTGGGATTTGGAACTATTTTTATCATTGTCTTTTTACTCTTCTATCTTTAATTTTTTTCCCAATGATTTTAAGTAATTTTTAGAATCTAGGTGAAAAACTGCAAATGTTGTATTCTAAGATGATGATTTTAAAGACCAAAGGAATAAAATTTACATATAAAAATTCGCTTAGGGTTCATAGACCTTAGGTCACTACATAATGGAATTAGCCAATTCAATACTATAAAGTTGTTTAAATAATCCAAGCCCTATTGAGGCAGCCAAAATGCCTAAGCTTCAAGCTATCTCATGATTCTTTTCTGAAAATCTTACCTCAGAATCAGAGGTTGAAAGATGGTAGGAGCTCTGATAAGTCCCCATAATTAATGGAGCTAGTGACTCAGTGAGAGTTCCAAGATACAGTATTAAGAAGGTTTTAGGAGGAAGGGAGGGAGATAGGAAGAATAGAGAGAGACAGAGGGGGGAGAAGGGAAGGGAGAGAAAGAAAAGAAGGAAGAAAAAAGACAAGTAGAATCAGTTCATCAGGGGATATTTTAAGGCATCTAGAGGTCTTTCCGCTAATGCCTAAGTACAGAGTTGAGCCCTGGCAGGATGGAACTCTTCTGACCCAGGGTAACATTTCCTGGTTCTTTACTAAGTGTCTCCAAGTCTCCTGGAGGGAGGTCAACAGGAGAACCCAAAATGCTGACTTTTCAAAAGTACAAAGGTTAAAAAAACAATAGCAACAAACAAAAGGAAACCATTGAGTAATATAAAAGAACATTTTTTTTAAATAAGAACAATTTAATGACAACAATCTAATTTAAACTACACACATACAGACACACAGAGTTACGTAATGAATTGTGCGGCCCCCACCCACAAATTCATCTGTTCAAGCCCTGACACCTAGGACCTTGAATGTGACTATATTTGGGGATTGCACATTAAAAGGGATAATTAAGGTAAAAATGATGTTATATGGATGGGCTCTACTTGAATATGACTGATGTTCTCACAAAAAGAGGAATTTAGAACAAAGACACACAAAGGAGAAAGATCACGTGAAGACACAGGGAGAAGGCAGCCATCAAAGAGAAAGACCTCCAAAGAAACCAACCCTGCTGGCCCCTTGGTTTCAGACTTCTTGCGTCTAGAATTGTGAGAAGTAAACTTTGGCTGTTTAAGCTGCCCAGTCTGTGGTGTTTGTTATGACAGCCCTGGGAAACTCACACACATACACACACACACATAGACCCTAGAGCAAGTTGCTGAGCTGCCCCGTTCAGTAGAGAAACTTCTTCCAAGGGATTCAAGGTACATCTGAGCAGCAGAAGGAAAAGAGTGGCCAGGTGAGCCCGGTACCTGCGGGGAGGATGGGCCCTTCGTTGGAAGGCTCAAGGGTCAGCAGTGTCGTGTCTTCCTCAGGAAGCGAGCTTCTCAGAAAGCATGTGGAGGCCATGCCTGAGAGCGCAGCTCTCATCTGAAGTGGTCTTGTGGTTGTGAGGTCAGGTGTAGTCATGACTGTTGTTGGAAACACCGCTGTGGGCATCATCTCGGCAGTGGTGGTGGTGGTGGTTGGGCAGTGGGTGGTTGTTGTGTGAGTGATTGGCTGTAACCAATAGAAGATATGTACCAAGTGGAAATGGAGGAAGAGGGAAACATCACAGAGATAGCTGGCAACCATCCATTTCTCTGTGTTTTAGCTGCCTCATCTGGTCCACAACTTAGACCTTTAAATGTTCATGAAAATTGGGTTTCTTAATTCTAGTCTTGGCCTATCCAACTTATTCTTCACAGAGTGGCTAGAGTAATCTTTGAAAGTAACCAATTATTATGTAATGTCTGTTTCTCCTAGTACACTGTAAGCTCCATGAGCAAAAAGCTGGAATTTATGTTGTTCTCTGCTACTAATCTAATACCTACCACAGTGTCCTGTAGATAGTAAGTATTCCCAAATACAACATTAATGAGTAAATGAACAAGTCCATTAAAAGTGAGTCTAAACATAATATTTAAGTTAAGCAAGATGAATAAGCTCTAGTAATTTGCTGCATACATTGTACCCATAGTTATCAATAATTTATTATATAGTTGATAATGTGTGAAGACAGTTGAACTTATTCTTGGTGTTCTTTCAACAATAAAAATCAAAATCTAAAAAAAGCAAGCTCAAAGACTATAATACAGGGTGAAAATGTAGTCTCTTTCATATTGATTCATGTCAAAACCTCTCACCCCCTAAACATCTGAATTAGCATCACTACATATACCACCCTTTCTTAAATATGCCAAATCTCCATTAACACTAGTGGACCAGAAACTTATCATTAGTTTCAACTGAGCTTAGAACTCATAGAGTATTGAAGATGTCATAGAGTATTGAAGTCAACCAATATTTTATAAAATAATACTACTAGCTGGTTATGTCAGGCATGAAAAGCAAAGACTTGGATTGGCATCATTTATCTTCATCAAATCCAAATAATACCTTCTATCTCACAAAGTTGCTTTGAGAGAAAAGTACACTAATGCTTATGAAAGTTCTCTTACTGGAAGCATTCACATCAGTTCTTAAATTTTAGAGTGTATGAGACTCATCTGAGAAGCTTATTACATTTATGGCTAGCAAGACCTTGCCTCCTGAGATGCCAGTCCCACTGGGGAGAGAGACCAAGGATCCTCAGTCCCTGGTGCAGGCTAATTTGACATCATTCAAGAGCACTCTCACCTCTGATGCCTGATGAGTCTGAGTAGCCACTGACCAAAACCCATCTTTTAGAAAAGGCACCAAATAAAGACAGTCATCAACTAGGTGCTGCCTTCTTCAAGTAGGGTTGGAGATGCCCATTTAATCAGTATCCAGCCAATAGCGGTAAAGGCAGCCATAGCAACTATCTGCATCACCAAACCCTTCACGCCTTCAGCTCAAGAACAATATATAGACCAGGAAAAACAATGGTAAAGAAAGTGACAAGAACTGCTTTCATTCTATTAACTCCCATAGGGTGTCTTGGAAGAGAGGTAGTTAAAGGAGTAATTACTATGGGGCAACAAGTTCTCTAAAGTGGGGGACTCCAGGGAGGACAGGAACTCACAGCAGAAACATTTAAACCAGTCTGGAGACTACGGGTGGTCAGGAAAAGCCTGACTTAGGTGGAAACCTCAGGATGCATAGAGTTATAGAGGAAAGAAAGGCAGAGAGAACAGTAGGACAAAGGCTAATATTTCTTGGAATATAGGTGTTTTCTCATACAGCACATCTGAAAGATTCATATGCAGAAACGATGAACTATTTAAACTGCAAGCGACATTAGATACTGTCTAGTCCTAGGGTCATGGATTGTTAAAACTGGTCCTATCCAGGTCCCTCCTTTCTTACCTGGAAGGGCCATAGTCCTCAAAGGATAATAACCAAGATGTGACTTCAGCTCAGCTCAGAGTATCCCACCCTATAGCATCAGGATGTGAGGGTCTGCACCAGTCCACACTGAGTGTGTACATTTGTGTTGTCCAAAAGAAAACATAAAGCTCACCTTGAATCCTGACCTCTGGGAAAATAAAACAAACCAAGAAGCAAACAAAAATTCCTATAAGTAAAGAGAAAATAAAGATTATAGTAAGAGCTCTTAGCAGAACAAATTCCTCTGCTAGAATACTCTGCTAGTAACACCTGCAAAAGACATGTCTTTTCTCCATGTTATCTGACCCCTTATTTCTGTGTCTTAAATTACCATTTCTGGTATGAACATAAATATCGCCCTAAAATTCCCAGATAAATTTATCTGGGCATGACCAAGATAATTGTGATGGTATGATCACTCACCTAGAGCCAGACATCCTGGAATGTGAAGTCAAATGGGCCTTAGGAAGCATCACTACAAACAAAGCTAGTGAAGGTGATAGAATTCCAGTAGAGCTCGTTCAAATCCTAAAAGATGAAGCTGTGAAAGTGCTGCACTCAATATGCCAGCAAATTTGGAAAACTCAGCAGTGGCCACAGGACTGGAAAAGGTCAGTTTTCATTCCAATCCCAATGAAAGGCAATACCAAAGAATACTCAAACTGCCACGCAGTTGCACTGATCTCACATGCTAGCAAAGTAATTCTCAAAATTCTCCAAGCCGGGTTTCAACAGCACGTGAAGCGTGAACTTCCAGATGTATAAGTTGGATTTAGAAAAGGCAGAGGAACCAGAGATCAACTTGCCAACATCTGCTGGATCATCAAAAAAGCAAGAGAGTTTCAGAAAAACATCTACTTCTGCTTTATTGAATATGCCAAAGCCTTTGACTGTGTGGATCACAACAAACTGTAGAAAATTCTTAATGAGATGGGAATTCCAGACCACCTAAACTGCCTCTTGAGAAATCTGTATGCAGATCAGGAAGCAACAGTTAGAACTGGACATGGAACAACAGACTGGTTCCAAATAGGAAAAAGAGTACATCAAGGCTGTATATTGTCACCCTGCTTATTTGACTTATATGCAAAGTACATCATAAGAAACGCTGGGCTGGAATCAAGATTGCCGGGGGAAATAATAATAACTTCAGATATGCAGATAACACCAACTTTATGGCAGAAAGCGAAGAACTAAAGAGCCTTTTGATAGAAGTGAAAGAGGAGAGTGAAAAAGCTTGCTTAAAACTCAACAGTCAGAAAACTAAGATCATGGCATCTTGGTCCCATCACTTCATGGTAAACAGCTGGGGAAAAAGTGGAAGCAGTGACAGACTTTATTTTGAGGGGCTCCAAAATCACTGCAGATGGTGACTGCAGCCATGAAATTACAAGATGCTTGCTCCTTAGAAGAAAATTTATGACCAACCAAGACAGCATATTAAAAAGCAGAGACATTCCTTTGCCAACAAAAGTCCATCTAGTCAAAGCTATGGTTTTTCCAGTAGTCATGTATGAATGTGGGAGTTGGACTATAAGAAAGCTGAGCACCGAAGAACTGATGCTTTTGAACTGTGGTGTTGGAGAAGACTCTTGAGAGTCCCTTGGACCTCAAGGAGATCCAACCAGTCCATTCTTAAGGAAGTTAGTCCTGAATATTCATTGGAAGGACTGATGCTGAAGTTGAAACTCCAATACTTTGGCCACCTGATGTGAAGATTTGACTCATTGGAAAAGACCTTGATGCTGGGAAAGATTGAAGGTGTGAGGAGAAGGGGACGACAGAGGATGAGATGGTTGGATGGCATCACCGACTTAATGGACGTGAGTTTGAGTGAACTCCTGTAGTTGGTGATGGACAGGGAGGCCTGGAATGCTGTAGTCCATGGGCTTGTCAAAGAGTCAGACATGACTGAGTGACTTAACTGAACTGAACTGAAAATTCCCAAACAAGTCTCAGGAAAAACCCTGTGTCACAAAGAGAGGGAGTGGCTCCAAAGTAAAGAAAGTGAGTGGATGCAGGAGTGCAGTGAGCTTCTGCCCTACAGATCATCCGTGGAAATTCATCACAGGGAGCCAAGCCTCCAGGGACTCCTGATGGCAGGACTGAGAACTCTTACTCAGACAAAGCTGCCTGAGTTCAATTACCAGCCAGAGAATCCGAGGCCTTTTAAACATTTTGGCTGTTGGCAGGCCCCAGGAGTCTGTTTGTCTGTCCAAATTCCATTTCTTACACTCCTGTGAATGCTGACAGGGCAGGACCTTGAAGTTTCATTTCTCTTTTTGCCTCATTATCTTCCCGTTCCCTGTCCTGAATGGCCTTCCTCAATCTGGGATATATGATGAAATGTGCTAAGCAATTTCTCCTGGTTATTATTATGTGTAACAGACACGTGGAGTGGTGGTGTGGACATGCACTTGTCCACTCATTTAGTGGGTTTCCACATGTACATGAGGATCTGTGCTGTGTATGTGCACACTCGTAAACTGCATCAGCCATGGTCTTCCTGGCTACTGTGCAGCTCGTAATCGAATGCAATTAACTCCCCCTACTGGCAGGGGTTCACACACAGACCCCATGACAGCCAAAAGGAAATTAGATGGGAATTTGGGTCTGCTATCATCCTGAGTTCTCCCTCACCCAGCCCTTGGGCTCTTTGACCTGCTAATAGAGAAATAAAAGCACAGCTCCCATCAACCATCCCATAAGCCAAAAACACCACTAGAGTCTTTTGAGCAAAGAAAGAAGAGGTTCAATAGAGGAAACATGTGGTGATAGCTACCAGACAGCCTCAGGTAACAAATAAGCCCAAGGTCTGGGCCCATTTCCACCATTTCTTAGTGAAACTGCTTGATGGGGAAGAGCATACAATACAATTCATGAACCAGATTTCAGGGCTTAAATCTCATGATATTTCTAACCCTCTGGATTCTACGGATTCAACAATATATCCAGGACCACAGAATCAGTTAGATGAGGAATCAAATCAATGCTCATCCACCAGATGTGTTTTTTAAAGCATATTTATCTCATCATCATTAGTTATTGAATGCTTAATTATATGCCTGGAACTCTAGTACATGATATAGAAGTATTATTTAATTCTCACAACCCTAAGAAAGAGATAATACTGTTTCCTCATTTAATATATGCAGAAGCTAATGCTTAAGAGAGCCAAGTAATTGGGATTCATAGCAAAATTTTCAGAAACAGAACTCAAGCCAAGACTTTCTGATCCCAAAGCTCCTGATTTTAATCACTATACATTCCTTTGATCTGTGACCCTAGGGCAATGCACCATGAGACCAAGTAGATCAGTGGCAGCTCCTACCTAGCTATAGAGAAGGAATTTGTTCAGTTGCTAAGTCATGTCAGACTCTTTGTGAACCCATGGACTGCAGCATGCCAACCTTCCCTGTCCTTCACTATCACCCAGAGTTTGCTCAAACTCACATCCATTGAATTGGTAATGCCATTCAACTATTTCACTCTCTGTCATCCCCTTCTCCTCCTGCCCCCAGTCTTTCCCAACATCAGGGTCTTTTCCAATGAGTCAGCTCTTATATCAGGTAGCCAAAGTATTGGAGATTCAGCTTCAGCAATAGTCCTTCTAATGAATATTCAAGGTTGACTTCCTTTAGGATTGACAGGTTTGATATCTTTTCTGTCTGGCAATGGCAAACCAGTCTTCTCTAGCACCAGAATTTGAAAGCATCCATTCTTTGGTGCTCAGCTTCTTTATGGTCCAACTCTTACATCTGCACATAACTACTAGAAAAACCATAGCTTTGACTATATGAATCTTTGTTGGCAAAGTTATGTCTCTGCTCTTTAATATGCTGGCTAATTTTGTCATAGCTCCTTCCAAGGAGTATTTATATTGTATTTATAGTGTATTTATATTCATGGCTGCAGTCACCATCTGCAGTGGTTTTGGAGCCCCCCAAAAGAAAATCTACCATTTTTCCCCATTTATTTGCCATGAAGTGATGGGACAGGATGCCATGATCTTCATGCTTTGAATGTTGAGTTTTAAGCCAAATTTTTCACTCTTCTCTTTCACACTCATCAAGGGGCTCTTTCCTTGGAAGGAAAGTTATGACCGACCTAGATGGCATATTAAAAAGCAGAGACATTACTTTGCCAACAAAGGTCCATCTAGTTCAGGCTATGGTTTTTCCAGTGGTCATGTATGGATGTGAGAGTTGGACTGGGAAGAAAGCTAAGCACTGAAGAATTGATGCTTTGGAACTATGGTGTTGGAGAAGACTCTTGAGAGTCCCCTGGACTGCAAGGAGATCCAACCAGTCCATCCTAAAGGAGATCACTCCTGGGTGTTCATTGGAAGGACTGATGTTGAAGCTGAAACTCCAATACTTTGGCCACCTGATGCGAAGAGCTGACTCTTTTGAAAAGACTCTGATGCTGGGAGGGATTGGGGGCAGGAGGAGAAGGGGATGACAGAGGATGAGATGGCTGGATGGCATCACCAACTCGATGCACATGAATTTGGGTGAACTCCGGGAGTTGGTGATGGACAGGGAGGCCTGGCGTGCTGCCTTTCATGGGGTTGCAAAGAGTCAGACACAACTGAGTGACTGAACTGAACTGAACTGAGGCTCTTTTGCTCCTCTTCACTTTCTGCCATTAGAGTGGTAAGATCTGCATATCTGTGGTTGTTGATATTTTTCCTGGCAATTTTGATTGCAGCTTGTGCTTAACCCAGCCCAACATTTCACACAATGTACTCTGCATGTAAGTTAAATACGCAGGGTGACAATATACAACCTTGATGTATTCCTTTCCCAATTTTGATCCAGTATGTTGTTCCATGTATGGTTCTAACTGTTGCTTCTTGACCTGCATACAGGTTTCTCAGAAATCGGGTAAGGTGGTCTGGTATTCCCATCTCTTGAAGAATTTTCCCCAGTTTGTTGTGATCCAGACAGTCATTGCCTTTAGTGTAGTCAATGAAGCAGAAGTAAATGGTTTTCTCAATTTCCCTTGCTTTTTCTATGATCCAACGGATGTTGTCAATTTGATTTCTAGTTTCTCTGACTTTTTGAAACCTAGCTTGGACATCTGGAAGTTCTCGGAAACGTACTGTTGAAGCATAACTTGAAGGATTTTCAGTATTACTTTGCTAGCACATGAAATGACTGCAATTGTATGGTAGTTTGAGCATTCTTTCACATTGCTTTTCTTTGCCATTGGATAAGAATGCAAAAAAGTTCCAGCACTTTTAAAAAATCTCTTTTGATTGTAACCAACCAAATGAACCTTAACCCTTCCAATTTCTCACACTGAAAGATTAGTGAAAATAGAAATCTTGGGTGAAGTTTCGACTCAGAGAAGCCAGAAAAGGGGGGAAAAGATGGTAATAGAGTGATTCTGAGACAATCTTTCCGCTGAATGCTCACTAAACTGTGGGATCCTTTCCCACCCCATTTCCAGGAACCTGGGGAATATATTCTCTGAATAAACTGAATGGTCTGAATAAAACACTCAAAGATACTGAGATTTCTGTGCCCTCCAACAATATCATCCAATCTCACTTCAATAAAGTCATCAGAGCATGAATCTCAGTCATGCATGCATCCGTCCTAATTAGTGTTTAGGCCATCACTTCAAGAGATGAACAGATAACCAAGGATCTCCAGACTTTTCAGGAAAATACTCAGTATGAAAAAGATGAAAACAACAGAGGCAGTAGAAGAAACCAAGCAGACAAAGAAAAAACCCAAAACTAGTCTCATCCAAGAAAAAAAGAGAAGGAACAGAGAAACTATAACCTAGAGCCAGTTATAGAGGGCGAAATTAAGTCAGCAAAAGAAAAACAAATAGCATATATTAAGGCAAATGCACAGACCTAGAAAAATGGTACTGAGGAACCTCTCTGAGGGGCAGGAATAGAGATCCAGACATAAGAACAGTCTTGTGAACACTTCAAGAGAAAGAGAGAGTGGGATAAATTGAGAGAGTAGCATTGAAACATGTTCTACACCATATGTAAAATAGATAGCTAGTGGGAAACTGATGTATAACACAGGGAAATCAAACCTGTGCTCGGTGACAGCCAAGAAGGGCGGGATGGCAAGTGGGGAAGGGGTTCAAGAGGGAGGAGCAAATGTGTATATATGACTGTTTAGCATTGGTATATGGCAGAAGCCAATACATTATAAAGCAGTTATCGCCCAATTAAAAATAAATTTAAAAAGAAAAAAGAAAAAGTTAACTTAGGAAAAGAAAGAACTCTTAGAAGTAAAAAGTCTATACCTATCCCCAAATTTTTCGGGACGTTTGAAAAATAAAGGAAATTTTCTAGAAAATATAACCCATCTATAAAGCCAAATGGCTAGGGGTGTTCCAAATATTAAAATAGAAAATACAGAAGAGGAAATTGTTAAAGAAACATTTTTCTTAATTCTAATACCCAAAAGACATGAGTCTACAGACTGGGATAGCCAACCAAATGCCAAATTTCATGAATAAAAAGTGAACGTGAAAGTCACTCAGTCATGTCTGACTCTTTGCGACCCCATGGACTGTATAGTCCACGGAATTCTCCAGGCCAGAATACTGGAGTGGGTAGCCTATCCCTTCTCCAGCGGGTCTTCCCAACCTAGAAATTAAACCAGGGTCTCCTGCATTGCAGGTGGATTCTTTACCAACTGAGCTATGAGGGAAGCCCGCATGAATAAAAAGAACTGCACAAGAATAGTATGTTATCATGAAATGTAAGAATTTCAGACATAAGGAAAAAATATTAAAAGTCTCCAGAGCATCTTGCAGGACTAGGAAGTAGGAAATGTTTTTTAAAAATCCATAATTTAACAATAGGATTATTAAAGGGACAGAGGAGACAACAGGAAGAGTTCCCAGTGACCAGAACTGGAACAATCTAAACAACAAAATAAAGCAGTACTGCATTATAACCCAAAGTAGACAGCGTGAGTCCATATCGATGAATAACTGAATCAATGCACATGTGGGGGAGAAGAGACAAATCTACTACACAGAAGAGTACCAAATAATTGATGTAAACACTCCCTCCTCAAAGAGGTGAGGCAAAACTCCCCTCCTCCTCCAATGTGGGCTGGGTACAGTGATTTTCTCCCCAAAAAGTGCTGCAAGAAGAGGGAGAGAAACATACTAACTTTACCGTGGAGAAACCTGGCAAACGCTGCTGGAGGCAGACGGTCAAGATCAATGTCAACAGAGGTAAGACATTTGAGAAATATGAGGTAAATGGAGCTTTATTTCTGCAGTCTCCCCCTAGAACACACCATCAGATACAACCAAATTGAGGGGTGTTCTACAAAGCATCTGACAAATGTTTCTGAAAACTTTCAAGGTCATCAAAAATGAAGACAGTCTAGGGTTTCCCTTGGTGACTGAGTGGTAAAGAATCCACCTGCCAATGCAGGAGACATAGGTTTGATCCCTAAGCTGGGAAGATCCCACAGTTCGTGATGCATCTAAGCCTGTGCACACACTTGAGTAAATTCAACAGATAAAACATGGCCTGCACAGCCAAAAATGTTTACTATCCTCTCAACAGTAAAGAATTCTCCACCTCTGAGCTATGTGTTGAGTTCCTGCTTTGTGCCAGGCTGCAGAGTTACCCTAGCAATTCTTGTCTTCAATAAGCTCGCAGGCTAGTGCTTCCTAAGGGGAGACAAGCAAGTTAACAGACAACAGAGCACATTGTGATAAGATGTGACAGGGGAAGGACAGAATGCTGGGAGTGGTAGGAAAGAATCCTAGCCCAGTCTCAAAGGTGGAAGGAGAGTCAAGAACACTTCCTAAGTCTAGACCAAAGGGACATTGGAGAGGACTTGGGTAGGGTAGCAAGAATTTCAGGTAGAAGGAGGAGCTTATCAGTGGTGATAGCTGCAAGGCACCTCAGACTAACTAAAGAATTTCAGGTTTTCAGGTGTTTATAATATTATTTAAACCATTCAATACCTGTATTATACTATTTAAAAATAAAAGTAGAACTTAAATGTTTTCTACAAAAAAAATGAGCTAAAAATATAAAACAGAGCTATAGGTAGACCAATAATGAGATCATGTAGCAGTCCAAGTATTACAACTGATGGGTGTGTGTTTGTCACTATGGTTGGACTTGAAATCAGAAAGACGAAGTGGAAGTGCCAAGTGAGGAGACTGGAACACAGGTTAGGGTCAGGACACCAAGGGCCTGAAAAGCCCTATGAAGTGGTATGGACAGTGTCAGGAGAGCATAGAGGAACTCCTCATTTTTTCCTTTTATTGAAGTATTGTTGATTTCTATATTTTGAATATTATAATTGAACCTGAGAGTATATCTTATTAAAAAAAAAAGAATCTCACATTTAGGAGAATTTTCAATAACTGACTAGTTGTAAATACCTTCCAACTTATACAGTCTATGACTCTTGAGATCAGGAAATGACTTTAACTTGAGAAGGGGCCTGTTTTTATGGGCTTTTTTAATAGGAGGAGAAGAGTATCCTCTCACGCTTATCATCAACCATGAGGATCCCCTCAGCAAGCTTCCTCTCATCTGTGACCCTTGCATCGCTTCTGTTCTTTCTTTGATTTCCTGTGGGGTGAAAAATCGGTCTGCCTGGACTCCGTCTTGACCACACATGAGCTGTGCAGATATGAGCAACTTACTTAACCTCTCTGTGCACAATAACCCCTCTATAAAATGCAGATAATAGTAACAACATCTTGGATTGCTGTGAGTACTAAATGATAAGGTCCTTGAAAAGCATTTGACAGATTACCAGGCAAATAGTGAACACCTCACAAGTGGTCCTGATTATCCAAGTGGCTGCTATTCCAATAGTGCTGGAAGAGCACAGAAGACAGAGTGACCTGTTGCAGTGTGTATCTTCTCACTGCCTGCTCAACAGCCCTTCCTTTGTGGAACTCTCCTGTCCAGCATCTGAATCAATGAGTACAATCAATAATTTAATCTATTCTTTTGTAGAGAGACTAGTATAAAGAAAATACACTGGTTGACTGGGAGAGCTAGTTCAGAGGCATGGAGAATCATGAATCTTGGAAATGAAAGTCAAGGGAAAGATCACTAACTTACCATCCATCCAAAACCTGATACATGTGGTCAAGCCTCTGCTTGTGTCTTTCTTCCAAGCGGTCCTTTCTAGCTCCATACAGCCATAATTGTTAGGGAAATGGAAAGGAAGTAATATTCTCTCAGCTGCCACTATGGGCCAAGTACTGTGTTGTTCACATATAATCCCAACTACAAACCTATAAAGAAGTATTATTACCTTTTATACTATATATGCAAAGAAAGAGGGATTGGATAAGTTAAAAGTTTAACTCACAAATAGCTTTTGCTCTCTAGTGTATTAGAGCTTACTTGAGGACAAGGACAGTGGGTCACTCATACTGTCCCAGGAAAAAGGTGACTCCTGATGGCCCTCATGGTCAGGAATCACTGCCCCATTAGGAATCTTCAAGGCATCATTTGCCCTGCTCTTCTTTTCCTGCTGCTCTCCGAATCATTCCTCATCATCAGTTTTCTCATAGCCTCAGCTTGCTCCTGGTCCACATCATACATCCCAGCCCCCAAGTCCTCTCTGAGACCCTGACCTCAGCAATCTGAGCTCAGTGACCCATTCTCTCAATTACGAATACCGTAGCCCTGAACAAGGACCCCAGTCTCTCCAGTTCTTATTCCCATGGTAGACCTCAGGTTGTAGTTCACTGGCAGGTCTGTGGTTAGAAGCTCAAGGTCACTCATGACCATGAGAAGACCCTACTGGGTAGAATACAATTATTCCATCTGTAGTTTGAGCAATGAGGGCTATGAATGGGGTATAGTTCTTCAGAAGTGGTTGAGGTGAACCAGCAATGACCAAGAATTCTACACAAATATGAATTACTTATGTTTGTCACCAAAATAGTCAGTCAAGTCACTTAAGGATCCATTCAAATGTGAGCAACAGAGAATCCAATTCCCAGAAGCCTAAACACACAGAGGGTTTTCCTCTCACAACAAGAGATCTGGATACAGGCAACCTATAGGTTAAAAAATACCAAGGCCCCAGGCTCTTTTCCTTATGTTCCACCCTACTGATTTGCTACCACATTGTTACAACAGGGCTGAGGTACTTCTGGACATCAAGCTCATCCTTTGGAAGGGGAAAGGAGGGTCAGAGCAGTTTCACATCATTGTTTCGTGACTTTCATTGGGGAAGGGAAGACCTTCTAAACAGATTTCCTCTGTCAAGTTTACCAGTCCATTCTCTAATCCAACCTATGAGCTATCTATGACAGGTTTAGACCAAGCAGGGGCATCCCCTGAAACTAGGGTAGGAACTTAGGGTCTCTGATCAGGGGATGGAATATGCTAGCTTCCTGAATAAGTATTAGAGTTCTAATAGGAGAAAAAAAGGATGTTAGTTGAGCAACAAATAACACTTTGTTTAGTAGAGCACATTCTGAAGAGAGAGTGCAGTGTGCACCAAGCCCCTGCCTTACCCCAATATTAGCCCTGAATAAGTATTAGAGTTCTAATATGTTAAGTAACACTGTGTCACCTCCCCTGACAGAGAAACTGGTTAGAAACTGTGAAAGCGTCACAAGCTTGGGCCCCAGGACAAGAATGAGGTCAAGCAGGAACCCCTCCACTATGACCCTCTGTGGAAGCAAACAGAAAATAAAACACAGCTGTATTATTCTAAACCACTAAACTGTTTCACCGCAGCATGATGTCACCTGTCCTAACATCACTACGGTCATGTGGGAGCAGCAATAGGAGGGGTTAAAACGTTCTTTGAAGTAAGACCTTCCAGGATTAGAGGCTCTGACACTTACTGTCCACATGTTGTACCACTCTGTGCCCTTTAGCCTTGCTCCTGTTCCTCTATCAGCCTAGATCTGTGGTTCTCAGATCTGGCTGCACCTTCATATCACAAGAGGAACCTCAAATACATTCCCAGCTTCTACCCCAGACATTGTGATTTCATTGGTCTGGGGTAGAGTCTAGGCATTAGCACTTTTAAAGCCAAATGTGAAGCTGTGTTTGAGAGCTACTTGTTTACAATTCCTTAACGTTATTTAGCTAGTTCACCCTTCAACACTAAGACTGAATCTTCTCCAAAATGTTCTCCTGCACCCAAAGTTCCCACGTGAGCTCCAGTAGCAATCTGGTCATATCTGATCTCTGTAATTAGAACATCACATAAGATTTTCCATTTCCACACCTACTTTCCAACCAGAGTGTGATCTCCCAGAACACAAGGACTGTACTAAAATCTTGTATTCTCAGCACCTAGATCTTGGCATCATGCTACATATCAAGGTATACACACAATAAATGCTGATTTTTTTAAACAGAGAAAACAACAGTTGATTAAAATTAAGTAACCGATGGTGACCTCTGAGAAAATAAATGGAAGCTTGGAAGAAATTATGACCATTCTAAGTTTAGAGGTGGCTGTGAAAGTAAATTATTTGAAGATGGTGACTTGACACAAGAAATACAAGGCAAATGATGATGATGATGAAGAGAATGGGTCTTTTTTAGGATGGGAAAAAGCCAGTTTTATAGCACTAGGAATGGTATTATTCAAAGGGGAAAATGTGTTTTGGCAGAAAAGTAAAATTTTGTTAGTCAAAGATTCAGAAATAAGAGAAGGAGGTAGAGAAAACAGCATACGTATACAAAATGTTAAAAATGGTTCTTTCTGTATGGTGAGGTTTTGGTGATTTTTTTCTTTTGTCTTCATGCAAGTGCTCAATGAGTATTTGTTAAATGAACAAATGTTCTTTCTATGTGTGAATGTGTGTATTTTTTCACAGGTGCAGAGTCAAGTTCACTTTGCAGTTTAAGGCACAATATTACCTTAAGCCTTTTCAGATTTTCCTTTATATCCCCACACTTAACTGAATGTTTCTTTAATATATCATGTTAATGACCCAGATAATCATGATGGTGTGATCACTCACCTAGAGCCAGACATCCTGGAATGTGAAGTCAAGTGGGCCTTAGAAAGCATCGCTACGAACAAAGCTAGTGGAGGTGATGGCATTCCAGTTGAGCCATTTCAAATCCTGAAAGATGATGCTGTGAAGGTGCTGCACTCAATATGCCAGCTAATTTGGAAAACTCAGCAGTGGCCATAGGACTGGAAAAGGTCAGTTTTCTTTCCAATTCCAAAGAAAGGCAATGTCAAAGAATGCTCAAACTACCGCACAATTGCACTCATCTCACATGCTAGCAAAGTAATGCTCAAAATTCTCCAAGCCTGGCTTTAGCAGTATGTGAACCATGAACTTCCAGATGTTCAAGCTGGTTTTAGAAAAGGCAGAGGAACCAGAGATCAAATTGCCAACATCTGCTGGATTGTCGAAAAGCAAGAGAGTTTCAGAAAAACATCTATTTCTGCTTTATTGACTATGCCAAAGTCTTTGACTGTGTGGATCACAATAAACTGTGGAAAATTCTAAAAGAGATGGGAATACCAGACCACCTGACCTGCCTCTTGAGAAATCTGTATGCAGGTCAGGAAGCAACAGTTAGAACTGGACATGGAACAACAGACTGGTTTCAAATAGGAAAAGGAGTATGTCAAGGCTGTATATTGTTACCCTGCTTATTTAACTTATATGCAGAGTACATCATGAGAAACGCTGGGCTGGAAGAAGCACAAGCTGGAATCAAGATTGCCGGGAGAAATATCAATAACCTCAGATATGCAGATGACACCACCCTTATGGTAGAAAGTGAAGAGGAACTAAAAAGCCTCTTGATAAAAGTGAAAGTGAAGAGTGAAAAAGTTGGCTTAAAGCTCAACATTCAGAAAACTAAGATCATGGCATCTGGTCCCATCACTTCATGGCAAACAGATGAGGAAACAGTGGAAACAGGGTCAGACTATTTTGGGGGGCTCCAAAATCACTGCAGATGGTGATTGCAGCCATGAAATTAAAAGACGCTTATTCCTTGGAAGGAAAGTTATGACCAACCTAGATAGCATATTGAAAAGCAGAGACATTACTTTGCCAACAAAGGTCCGTCTAGTCAAGGCTATGGTTTTTCCAATAGTCATGTATGGATGTGAGAATTGGACTGTGAAGAAAGCTGAGCACCGAAGAATTGATGCTTTTGAACTGTAGAGTTGGAGGAGACTCTTGAGAGTCCCTTGGACTGCAAGGAGATCCAACCAGTCAATCCTAAAGGAGATCTGTCCTGGGTGTTCTTTGGAAGGAATCATGCTAAAGCTGAAACTCCAGTACTTTGGCTACCTCATGTGAAGAGTTGACTCATTGAAAAAGACTCTGAGGCTGGGAGGGATTGGGGGCAGGAGGAGAAGGGGATGACAGAGGGTGAGATGGCTGGATGGTATCACTGACTTGATGGACGTGAGTTTGAGTGAAATCCAGGAGTTGGTGATGGACAACGAGGCCTGGTGTGCTGTGATTCATGGGGTTGCAAAGAGTCGGACACGACTGAGCGACTGAACTGAACTGAAATGTCATTGAATATGTAACTTTCCTTGAAAAATACATAGTATTGCTTTGTATACAATTTTTCAAATTCATAAAATATTTTGATATATATAGATCTCACTCTGCTTCCTTGTTACTCAACCAGATGTTCTTGGGCTATAGCTGCTGCTGTTGCTAAGTCACTTCAATCGTGTCTAACTCTTTGCAACCCCGTGGACTGCAGCCTACCATGCTCCTCCATCCATGAGTTTTTCCAGGCAAGAGTACTGGAGTGGGGTGCCATTGCCTTCTCCAGAGCTATAGCTAGATTACCATATATACAGTTATCTTAGAGTTTCTAACTGCTGTATGATATACAATTGTAGGCATACCCCCTACATAGTCATCTGTTCTCTTAAGAATGAACATTTAGTTTGCCTCCAACTCTCTGCTAACACAAAAAAAATGTTTGAATGGAAAACTTCATACATGCCCTGACATGGACTTGAGAAATAGTTTCATAGGGACTGATATCCAGAAAAGGGATTGTTAAATTATAGGCTAGTCAAGCAATTAATTTCAATGCATATTGACACATTTCTCTGCAGAACAACCACACAGTTTTACTCCAACCAGTTGAGCATGAGAGTTCTGTTTCCCCACAGCCTTGCTAACAACATGATCCCTCTAGAATTTTTGCCATGCAAATAGATGAAATGTGCTACAGTGTTCCCTTTGGAATTCTTTGACTACTGGTGACGTTAGTAATCTCCTCACTTACTGGTAACTGCTTGCATTTCCCCTTCAGTGAACTGACTTCTCTCCTCTAGGCCCATTTTTCTAATATATGTATGCATAATGTCAAATCTGGGCTTCTCTGGTGACTCAGAGGTAAAGAATCTGCCTGCAGTGCAGGAGACCCAGGTCCAATCCCTTGGGAAGATTCCCTGGAGGAGGAGGTCATGGCGACCTAGTCTAGTACACTTCCCTAGAAAACCACGGGGATAGAGGAACCCGGCAAGCTGCAGTCAGTAGGGTCACACAGAGTTGGACATGACAGAAGCAACTAAGCAACACCAGCAATGTCAACTCTGAACATTACAAGTAATTCTTTCTGCTCTGTCATCCCTCTGCCAGCTCTTCCCAATGAACTGAAATCCTCAATAATGATGAGTTAAAATACACCTTTATCCTCATGCCTTCTGCCTTGAAGGTCTTATTTAAGAGTATTTTTTCCTACTCCAAACTTACTGTAGTATTTCCCTATACTTTTTCTATTGTTTATAGTTTTGCTTTTGAAATTGTTCTTTAATTCCAGTCCAGTTTACCACATATATGGAATGATGTAGAGATTCAACATTTTTTTAATATAATAAGCAATGTTTATCACTAATTTCTGATATAAGCCTATTATTTCTTCAATGATTGGTGACAAAAATTTATCGTATATTTATAGATTACTAGACAGGTAAGTAAATGTGTGTGTGTTCTATGCTCTACTCTGAATCACTGGGGCTTCATCTTTGTTTTTCTCATATATTATTATAACAGCTTTGTGTCAGGACTTAATATAAAGAAGGGTAACTCTAAACTCTCCAACTTACTTTGGTCTTCTTTAAAAAAGTTTAAAACTAGAGAAGGCAATGCAAGCCACTCCAGTACTCTTGCCTGGAAAATCCCATGGAGGAAGGAGCCTGGTAGGCTGCACTCCATGGGGTCACTAAGAGTCGGGCACGACTGAACGACTTCATTTTCACTTTTCACTTTCATGCACTGGAGAAGGAAATGGCACCCCACTCCAGTATTCTTGCCTGGAGAATCCCAGGGACGGCGGAGCCTGGTGGGCTGCCGTCTATGGGGTCGAACAGAGTTGGACACGACTGAAGCGACTTAGCATACTTTAAGCTTTCATGAAAATTCTAGATTCAATTGTTGAGTACTTTAAAAGATCCTGTTAAGATGGGGGTGCGAAATGGGTCAAGGCAGTCAGATGATCCAAACTTCAGGTGTAAGATAAATCAGTTCTGAGGATATAATGTACAATGTGGTGACAAAGGTTCACAATATTATATTGTATATCTGAAAGTTGCTAAGAGAATAATTTTAACCTTTATTAGGTTAATTACTACCTTATACTTCCTCTGTGCTCAGACTCTTATTTGCGTCTGACTCTTGCAGCCCCACAGACTGTAGCCTACCAGGCTCCTCTCTCCATGGAATTCTCCAGGCAGTGGTACTGGAGTGTGTTGCCATTTTCTGACTCAGGGATTGAACCCATGTTTCTGGAGTCTCCTGCATTGGCAGGTGGATTCTTTACCTCTAGCACTACCTTCCTATAGCTATTGTAACTTATACCTTATATTTCCTAGACAATTATTGCTAGCAATTGCTGTTCACATCTTAGCTATTTTTTGTTTTTTGTTTTTTTGGTTTTTTTTGGCCTTGCTGATTGTCTTGCAGGGTCATCTTTTCCCAACCATGGATTGAATCCCGACCAGCATGATGAAGGCACTGAATTCTAACCACTTGATTGCCAGGGAATCCTTGGTACTTTCTATTTTGTACTCAGTTAACATAAATTAATATTTTAAAATTTGTGAAGCAAAATGGAGAAAGGAACACAAGTGAAAAATTTGATTCTGTAGAAATAGGGCTATTTCTTCCTCTATAATAGGAAGAGTGACACAAAAAAGATGAAAATTACAGGAAAATGCAGTTGATTAAGTGAGGGGAGTTGAACAGTTCATTTCTCAAATAGAAATAATCCTGATGGGTTTGAACCTCATCTCTTAAAGAAAGAAGATACGTTTCTGTTAGAAAAACCCCAGGAGAGTCATTGTGAGTCAGAGTTACTAAGGCAACAACCCTTTTAAAAAGAGTTAAAAAATACAAGAAGGAACAATCTAAACTCTAGAGCAAAAACGAAAACGAAGATTAGAGTGAAACCTACACAATATATTCTCCACCTACTTTCTCATCCATCAAATGATGAGACTGTACTAAATGATAACTAAATTTCCTTCTACCTAAGGGCTCTGAAAATATTCCTTTTAGAAAATGAAAGAGTGGAAATGAAAAAATAATTTTAAGTATAAATCAATCTCCTCCACTGACTTTCCAGTTCTATTGGCTTTTCTAGCAAAGAGGCTTTGAAAAGAGTTATTCTTTGTGGGAACTCATGAGGAATAAGTTTAGCACATACAACTGCACAAGGACAATTTGAGAAGACTCTTTGCGAGAGGAAGGTAATTATTTTTATTGCTGTCATTGTGGTTGGTTACTGAACTGGCTCCTTCCCTGTCATCAGCCCTACACCCACTCTACTACTGAAGCTCTATTCAACAGGGCCCATGCATGTTAAGAATTTTCTAGTTTGGGAAAAGAAGAGGAAAAGGGGGAAATGAATCTCCTGGAGATGCATTGCTAAAGAAAGCTTTTCTTTCAGACCCTTTGCCGTCAAATTTTTACTTCTAAAGTCACCTTCTGTAATTTAAACAAACATGAAATAAATTCCTTTCTTACTGAATCAGAATCTCTAGGAGCAGAGCCTGGGAATCTGTATTCTAATCAGTTCCCAGTTGATCTAACTTAGCAATCCCCAATCTTTTTGGCACCAGGGTCCTGTTTCCTGGAAGAGGGTGGGAAGGATGGTTCATGCTGTAATGAGATCTATGGGGAGTAATGGGGAGTAGCAGATGAAGTTTTTCTCTCTCATCTCCTGCGCTGTGGCCCTGTTCCTGAGAGGTCTTGGACCCGGCTGGTTCACGGCCCAGGAGGTAGGCCCACCTCATCTAACTCATTGCCTCTCTGGCTTCAGACATTTGCATAACCTTTGCCATACTCACATTGTCCTTTCACCATCGTTCACTCAAGTAGTTTTAGGTCAACTTTAAATTTTTAGTCATCCTAAAAAATGTCCACTAAATTATAGTTTTGATGCATTATTTTCTAAAAACACACATTAGAACACATAACTATTTTAAAACTCCATCACGGACTAGCTGAAGGCAGCAACGGCTCCATTCCACGGATTCCAAGCTATAAGTCTAGAAAGAATGAGTTCAGCTGCTTTCAGGCCCATGTGATTCAAACTTTGGCCCTCTTCTTTCAGGAGCCTCCTTCCTAGGCCTGGGCCCCTTCACACAGCGCTTTGAAAAGCCCCTCGCTGCCAGGATCCACCCCCTTCCTTACCCTAGGTACCCTCTCCTGTCACCCCAAGCAAACTGGATTTTTATATCTGAACTTAGAACAGTATCACCAAGCAGGTTAATAAATGTTAAAATGTAATCTGCAGGTTTAACTCTTGATAGCAAAAGGCTTTGGTTTCCAAGAATGGGATTCTCCTCAAACAGATACATTCATACAGCCCTTTGTATCAGCGCCTGAAACGGCACACGATTCTCCAGCTTCATTTCTTTTCAATCTTCCTCATTCACTCTGCCTCAGCCACCCTAGAACACACCTTACTTTCTCCCTCTGAGTATACAAGCTCTTCCGACCTCAGCACCTTTGCGCTTGCTGGACTTCTCTCAGCGGCCACCTACACATTCCCTGGTTTCACTCAAAGTCCCTACTTTCTGAGAGGCAGCTCCCGACCAACCCAGCTAAAGCTACACCAGTTCCCCACAGCCCCACACCCTCCAGGCATCCTCTATCCAGCATTTTTTAACCAAGGATGACACTGCCTCACAGGGGACACTGGGAAGGTCTGCAGACATTTGCAGTTGTTACCACCTGGGGTGACACAAGTGCCCCCTAGTGGGTAAGGTCGGGAATGCTAATAAATGGTCCTATATGCGCAGCACAGCCCTCCTACGATGGTGTGTGTGTGTGTTAGCTGGCCCCAAATGCCATGTTTGAAGAGTCCCGCTCGGTCAGTGTACCTGTTTTTTCCTTAGCATCATCAGTACCGGAACTGATGGTGCCACGGTTTCCTTCCTACTGAATGGAGTTTCTCAGGAACTGGAGTTCAGGGTTGTTCCCTGCTCCATCCCCAGCACCTAGAGGAGTTTCAGGCACCCTGACTCTCAACTGTGGTCCCACTTGTCCTTGTCCTATGAAGCCCAGAGCTTCACAAGATGTTGAAGATGCCTGGCCTCAAGTAAATGATGAAAATAAGAAAACAAGTCAGTTTCCAAAATGAAAACAAAAGTGTATTTAATTAATGAGTGTACATACGAATGAAAGTTGTGATGAGGAGTCTCTCACACTTTCATGTACTCATAAAATTATCTTCATAGCCATTAGTGAAAGCTTGGTTCATCTACTTTTTAAAGATGCACAAAATTTTCTAAGTTCAAATATATGATTTTAATTATTAATACACCAGTCTCCTAATGCCCCAAGATCAACTGTATATAATGTAAGCTCATCATCTCAAAAGATCAAAAGCAAGTCAATATTTTTAATATGATTGGTATATATATATATAGAAAATAATTAAGAATTAGCTAAATACCTCCCCTTCCCTCCTTATAAATCATTCTTCCCCTTGGTTATAAACAAATTTTTCTACAATATAAGATAATAGCCAAATTACCCAGTATAGACTTTTCCAAAACAGAAATGTAATTCAAAAAATAATAAAAATGGACCATATACCAAGAGATTTGCAACACTATTGAAATTATTTACTGAAAACTGATGGTAGATCTCCTTCCTTTCACTACAGACTTCACAAAACCTTGCATTTCTATAGTGTTTTTCACTTTTATCTTTCTCCCCAAAAGAAATGTCACTGGAATTACCACTGAACACCAATGTGCATGTGGAAATAATTCTAATATATGTAAAAAAATCAGCACAATATTGTAAATTAACTACATTCATTTAAAAATATATTAAAATTTTAGGCATAAGGAAGGATTTACCATAATGTCATCCAAATATTACTGGTGTGAGTTAGGATTAGAATTCAAGTTCTGTCTCTAATTCTGAGTTCCACCTGCTTTCTCCCATGCCCAGGTCTTGTTTCACAGAATGCTACTGGGTATGCCAGTAGTCACTGTGCTCAGGGGTTTCAAACAAATTTTGGAAATGCTGGATTAAACAACAGTAAGAAGATTTCCAAACCTGTAAAGTGCCATCATAAAACTCCAGGAAGGAAAGGGAGAATAGAACATGAGTCATAAATTCAAAGGTTCACAAGACACAAAGCAGGTACAAACATGAGGCTGTACGTAACGCAAGGGTTGAGGGATGTTGAGCATCTAATGGGGCCCTGGCTGCATAGGCATGTCACCCAAGTGTTGCCAGGGCTTTCCTTGACAAGTTACAATGTGGGGCATTAATTTCAAATCTCTATGTTTATGCACATTCCCTTGAATTAAAGAAACAAACATCATAGTTGGAACATAATTTTTTAAAACTATATCAGTCCTGTCCCATTTGCGAAAACTAGCATACAATGTTTATCAATCTTCTTTGCCCATACAATGTTTATTCAGAGTCATATTAATTTCTGAGAATTCCACAGAAGTGTGAAAGCTATTGCCTTCAAAAACAACCATCCAGCCCTCATGGACCACTTTGGTGTCAGTAACTCTGAACACCCCCTAAATAACTCAAGCATGAATTATGTCAGGGTTTATTCAAAGTGAAGTTCTTTTCCAGCCTTCTTAACTGTTCATGTAGAAATGCTTCACAGTGACTAAAATATCCTTACTTTTAGTCTTCGGCTAACTTTTCTGGAAAAAACAAAAATTTAATTGAGATGTGAAAAAGATACAACATGGGAATTGATTCAATACAGAAAAGACCCCTTATCCTTCCAAAAGAATTTTAAGAATAAAAGTGGTCTGAGGACAATTTAGCCTTTTGGTGGAAACTGGTTAACACTTTGAAACAACACTACTATATTTGCACACTTGCTTTTCTGAGGCAGAAAGCTTCTTTTGCTACTCTGCCCCTCTCTTTTTTCCTTATATTTATTTCCGCCCTGCCACATTCTTGAGATTCCATCAGAGCCCACCAGTTGTCTACGTAAACACCTAGAACTGCAGCACCAAGGCAGCAGAAACAGTGTAAATCACATGGCAATGGATTTGCTTCTCCTGGTGTCTCTGAGACCACTCACTTCCCTACCTTCTTCTAATTGCTAAAATACCATTCTGGTCCCAGGAAAAGCACTTAATGCCTTCTATTTCCAGAGCCCTGAGAAACCAGATCTACCTATAATGGCAAAATCATACTCACTTTTATTTTCCCAGTGGGTAAATAAAAACCAGTACACTCCCATGATTTGAAACCCCTGAGGTCCTTAGGAATCTAACATTTGGAGTCACTTAAATAGAAGAAAGAATCATGAGATGTTTTCATGTGAAGTCCTTTAGTCCCAAGTTGGGTTTGCTGATTTTAAGTTGCATTCATTTCTTGACAGTTTGTTAACCAAGGTAGAAGTGTGTTATCTGTCTTCTCAATGGTGGGATAACAGGATTCATAGGGTCTAAAGAGAATGTACAATTCTAAAGAGTACATTTCATGTTTTGGAGAGGGCTCTCCAACGACCAGAAAGATTGAGCCACTTTTAGTATAGAAAATTAGGACTGTGTGACAGAGGCTGACTGTGCACAGATGAGCTAGACTCACTCTACCCAACATCCCTGACTCCTTGGAACGCCATGGGAAACTGACCAAAAAACTGTCCTGCTGCTTGAAAGGACTCTGACATGGTGATATCTGGTCACTGTCTTCTACAGTGAAGGACATAACACCTTAGAAGGCCACCAGGTCTCAACCCGTGACTTAGAGAATGTCCTCCATAACGTAGATATTGTCTTCTGCTCGGACAGGCTTCATGGCTGCATTTTTCAAAGCTCCAATGTGAGACTCTTTCAGTGGAACCATACTGCAGAAAGAATAACACAAGTGAGGGAAAAGCACCACTCCTCAAGGATGAGCTGCACAGCTGTTTATGTTCAGCAAGACTAGGTATTTGCATTTCCCAGATGCCAATTCCACAGCCTATGGAATGAAAGAAGTTTTCAGAGTTGTGAATATGAAGTTGCAGGAAAGTCTTAATGATGAGGTGGAAAACCTCAGCAGTCATTAAAAAAAAAAAAAAAAAAAAAACAAACCTGAAATTGGTATCTGTCAAGAGACTCATATCTAAGAAGACTAGTATCAGGCCTCAAATTAAAGTATTAAACTAGGATGCACATTCTCAAAGATGGTCAAGAACTGGTTTCGCTGGTGTTTTTTCAATTGCGGACTGAAACTATTTAGTGAGGGTTAAATTAAATCTATTTAGTCGTCTATATCTTGTACTTAAGCTGAATATATATCTAAGTATACAAAATATTAGAGCTACTGGATATAATAAAACAGTATTGTTCCACATAAATCTGCACTGGATCATGGAGTTAAAAATCTTACCATATCTTACGGGGAAAATTAGAAAATCATGGGTTACTTGACTTTGTAACATGTACACTCATATATCAAGTATATGAAAAGGTAATTTGTGGAGTTTTGATACCTTTTAGGATGTATATAGTCACATCTAGAGCCAGACATCCTGGAATGTGAAGTCAAGTGGGCCTTAGAAAGCATCACTACGAACAAAGCTGGTGGAGCTGATGGAATTCCAGTTGAGCTATTTCAAATCCTGAAAGATGATGCTGTGAAAGTGCTGCACTCAATATGCCAGCTAATTTGGAAGACTCAGCAGTGGCCACAGGACTGGAAAAGATCAGTTTTCATTCCAATCCCAAAGAAAGGCAATGCCAAAGAATGCTCAAACTACTGCACAATTGCACTCATCTCACATGCTAGTAAAGTAATGCTCAAAATTCTCCAAGCCAGGCTTTGGCAGTATGTGAACTGTGAACTTCCTGATGTTCAAGCTGGTTTTAGAAAAGGCAGAGGAACCAGAGATCAAATTGCCAACATCCACTGGATCATGGCAAAAGCAAGAGAATTCCAGAAAAACATCTATTTCTGCTTTATTGATTATGCCAAAGCCTTTGACTGTGTGGATCACAATAAACTGTGGAAAATTCTGAAAGAGATGGGAATACCAGACCACCTGACCTGCCTCTTGAGAAATCTGTATGCAGGTCAGGAAGCAACAGTTAGAACTGGACATGGAACAACAGACTGGTTCCAAATAGGAAAAGGAGTATGTCAAGGCTGTATATTGTCACCCTGCTTATTTAATTTATATGCAGAGTACATCATGAGAAACGCTGGACTGGAAGAAAAACACAAGCTGGAATCAAGATTGCCAGGAGAAATATCAATAAGCTCAAATATGCAGATGACACCACCCTTATGGCAGAAAGTGAAGAGGAGCTAAAAAACCTCTTGATGAAAGTGAAAGTGGAGAGTGAAAAAGTTGGCTTAAAGCTCAACATTCAGAAAACGAAGATCATGGCATCCAGTCCCATCACTTCATGGGAAATAGATGGGGAAACAGTGAAAACAGTGTCAGACTTTATTTTTTTGGGCTCCAAAATCACTGCAGATGGTGACTGCAGCCATGATATTAAAAGACGCTTACTCCTTGGAAGAAAAGTTATGACCAACCTAGATAACATATTCAAAAGCAGAGACATTACTTTGCCGACTAAGGTCTGTCTAGCCAAGGCTATGGTTTTTCCTGTGGTCATGTATGGATGTGAGAGTTGGACTGTGAAGAAGGCTGAGCACCGAAGAATTGATGCTTTGGAACTGTGGTCTTGGAGAAGACTTGATAGTCCCTTGGACTGCAAGGAGATCCAACCAGTCCATTCTGAAGGAGATCAGCCCTGGGATTTCTTTGGAAGGAATGATGCTGAAGCTGAAACTCCAGTACTTTGGCCACTTCATGAGAAGAGTTGACTCATTGGAAAATACTCTGATGCTAGGAGGGATTCGGGGCAGGAGGAGAAGGGAATGACAGAGGATGAGATGGCTGGATGGCATCACTGACTCGATAGACGTGAGTCTGAGTGAACTCCGGGAGTTGGTGATGGACAGGGAGGCCTGGCGTGCTGCGATTCATGGGGTCGCAAAGAGTCAGACACGACTGAGTGACTAAACTGATAGTCACAATTTTTATTACCTACACCTTCCCAGAAATAATATGTAATGTACTGAATTTTCATTAAAGTCTGATCTTTAAATGAATTACTTATACATTTGTGGAAACAGTTTAAGTGTTGGTTGCTCAAAATAAGTCAGTGTGATATAGCTCCTCCAAAAATAAAATTATGAGGAAACTTTCCGTTTTGTTTTGTGTTGCTTGTCTATATTATACATTATTTTCTGCAATAAATATTTTCTTTTCTAATTATGAGATAAAAAGTGAACCTTAAAAAAAACTTCAACAGTGAAAGGACAAAAATGAACTAACAGGATGCTATTTTTCATACTTTTCGGTCCATAGGGAGTATTTCTTTTCTTCCATTCTTGGAAGCAGATAGTTAAAAACTCCTAAAAGTCTGGGTTTGGGACTCTAAAAGATCTAAGATGGAATCTTTTACCTGTTGTGTGATGTGACCTTGGATGCCACTTAGCATCTCTAAACTTGTTTTCCAGTTTGTAACCTGAGAATACTACAAGTGCCTGTCTCACAGGTTTATTGCTGTGAAGGGCATGCCTGCAATAAAAAGCCAGCATTTATGGAACACTTGCAATATGCTGGGGACTATTCAAGGCATGTTCTGTGGACTGGATCATGTGATTAACTCATATATAAGGAAAGCTGTGTACAAACATCCAAAGAAGGAAAACTAGGAGTAATGGATGGCAGCCTAAGAGGGATGGATTTTATTGAAGAAAAACCTTGCTTAAAGCCTAAACTGGACCAGATGAAGCAGGCTATTTGGATTTGGAAGTAGGTAGTGGGTTCCCACCTTTACAGGTGTTTGGGAAAATGACTACAGGAATGTATACAAAGAGGATTTAACTTTTCATTGGCCAGAGGGATAGATTTGCACAACTGTAAATTCAAATGCCTATGAGGCCACACAGTTAATGTAATTGAGCAGAGCAGGCTGGGTGTGGAACAAAGGGCAAGGCTGCAAACTATGGAGGATTGGAGGCCGCTGCCTTTGTGCATCTTCAGCCTGGAGCTGTCCTCCTCCAGATCTTTGCAGGGCTGCCTTCTGCTCCCTTGGGCTCACTCACATAGTCTGTTTCTGTCTGTCTCTGTATTCCCCATGGTATTTCTCTGGAAGTTCTGTAAGTTTCCTGCTTATTCATTTATATGTTTCTGTCTGTTTTGTTCATCTCTTCAGAGAATATAATAAGAATTCAATAAACAAAGCACTGAATCAAGTCAAATAACAAACTGAACAACTCATTCAAATGGTCCATCAAACAAAATGCAATTCAGTCTCTTGTTTTAACAGGTAAGGTGAGAAGTGCTTTTCTGTAGCAATTCTGGCACAATTTCAGGGAAATAGAGATGCTAAAATCATTACTGGAAGGTCGGACAGCTGTGGAGGTGCTCAATAAACTAGATTTTTCAGAATCCCAGAGTATAAAATGGAGAGCTCAAAAGAAAAAGAGGAAAGGAGCAAAGAAATTTTTATCAGAATAAGAACATCAAAAAGCATTGACAAAAAAATCTTTCAAACTTACCATAGTAGCCTCATTTTGTTACCCAGGCAAACAGATCCTAAATTGTGGGAAAATGAAGAGAAAATTAAGCTCGTAAGCCAAAGAGTTCATGAGATTTCTTTTTTAATCAAACAAGCATATTATTTCTGTTATTACTTTAATATGAACAAAATCTGTATGGACATCAGAGCCTAAAAAAGTTAACAGAAAGAATGTTTTAAAAAAGAAGGGGAAACAAATCAATCTGGACCATTCTCTGATAACTCCAGGTTAACTTCTTGAATCTCTAGGAGTCAAATAAGCCCCTTGGTGTAAAGTATCTTGTGTTTACTATGATTAGTATGTTCATCCATATGCCCTAGCTTACTTCAATACAATCACATTTCAGTGTAATTGAAATGGGAGATTGTTCTCTCCCATTGATGACAGGTTTCATACGCACACACAACTGGTGGAAGGAGACCAGGAGGCGCTGGATGACTCTTATGAAAGCCTTTGTTCTCCTCCTAGCTCTGAAATCATGTACCCTCCCAAAGCCTGATGAACTGCTTCTGTTAAGTGGGTGCTGTAAAACCCTCAACAATTTTACCTCCTATAAGGACAGAAATTGGTTCTGGAGAGAATGAGAAAAAGAGGAGTGAACAGATCTTATATATTATACTGGCTTATTGACTTCCAAATCCCAACTCTACCCAACCAATGCTAACTCTCCATATTTAATTTCTCCTATGGAGAATTTAAATATAATGTTTCTCTTTATGGGAAAATAGTTTTAAGATTAAAAAGGAACAAGGAAATAATCAAGGAACTTGTGTGAAATGGAAATCATGTGAGGTGTAGGACTGCAGGCAGCTTATCTCAAGAATACCCCCGTAGGCACAGTCCTGAGGCGACTTACTTTTGCTAATCATGAATACCACCACCATGAGCAGTAATATCAAGACAATAACAGAGATTCCAATGTAGATTCCCTTGTTGGCGATCATCCACGGATCATGTGCCAGCACCACAGGGTAATGAAACATCAGCAGATTAAAGAAAAAAAAAAATCTTGTTAGAATTATGGATAGAAAACATTTCTGAAAATAATGTAACCAGACACATCTATCTTTATTAATATTTGGTTAGTTATCATGAAGGGTGAGACTAAATGATCTGAATTTATAACCACATGGGGAAATTCTAAGACAACTTAAAATTCAAAATGTTTTTGGAGATGGTAGAAATGTTCTATATTGTGTATTTACAGGTGTGTACACATTTGACAAAATTCAAACTATAAGCTTCAAGTAAGTCTGCTTTACTATATGTAAATTACACATATTTTTAAATTTAATAAGGTATTTTCATATATAATCCTCATTATATTAGAAAAGAAGACAGTTTTTGTTTGCATATAAGTTAATATGGTGGTATTACATGAATGTGCTCAATTATTGAATTTGGCCTCTTGTTAAAGAACTCCTTTTTTTTCTAACCTAGAATTCAAGATTCTATATATTTCTTTATAAGTAGACTTGAAGTAGCTGCTCATATACATGGTGCTGCTTAACAATTAAAATTCTGCACAATTGGAAAAAATACAGTTTTATTTAAGCCTCCTGGTGTGGCTTATAAGGAATCACCTCTTGTGGTAAACCCCAAAATACACCAGGCATCATGTTCGACCCATTATATAACTTAACCCTAATCCTAAAGATGTCCTGCAGGGAAGGTATCTTAACAGAAAAAAAGTGGAAGACCAGAGAAAAAGATTAAGTCTGTAGTGTCTTCCTGTATTAGAGTTTAAACTCTGGAGCCAGAATTTCAGCTTAACTTTTACTTAGTTGCTGTGTGACCCTAGATAAGCTATTTAACACCTTTGAATCTCTGTTTCTCTGTCGTTAGCAGATTAAATAAGGTTCTTGGGAAAGGTACATTATGTAGTTCCTGATGAACAGAGTGAGGAATACAGAGGAGGGTGACTTAGCCTCTGAGGTATCCTTGCTTAAAGGGGGAATGGCCAGTGTCTTGGGAGGAAAAAGCTGTGTTATCACCTTACTTGTTGGGAGTAAAGTGGTTGGATGGAATATGGGATGACAGGAAGCAGGCTTTGCTTCATTTTTTAAAAAATATGTTACATAAACTTTTCAGGTTCATTTTAGAATATCGGCTCAGCATAAAGAAAGAAAAACAAAAGTCAATCATAATTCCAACATCCAGAAAAGCCACTATCACCATTTTTCATTAAATATACTCCTCTAGAATTTTACTTCTCCAATATTTCTACTAACAGAAACAGTGACCATATTCAATATATACTACAGCATACACAGTGTTTCATTTTTATATATATATATATAAAATTTGGCCATATCACACAGCATGTGGGATTTAAGTACCCCCACCAGGGATCAAACCTGTGACGTCTATATAAAAAGTGTGGAGTCTTAACCACTGGACCATCAAAGAAGTCCTTACACTATAGTAAAAGTTAGTTTTTTCACTTAACAATTGATACTATTTTCTCATGTCAGTAAATACACTGCAGTGACAACCTTGTTAATGGACATAAGAAGGTGTGCTTAATTGACTAAGTAATTAACCTCATTATTGAACATTTAGGTTGTTTATAACATTTCATGATTATAAATAGCAGCAATGAACATATTTTCTTATACATCTTCACATATCTGCTCAGTTCTCTCCTTAAGGTAGAGTTCAGGAAACTGATTTAGTACTGGGACAGAATACACGCTGCGTGGTTTTCAGGACACCTGGGAGACAGCGTGACACCTTCAAGTCAAGACACGAAAAAGCCCACGATTTCGCTACTGCCTATTGTGAACTTGCTTCTCTGTTGCTTGTTGGTTGTTGCTGTGGTTTAGTTACTAAGTCCAGTTCAACTCTTTAACAGCCTCATGGACTATACCTGCCAGGCTCTTCTGTCCAAGGGATTTCCCAGGCAAGAATACTGGAGTGGGTTGCCTTTTCCTTCTCCAGCAGATCTTCCCATGTCAAACCCATGTCTCCCACACTGGCAGGTGGATTCTTTACCACTGAGCCACTAGGGAAGCCCAGATATAGCTTTTACTTTCTGCTACACATACCTGTCTGGCAGCTAAGAACAATCTCATCATTTAGTATATTTGTTTCTTTTTTTAAAATCCAGCATAATCTGACTATGTAACAATACAACAGTCACTTACATGGTGGCAGTTCTGCTATGTAACAGGCATAAAAAAATTCTGTCCATATCCATCAGTTCAATCAGTGCCCATACCATGAAAGTGATTGAAATCTTGTGGTGGTGTTTGCATTGTCACTAAGCTATGCAGCATAGGCCATTCGACCTCATAGTGAACAGCCCCTTTTTGTTGAGCTGGGCTCTCTCTTACAATGGCCATGCTGCAATTACTCACTACTTAGGATCAGGATTACTTCATACTTAAACTCTTTTTGTTTATTGCTTCTAAGAGTTATTTGCACACAATAAAAGGAAAGTTGTTTCACCCAAGGGAGCCAAAAGAAAATGTCCTATTAATAAATTCTTCAAAGAATTCTTCAAAGATGAGGCTTTGATGAACTTCACAAGACTAGAACTCCTTAGATTTTTCACTCAAGCTAACTGTGAAAATGTATGAGAACATCCTACAGAATCACAAAGTTGTTCAAGACCTTAGGACCTTAATAAGTCATCATATGGGGAGGATTATACATAGAAAGACTTAGCAGAGGCCTCAAAATTTCTCTCTAGAAGGACAATTAACTTGGAAAAAGATATTAGGGGCATATATTTAAGCAAGCACACTTTTATTGGCATAAAATTTTGGGTTGGGATTGCCCCCATTCCACCACATCACTTCAAGGCATGTTATTTCTCTAACAAGGATCACAATCTTCCTTAGTAGTAATGTTACTTACTATCCTTGAATTAATTCATTCTTTTTTCCCCAATTTTCTGGCCAGGAGAAAGTCTGTGGTGCGTGTGTATATGTGTTTGTGGTGTGTGTGTGTGTGTGTGTGTGTGTAGAGCACACCATTTTTCAGGTGTTTCTAACAAACTAGTGCATCTATATAAACTTTTTAAATTAATTAAAGCATCTCTGGGCTTTCCAGGTGGCTCAGTGCTAAAGAACCTGCTTGCCAATGCAGGAGACTCAAAAGATGGGGGTTTAATCCCTGGGTCAGAAAAATCCCCTGGAGGAGGAAATGGCAACCCACTCTGGTATTCTTGCCTGAACAATCCCATTGACAGAGGAGCCTGGAAAGTTATAGTCCATAGGGTTGAAAAGAGTCAGACGTGACCCAGTGACTGAGCACAAAGTACCCCTATTTAAGAGTCAGATTCATTTCCTACTTTGTTTTATGGATTACAAAGAATCAATCTGTGGACTAGTCTAGCTTTACAATAATAATCTCTAAATGTAACTTGCTTCGAGGGAGACATACAAGTGAACCCAGCTAAAAATAGAAATAGAAATGGAAGATGCTTACAGTTTGAATGCTACAGCAAACAGCACTTGGTAAGTTTATCACAGTGTTATTCCCAGCTGCTAAACAAGAAGGAAAACTAATTAGAATTATAAAGAAATATTAAATTTTCACTGCAAATACCAGTGTATGCACATTGCCATCTGGTAATGAGTGAGAAAAGTCGAGTAATCATATGGCCAGACACTGTAGGCACTGCAGGAGTTATACCAAGTCAATGACTTTTATTAATTTAACCTGTAACCTGTGCTTCTTAACCATTTTATCATGGTCCCTTCCAAAATGAAACCCGTTTTTGTCTCTATGGAAAAAGGTGCAGGTTCACAGAAAGTTTACCTACAAGTTCAAGGAGTCATAGTGGCCCATTCTCAGAGCTAGGTTAAAAATTTCCATTTAAGGTAGGTAGTCGGAGTTTTCACAACAGCTAAGAAACTGCCAATTGCTCAGAAGCCATTGCATACCAAAGAACTGAACTACCCTGTGCAAAATGGATGTTACATTGGTTTCACATTTAAAATATGAGTGAAATGCACTAAGATATCCCACACAGGTGGCATCCAACTCCTACATTATGTGCCAGTGTGCCCAGATATTGATCCAAAAGTGCTATAAAAAACATGTTATGTCAGCCCCCAAGACAAATATAGTGTATATAGTGTGTATATATTTATATATATACTATATATATGTATATAGTTATCCTACATTGGCCTTGGGGCTGAGATAACATATATCATAAATATAATGTAATATCCTATAATATAATGTGTTTTTCTATTAAAGTTTTAAGTAGTATCCATATACATATTATGTCTTAAAGTTTTGAATATTCAGATTTTAATAGTGTTTTGAAATATCTCTTATTGACCCTCCTAAGCAACTTTAGGTCAAATACAGAATTCTCTCTTTACGGAATATCTATTCTATACTAAACACTCTACAGAATGGGTGATATTGTAAAACACCAAGGATTGGAGTCAGATAAAATTTGACTTCAGTGTTGACAATGTCCCTTACCAATGTGACCTTGATTAAGGTTCTTTACATATACATCACATATGTATGCATGCAAATGTATAATTTTCTAACTTGGGTAACCTTGAACTGCAAGCTGTTGATAGCACCTGTTTCAGAAAGTAGTCACATTCGATGATGCATGTAAGGTGCTTAACAGCATATTAGAAAAATATCCACTATACTATCTATACTATTATGTTGATATATAATGATAGGAGCAATGAGCGGGGGACACCATGCAATGGATTTTCTAAATATCACGTCCTTCATTCCTTACAAGCATGCAGTGAGGAATGAAACACCTTGCCCATGGGCGTGCAGCTTGAAACTGCCATGGGCGGGCAGTTGAATTGGAAGCTGCTTGGCTCCAAAGCAGAGCTCAAGGTCCTCCCCAGTCTGGCAATGGCAAGACGTAAACCTGCCCTGGAAGAATTAAGTGAGATAACGTACAACAGTTTATTGGCACATTTGTCTGAAAAGGTAGGTAGCAGGCCATATGGTGACCAAAATTCCTTCCAGACTAACACTGTTTACTTTGTGAGGCTTTAATTCACTGAAGTGTGACTTGGGCACTGTGCAGATTTGCCTGGAGGGCCTCAGAGATGCTGCCAAGACGGCAGCAGTCACAGAAGTCGTGGGGACACAGCTGCTCCAATGTCTGTTCCATGCTGGCAAGTCTACCTTGACCAGGTTGTAGAGCCATATTTTAGAGAATGATTTTCCATTTCCTACTTTGTTCTTCCTCTTAGCCTAAAAGCGTGAGGTGCAATTGCTCCAACTGCTCTTACCTGTATTTTAATCCGCTTTCTTTTTGATTTTGAGTTCACACCAAGGATTCCACTTTCAAAACCAAATGTAACTATTAGCTAATCCCAATTTGAATTGGTCCCATTCTGAGTCCCTGGAGAAGGCAATGGCTACCCACTCCAGTACTCTTGCCTGGAAAATCTCATGGATGGAGGAGCCTGGTAGGCTGCAGTCCATGGGCTCGCTAAGAGTCGGACATGACTAAGCAACTTCACTTTCCCTTTTCTCTTTCATGCCTTGGAGAAGGAAATGGCAACCCACTCCAGTGTTCTTGTCTGGAGAATCCCAGGGATGGGGGAGCCTGGTGGGCTGCCGTCTATGGGGTTGCACAGAGTCAGACATGACTGAAGCGACATAGCAACAGCAGCAGCATTCTGAGTCCCACTGCATGTTCATTTTCAATTAAGAGTTTCCTTGAATGATTGGCGAAAGGTAGGCCATACTGGGTGTCTGCTACAGATTAGCAGCTCCTGAGCACGATGAGTCATATGCATGAGGAGTCTTGCGAAGCCTGACCTTGCTTGGATGTTTCACAGGTGCAAGGACACATAAGCCAATTATGCATTACAAAGGGGTTCACATGTGGCACTGCCCAAACTTACCACCATGGGTAACAGAGTTAGATGGGAAAGATGACAGGACTCAGCATTACCTTTCTCCATCACAGAAAAGACAGACAAATCTTACATCCAAAGAATATAGACCTGCCCACATTAGGGAGAATAGGGAATACTTTAGGGGTGGAATAGCAGAATCTCAGCGGGGCATGCCTCTTTGGTGCTGGTGTGCATGTGCTCAACCCATCTCAAAGGGCCCACATGGAATGAAAGCTTGACAAGGCAGCAGGGGAGCCTCATGGCTCTGTGTAGTCTCTGGAGGAAACACAAACAGGTCACTAGTTTGGTCTCGACCAGCTTAGTTTGGATTTAATACTTTTAAGGCTCTGTCCAGGGAAGTGAGCCAAGAAATAAGTTGAAAATCAAGGCTGGTTCATTTAATTTAGAAAAATATGGATATGCATGTGGATATTTTCAGGTCAGACAAGCTTCCTATGTACTCAGTTATACATACGTCTAGACTGTCTAAGTAATAATCATAATTGCCACTCTATCACTTACATTTTAACTGTGTCCTAAGATTTTTATCTCAGGTGATCCTTGTAAGAATAAGTAACATTCAATCCATTTTCCAAAGGGTAAACACAGATTCAAAGATGGTAAGATATTTGTTCAAGTCGCATAGCTAATTGGAGTAATCAGTAGTAGCACTCAATTTAGACTTGTCTTAATTCAGAATATGTGCTCTTAAAAATGCGCTAAATCTATCAAAATTTGAAAGCTCCCAGCTGTTCCAAAAAGAAACTGAAGTTACCTGAGGTGGTAGAGTGCCATGGTGAGTGCGTTACATTTGTTTTACGTGGGCAGGTAGACCGGGTTCTTGTAGTCTGCGTGGGAGAAGATGAAGAAGCTACAGGAATAACAACAATAGGAAAATGGGGTTCAATTTTATGGAGGAAAATTTCCACCACCAAGAAAAATAACAGAACTACAATCAGGAATTACCCTTTTACACTTTCTTAGAGAAAAATTCAAGGATGGCCATGAGGGATTGCCCTGCCATATAGGTATTTCATTATCATGGAGAAATCTGTTCTAGATGATGATCTAGGGAACTTAACAAAAGACAGAATTATTTCACTTTAAATACACTTAAAATTCCCCCAAAGCCTACAATCGTGCATGTTAAGAAGGACACTCAGTTATTTTGGGTTCCCAGTGATATTAAAAGTTTGTGGAGCAGGGTCTTGGAGCAGGCATTAAGCCAGGCCCTTCACAAGAATCCCAGTCTGAATTTCCTGATCTTATTCAAGTTCCTAATTATCCATCTATACATCCTTCCAGGGAGATGCACATATTAACCAGCACAGAAAATCAACTAAGAATATCTAAGTTCTTGAGCTTACATTAGGGCAAAGTACTGTCCAAAGGCTGAGTCTTGGTAAAGAGGCACAAAGCAGTGTTCCTGGTTCCCTGGTTCCTTCTGCAGTTGTGCTCCGGTCACTCCTTTCATAGGACTGATGTCCTGTGTTATTTAACTCACCTTTCATTCCTCACCAAAAAATTTCACTGGGACTTCTCAGGGCTATGTTTCCTTTTTCCTTTCTTGAAATCTCTCCTTTATTTTCTATCAGACATCTCATCTGATCTGCAGAGTTGACCATTTGTCTCTTAATAGGATTCTTATATCCCTTCCTCTGAGGGCACCGCAGAATTTCCAGGCAAGTTAGCGGTGCTGCCTGAACAAGAGCTCCCAAACCTGGACTTTCCTTATTGCCTCTCATTGGTCTTCTTTTCACCTGCTCACCATGGACCTCACATTTCAACGCCTTTACTCTTGTTCTTAGCAGTGCTTGTTTTTTGTGGAATTTCTCATTTCTTTGTTTAGTCACTGCTTCTGGTAGTAGCATTTTGGTTTTCTCTTTTGTTTGTTTTTGCTTCCCCCAATGCTCAAATCTACAACAGGATGTGGCTGACTTTAGGAACTAAAACAAGGGCAACAAGAAAGTGAGGTGATCAGAGTCTTTATTCAACTTAAATCTGAGAAAGACCTTTTTTGCTTAACTTCTTTCTCTAGTTTGGGTCTTTGTGGGCATCTTTCTTTTCTCCACTGCCTCTATGACTTAATTTTTGTTTATTTATTTAAAAAATACATTTCTTTTTAATCAGAAGATAATGTAGAAAAATGGCTCTGATGAACCTATTAGTAGGCCAGCAATAGAGACACAGACTTAGAGAAGAGGTGTGTGGACACGGCGGGGGGAAGGAGCAGGTGGGCTCGTGTGATTTCACATCCAACCAGTGCAGGAGTATTTCAGGTGACCAGCACGTGCAGGGTCACAGAGCATATAGAGGGGACGGATGTAAGGACAAATGCCCCTGCAGTGGCTCTTCTGTGTTCTCCTTCCTTCTACCCTGTAAAGCTCAACTGTAATCTCAGACTTTGAGGGAAATTATCAGGATACATGTAATACTCAGTGAGTTCTATCCACGCAGAGGTCCTATGGACAAATACACCAAGACTTTCTTTCTGAACCTCTGCTTTAAACAAGGGCCATAACGTGTTCCCCAAACCAGGAGCGCTAATCCAGGCACCTCAGCAGACAAACTATTAAGAAGTAAGTCAATATTGAGAAAGTCAACAGATGCTCTAATGTGTTTGCTACCTGGAAGAAAACTTTTTTTGTTAACAAACTTTCATGACTCTAAATTCATAGTTTTAACCTAAAGTCCTCTCTTCCAAACTCAGATCAAAGTCCAGTCCTTCAGATCCTTCCTAGTTGAATACACACACGGTTCAATGTGAGTGAAGAAAAATCAATGTGTTCCATCAGACGTTTTTGGCTAAGAGGTTGTGATATTTTTGTTACTTCTCAGACTCCAGAGTCACTTCAAGGTGTCAAAGAGTTGGGGAGGCTTTGGGAATCTCCAAAGGTAAAAGCTATCTTTTTAATCCAAAAAATAGAAAATTTGATCATAAACGGGTCCTCTGAATGCCAAGCTATTTCTCTACCCATACGTCAAATTATTCTCCATTTGTATTAAACCTAAAGTTTTATCTCACAGAAATAGGAAGTATAAACTCTGGACCCTGAATTAAAAAAACAAACGTGTGCATTTTAAATCTCTTCAGTCCTTAAATCTGATGCTTACTCTATTAGAGTATGAGTACATTTCCTGCTACATAAATATATTAAAGGGTGCTAGAAGCAAAAGTGTGTAAGTCATTGACACCCTGAAAAGACAGGGTAATTGTATAAAGGGGCTTCCAGTGAAGATGTCAGGTCAGGACAAATTCATCCAAACACATGATCTATGATCAGGATAGAATGCAGAGAGGCCCAAAATTCAAATTAATGGGACAATCTAGACTCAACCCAATGATGAACTTAGACACTGTGTCTCAGTCTTCACAAATATAAAATAGGATTGAGTCACACCTACAGTGCATAGGGTTATCATAAGAATTAAGTGGATTAATACTTAAGAAGTGGTTAGGCTGGTTCCTGACTCAGGAAACAGAATAAATATTATCTCCACTGAAATTTTCTCCTCAAGTGTTGGATTAGGCCTCAGAATGGATTAAGTGATCTCTATTCACAGCTCATTGTAAGGACAGATTCTCATTTACCTGACCTTGTTCTGGCACCTCTATTTTATTCCTTATAATTTTGTGTACAACATGGCCCAATCCACTATCCTCCTTAAATGTCGAAGATCAGCGGTCTGGCTTTTTTTGCATTAGTGAATTCCTTTGAAGTTGAGATAAATAGCCATATGTCCCCTTCACTATGAAAATGCTTATACTTCCAAAAGGTGAATGTAATAAGAATGAGAGTTACAAATTTTGTGAAGCCAGATTTGGAAGCCTGTTAAGAATCCTTACCCTAGACTATACCTCAGCCTTAACACTGTGCCTAGGAAGGTCTATATCCAATCCTTTAAAGGCTTCTGGGCTCAGAAGCACAACTGTTTACCTGGCTTGTGGTCCTCTGTGGGTGTTGGCATTGGAAGAGCTGAGGTAGAGGCCCCCGTTGTCGTACGAGTATCCGTGACTACTGTGGTAGTGCTGTTCCTTTCTGGAATAGTGGTCTTCCTTTTTGGAGCAGTGGTGTAGGTGGTCCTTGGAATATTGGTAGTACTAGTGCTTTCAGAAGTGCTTTCAGAAGTGGTAGTGGGGCTCACTGTTGTCGTAGGTGGAGCTAGAAATCAACATGAAAGCAAGGATTCATCATAGTGCAGGAAATAAGAGCCTGTGAATCAATACAACCAAGGAGACTGTCCTCAGGCAGAAATGAACATTTGTCTCCCATGAACTCAGAGTTCACATCACTGGTCAACTAGAGTCTCTGACTGAGGAGTGAGTGAAGACATGGTCACAACAAGAAAACAGCTGCATTGAAAGGACAAATATTGGGGAGGTATGGACATAAAAACAATGACACCTGGGATTTGTGCTGAACACTTTGTAAAAACTAGTCATGTATATTATATTTATGTATCTAAATAAACATCTGTGAGTAAGGGGAAGATGTCTAGATCCTGAAGCTGCATTTGTCTTTTCAGTGGTGTATGACTAGGACCTAAATAGTAGCTCCTAAGAAACAGACTATTTACCAAAGAAATGCCATTCAGTCAGTCGGCCTTATGAGTACCCTTCCAAAAGACCTGCATCCTAAATGCAGATTAATTCACACCAAACGCATACGCTAGATAACACAGATGCATTATGCACTTGGTTAGAAGGTGGACTAGATTGTTTTAAGGTTCCTTTCTACATGAGAGATAATGACCACAGGTAATAACTTTGGTGCTTTCCAGAATCAGAAATCCTGTGGGATTCCAAACCACTTATTGAAGTCCTCAGACATACCCAGAGAAAGAACTGAAATTAGAAGTGAGCCAAAACACAGTGCCTGGCACACGAGCAAAAGTTATAGGGTAAACTCAAGAATGCGGACTTTTTTCCTCAAGGGACATCTATTTTGCCCACAAGCAGTATTCTCAATTTTCAACTCTACAAAATATAAATTAGAACATCAAGTCTCTTTAATATGAGACAACTGCTGTGAAAACTCATTTGAGGAATTCAAGTCAGCTTAATTTGGAAACTAGCCAATTTTGCCCTCAAGAACAAAAGCTTTTTTCAACAAGTACTTATGTACAAGGCATTAGTAAATATTTTAGCCTTTGGGAGTCCTGTGATCTCAGTGATAATTGCTCTGATCTGTCAGTGTGAAAATATCCATTGACAGTATATAAGTGAATGGCTGAATCTGTGTTTCAATAAAACTTTATCAAACTTTTGGTGAGCCTGTCTTACAATCTGATTTTGTCCTAGAGCTACAATTTGCCAACCCTAGTCTAAAAGTGTAGTCAGAGGTTTTGATGAAAAGTGCACCCCAATCCCCTCCATTCTTTTTGAAATCAAATCTAGACGAAAAGAGGAAGCAAGCAAAAAAAATCTGACCAAAGGACTATAACAAAAAAAATGCCAAGTCTACTTGGGTTTTTTTAACTAACTGTCTTCCTTGGTGGTAAATATTTCCTGAGGAAGAAGCTAGGAAGCTAAGGGTAGAAGAAGATGCTGAGGAAGAGCCCGAACAGAAGGTTGAAAAGTAAGTTCATCCTGTCAAAAGTGCAAGAAAACTTAAGCAAAGAATTGGATTGGAGGCAGAGTCACTTTGGCTCAGTTATAGACTGGTTTCCCTCTGGACAGGGCAGTGAATTTGTAAATATTCATCTATTAAAGATTTCTGAGCACTACAAAATTTCCCTAATTTCCTTCTATGTCATTTTAAAATATATTCAGCTAAACCAATCATATAATATCACAACTCCAAAAATGATCTCTTCACAAGCTGTCTCTTCTGTATGTCTCTATGGCCAGCCTCTTTGGCTTCCATTAATTGACTCCTAGACGCAGTTTCCTGAGAGTCAGTGTCTTCTCCATCAGAACTGACCTTATTTTACTTGCCTTCATCAAGGACACAGAGCACAAAGTTGGAAGACTGCAATATCAAAATATTTAAAGCAAAAAAGAGACATAACTTATGACGTCCTGAGTATAGTGTTCTATTTTCGATAGAAGACTTTTGTGGGAGAACATTCATTAGGAAAGAGTACCAGAAACCAGGAAATCCTGAAGAATCTTGTCCTTTCATCAAGAGGTAAGGAAAAGTAGCATGTCTACTCCAAGATAGAAAAATGTAAACTTCCCTGATTTTTTTATTTCACAATATTCTTTAAAAGTACCAGTGAACATTTATTGAGATGCAAGTGTTTTCATATTGCAATAAGCCTGTTTTAATTTTTAAAGAAGTAATTTAGTGATATGGTATGAAATGTGTTTCAAAAAATCCAAGACAAGGCAAAAGGAGGAAGTGAAACTATATAAGATAAAGGCCCATACAATGTATTTACAACAAGACTGAACTGGCCTCTGTTAAAGCCAAATTATACAAATACTTGATCAGACATTATATTGCCTATTTTATACATGTGAAATTCTCTGTAAGTCCTAAAATGTTAGGAAAGGATATTTTAAATTCCTATTGAGAAATAATCTCAGAGAAAAGGACAGTTCTTCAAGTGGAATCAATTCAGCTCCATAAAAATGTTTACTATATCTCAGTGTGGAACAGTGGATGCTTTTTCACGAGCCAACTGGCACTACTGAAGGCTGCTTTAGGAGATAGCAGTCTTTTCTGACTGGGAAGTTCCTCTAGCCTATGGTCTTGAATCAAGTTTAGTGTTAACACTTCATTCTATACAAATACAGTTATTTGTGTAGATAAAGTTATTTTATCCCAAGAGTGATTAGAAAATAAGACTATAGGAACCTATAATTTTATTAATGAAAGAAGAAGTTATATCAAACAAAAAACCATGGAAGCTCACAGCAAGTGATCAAAGTAGGTAGAAATACAAGCTCACGTGTCTTCCTACACAACTCGAGGATATTTTTTATGTCATTGAACTACCTTCTCAATACCACAGCAATGCAGGCCACTGTCAAGAGGAACTGCACTCTCTGTGCTCAAAAAACATTAATTTCACAAATATTTCCTTTTAGCTAATAATGTTTGGAACAAGAATATTTGGGGCATAACGAGGGATAAGAAAGGAAGATTAATGTATAATTTGCATAGGAAAATTTCCACTACCAAAAAAATAACAAAACAAAAATCAGGAATTACTCTTTGACCCTTTCTTAGAGAAAAATTCAAGGATGGCCATGATGCATTACCCTGCCATATAGATATTTTATTATTATTAATAAATTTGCTCTAAATGATGATGTGGAGAGCTTAACAATAGACAAGATTATTTCACTTTTTATACACTTAAAATTCCCCTAAAGACTACAATTGTGCATGTTAAGAAGGACACCCAGTTAAACTTGGGTTCATACCAGTGCTATTTCATGTTTGTGGAGCAGGGCATTGGAGCTGGCACTAATACACTCCCTTCATAAGAACCCCAATCTGGATTGCCTGACCTTATTCAAGTTCCTAATTATCCATCTATACATCCTTCCAGGGAGATGCACATATTAACCAGCACAGAAAATCAACTAAGAATATCCAAGTTCTTGAGCTTACATTAGGGCAAAGTACTGTCCAAAGGCTGAGTCTTGGTAAAGAGGCACAAAGCAGTGTTCCTGGTTCCCTGGTTCCTTCTGCAGTTGTGCTCCGGTCACTCCTTTCATAGGACTGATGTCCTGTGTTATTTAACTCACCTTTCATTCCTCACCAAAAAATTTCACTGGGACTTCTCAGGGCTATGTTTCCTTTTTCCTTTCTTGAAATCTCTCCTTTATTTTCTATCAGACATCTCATCTGATCTGCAGAGTTGACCATTTGTCTCTTAATAGGATTCTTATATCCCTTCCTCTGAGGGCACCACAGAATCTCCAAGCAAGTTAGTGGTGCTGCCTGAACAAGAGCTCCCAAACCTGGACTTTCCTTATTGCCTCTCATTGGTCTTCTTTTCACCTGCTCACCATGGACCTCACATTTCAACAGCTTTACTCTTGTTCTTAGCAGTCCTTGTTTTTTGTGGAATTTCTCATTTCTTTGTTTAGTCACTGCTTCTGGTAGTAGTATTTTGTTTTCTCTTTTGTTTGTTTTTGCTTCCCCCAGTACTCAAATCTACAACAGGATGTGGCTGACTTTAGGAACTAAAACAGGGCAACAAGAAAGTCAGATGATCAGAGTCTTTATTCAACTTAAATCTGAGAAAGACCTTTTTTGCTTAACTTCTTTCTCTAGTTTGGGTCTTTGTGGGCATCTTTCTTTTCTCCACTGCCTCTATGACTTAATTTTTGTTTATTTATTTTAAAAAATACATTTCTTTTTAATCAGAAGATAATGTAGAAAAATGGCTCTGATGAGCCTATTAGTAGGCCAGCAATAGAGACACAGACTTAGAGAAGAGGTGTGTGGACACGGCGGGGGGAAGGAGCAGGTGGGCTCGTGTGATTTCACATCCAACCAGTGCAGGAGTATTCCAGGTGACCAGCATGTGCAGGGTCACAGAGCATATAGAGGGGACGGATGTAAGGACAAATGCCCCTGCAGCGGCTCTTCTTCTGTGTTCTCCTCCCTTCTACCCTGTAAAGCTCAACTGTAATCTCAGACTTTGGGGAAATTATCAGGATACATGTAATACTCAGTGAGTTCTATCCACGCAGAGGTCCTATGGACAAATACACCAAGACTTTCTTTCTGAACCTCTGCTTTAAACAAGGGCCATAATTTACACGTGTTCCCCAAACCAGGAGCACTAATCCAGGCACCTCAGCAGACACAAACTATTAAGAAGTAAGTCAATATTGAGAAAGTCAACAGATGCTCTAATGTGTTTGCTATCTGGAAGAAAACTTTTTTTTTAAAAATAAACTTTCATAACTCTAAATTCATAGTTTTAACCTAAAGTCCTCTCTTCCAAACTCAGATCAAAGTCCAGTCCTTCAGATCCTTCCTAGTTGAATACACACACGGTTCAATGTGAGTGAAGAAAAATCAATGTGTTCCATCAGACGTTTTTGGCTAAGAGGTTGTGATATTTTTGTTACTTCTCAGACTCCAGAGTCACTTCAAATTGTCCAAGAGTTGAGGAGGCTTTGGGAATCTCCAAAGGTAAAAGCTATCTTTTTAATCCAAAAATTAGAAAATTTGATCATAAACGGGTCCTCTGAATGCCAAGCTATTTCTCTACCCATACGTCAAATTATTCTCCATTTGTATTAAACCTAAAGTTTTATCTCACAGAAATAGGAAGTATAAACTCTGGACCCTGAATTAAAAAAACAAACATGTGCATTTTAAATCTCTTCAGTCCTTAAATCTGATGCTTACTATATTAGAATATGAGTACATTTCCTGCTACATAAATATATTAAAGGGTGCTAGAAGCAAAAGTGTGTAAGTCATTGACACCCTGAAAAGACAGGGTAATTGTATAAAGGGGCTTCCAGTGAAGATGTCAGAACAGGACAAATTCATCCAAATACATGTTCTATGATCAGGATAGAATGCAGAGAGGCCCAAAATTCAAATTAATGGGACAATCTAGACTCAACCATTTTCTATTCATGTGATTCCCAATGATGAACTTAGACACTGTGTCTCAGTCTTCACAAATATAAAATAGGATTGAGTCACACCTACAGTGCATAGGGTTATCATAAGAATTAAGTGAATTAATACTTAAGAAGTGGTTAGGCTGGTTCCTGACTCAAGAAACAGAATAAATATTATCTCCACTGAAATTTTCTCCTCAAGTGTTGGATTAGGCCTCAGAATGGATTAAGTGACCTCTATTCACAGCTCATTGTAAGGACAGATTCTCATTTACCTGCCCTTGTTCTGGCATTTCTACTTTTCCCTCATAACAACATAATAACTCAGCCACGCCCGCCTTTCCTTAGATGTCCAAGATCAGTGGTCTGACTTTTTTTGTATTAATGAATTCCTTTAAGAATGATATAAAGAGTCACAAGTCCCCTTCATTCTGATATGCCTGTACTTCTAAAAGGTGAATGTAACAAGGTGTAGTGAAAGTGAGAGTCGCTAAGTCCTGTCTGACTGTTTGTGACTATATAGTTCATGGAATTCTCCGGGCCAGAATACTGGGGTGGGTAGCCTTTCCCTTATCCAGGGCATTTTCCCAAACCAGAGATCAAACCCCAGCCTCCTGCAATGCAGGCGGATTCTTCACAGCTGAACCATAAGGGAAGCCCAAGAAAACTGGAGTGGGAAACCTAGCCCTTCTCCATCAGATCTTCCCAACCAAGGAATCGAACCAGGGTCTCCTGCATTGCAGGCAGATTCTTTACCAACTGAGCTCCAGGGATAAGAGTTCACAAACTCTAAAGTCAGATATGGAAGCCTGTTAAGAATCCTTACCCTAGACTATACCTCAGCCTTAACACTGTGCCCAGGAAGGTCTATATCCAATCCTTTAAAGGCTTCTGGGCTCAGAAGCACAACTGTTTACCTGGCTTGTAGTCCTCTGTGGGTGTTGGCATTAGAAGAGCTGAGGTAGAGGCCCCCGTTGTCGTATGAGTATCCGTGACTACTGTGGTAGTGCTGTTCCTTTCTGGAATAGTGGTCTTCCTTTTTGGAGCAGTGGTGTAGGTGGTCCTTGGAATATTGGTAGTACTTGTGCTTTCAGAAGTGCTTTCAGAAGTGGTAGTGGGGCTCACTGTTGTCGTAGGTGGAGCTAGAAATCAACATGAAAGCAAGGATTCATCATAGTGCAGGAAATAAGAGCCTGTGAATCAATACAACCAAGGAGACTGTCCTCAGGCAGAAATGAACATTTGTCTCCCATGAACTCGGAGTTCACATCACTGGTCAACTAGAGTCTCTGACTGAGGAGTGAGTGAAGACATGGTCACAACAAGAAAACAGCTGCATTGAAAGGACAAATATTGGGGAGGTATGGACATAAAAACAATGACACCTGGGATTTGTGCTGAACACTTTGTAAAAACTAGTCATGTATATTATATTTATGTATCTAAAAAAACATCTGTGAGTAAGGGGAAGATGTCTAGATCCTGAAGCTGCATTTGTCTTTTCAGTGGTGTATGACTAGGACCTAAATAGTAGCTCTTAAGAAACAGACTAGTGCTGAAGGATTGATGCTTTTGAACTGTGGTGTTGGAGAAGACTCTTGAGAGTCCCTTGGACTGCAAGGAGATCCAACCAGTCCATTCTGAAGGAGATCAGCCCTGGGATTTCTTTGGAAGGAATGATGCTCAAGCTGAAACTCCAGTACTTTGGCCACCTCATGCGAAGAGTTGACTCATTGGAGAAGACTCTGAGACTGGGAGGGATCGGGGGCAGGAGGAGAAGGGGATGACAGAGGATGAGATGGCTGGATGGCATCACCAACTCGATGGGTGTGAGTCTGAGTGAACTCCGGGAATTGGTGATGGACAGGGAGGCCTGGCATGCTGCAGTTTATGGGGTCGCAAAGAGTCGGACATGATTGAGTGGCTGAACTAAGTAAGTAACTAAGAAACTGACTATTTACCAAAGAAATGCCATTCAGTCAGTCGGCCTTATGAGTACCCTTCCAAAAGACCTGCATCCTAAATGCAGATTAATTCACACCAAACGCATACGCTAGATAACACAGATGCATTACGCACTTGGTTAGAAGGTGGACTAGATATTTTAAGGGTCCTTTCTACATGAGAGATAATGACCACTGATAATATCTTTGGTGCTTTCTAGAATCAGAAATCCTGTGGGATTCCAAACCACTTATTGAAGTCCTCAGACATACCCAGAGAAAGAACTGAAATTAGAAGTGAGCCAAAACACAGTGCCTGGCACAAGAGCAAAAATTATAGGGTAAACTCAAGAATGCGGACTTTTTTCCTCAAGGGACATCTATTTTGCCCACAAGCAGTATTCTCAATTTTCAACTCTACAAAATATAAATTAGAACATCAAGTCTCTTTAATATGAGACAACTGCTGTGAAAACTCATTTGAGGAATTCAAGTCAGCTTAATTTGGAAACTAGCCAATTTTGCCTTTAAGAAGAAAAACTTGTTTTTCAACAACTATTTATGTACAATGCATTAGTAAATATTTTATTGGGAGTCCTGTGATCTCAGTGCTAATTACTCAGAACTGTCAGTGTGAAAACACCCATAGACAGTACATAAACTGAGGCACATATATATACACACACACACACACACACACACACACACACATATATACATATATAGAATAGCCGAGGCTGTGTCTCAGTAAAACTTTATAAAACTGCTGTTGAGCCTGTTTTATAATCTGATATGGTCCTGCAGGTACAGTTTGCCAAACCTGGTCTAAGAGTATAGTCAGAGGTTTTGATAAAATGTTCAATCCTAATTCCCTCCATTCCTTTTGAAATCAAATCTAGACAAAAAGAGGAAGCAAGCAAAAAAATTTGACCAAAGGACTATAACAAGGAAGAAGTCTACTTGGCTTTTTTAACTAACTGTCTTCCTTGGTGGTAAATATTTCCTGAGGAAGAAGCTAGGAAGCTAAGGGTAGAAGAAGATGCTGAGGAAGAGCCCGAACAGAAGGTTGAAAAGTAAGTTCATCCTGTCAAAAGTGCAAGAAAACTTAAGCAAAGAATTGGATTGGAGGCAGAGTCACTTTGGCTCTGTTATGGACTGGTTTCCCTCAGGACAGGGCAGTGAATTTGTAAATATTCATCTGTTAAAGATTTCTGAGCACTACAAAATTTCCCTAGTTTCCTTCTATGTCATTTAAAAATATATTCAGCTAGACCCATCATAGAAGAAGGCAATGGCACCCCACTCCAGTATTCTTGCTTGGAAAATCCCATGGATGGAGGAGCCTGGCGGGCTGCAGTCCATGGGATCGCGAAGTCGGACACGACTGAGCAGCTTCACTTTCACTTTTCACTTTCATGCATTGGAGAAGGAAATGGCAACCCACTCCAGTGTTCTTGCCTGGAGAATCCCAGGGACAGAAGAGCCTGGTGGGCTGCCATCTCTGGGGTCGCACAGAGTCAGACAAGACTGAAGTGACTTAGCATCAGCAGACCCATCATGTAATATCACAGCTCCAAAATGATCTCTTCACAGGCTGTCTCTTTTCCACGTGTCTCTAGGGCCAATCTCTCTTGGCTTCCGTTAATTGACTCTTAGAGGCAGTTTCCTTAGAGCCAGCATTTTCTGCATCAGAATTGACCTTATTTCGCTTGACTTCACCAAGGATACAAACAAACTACAAAGTTGGGAGACAGCAATATCAAGTTCATTTAAAGCAAAAAAAGAGACATAACTTATGTACGCCTGGGTATTGGGTTCTGTGTTGTGGGAAAACAGTCATTAGGAGAGGACCAGAAACCAGGAAATCCTGAAGAATCTTGTCCTTTCATTCAGAAGTAAGAAAAAGTAGGATGTCTATATCAAGATGGAAAAATGTAAACTTCCCTGATTTTTTTATTTCACAAAATTCTTAAAAGCTACCAGTGAACATTTATGGAGATGTAAATGTTCTCATATTGCCATAAGCCCATTTTAATTTTTCCAGTAGTCATGTATGAAGGTGTATGTTAGACAATAAAGAAAGCTGAGTACCAAAGAATTGGTGCTTTTGAACTGTGGTGTTGGAGAAGACTCTTGAGAGTCCCTTGGACTGCAAGAAGATCCAACCAGTCCATTCTGAAGGAGATCAACCCTGGGATTTCTTTGGAAGGAATGGTGCTGAAGCTGAAACTCCAGTACTTTGGCCACCTCATGCAAAGAGTTGACTCATTGGAAAAAATTCTGATGGTGGGAGGGATTTGGGGGCAGGAGGAAAAGGGGATGACAGAGGATGAGATGGCTGGATGGCATCACTGACTCGATGGACGTGAGTCTGAGTGAACTCCGGGAGTTGGTGATGGACAGGAAGGCCTGGCGTGCTGCGATTCATGGGGTCGCAGAGTCAGACAAAACTGAACAACTGAACTGAACTGAACTGAAAGCCAAATTAAAAAGCAGAGATATTACTTTGCCAAGAAAGGTCCGTCTAGTCAAGTCTATGGTTTTTCCAGTGGTTATGTATGGATGTGAGAGTTGGACGGTGAAGAAAGCTGAGCACCGAAGAATTGATGCTTTTGAACTGTGGTGCCAGAGAAGACTCTTGCAAGTCCCTTGGACTGCAAGGAGATCCAACCAGTCCATCCTAAAGGAAATCAGTTCTGGGTGTTCATTGGAAGGACTGATGCTGAGGCTGAAACTCCAACACTTTGGTCATCTCATGAGAAGAGTTGACTCATTGGAAAAGACCCTGATGCTGGGAGGGATTGGGGGCAGGAGGAAAAGGGGACGACAGAGGATGAGATGGCTGGATGGCATCACCGACTCGATGCTTATGAGTTTGGGTGAAGTCCAGGAGTTGGTGATGGACACAGAGGCCTGGTGTGCTGTGATTCACGGGGTCGCAAAGAGTCGGACACGACTGAGCAACTGAACTGAACTGAACTAAAAGCCAAATTATACAAATACTTGACCAGATGTTATATTACCTATTTTATACGTGTGAAATTCTCTGTAAGTCCTAAAATGCAAAGGACATTTCAAAATTCTTCTAAGAATAATCTCAGAGGAAAGGGCAGTTCTTTAAGTGGAATAAATTCTGCTCCATAAAAATGTTCACTATATCTCAATGTGGAACAGTGAATGCTTTTTCATTAATCAATTAGCACTCCTAAAGCACTGCCTTAGAAGATATTTTGCTGACTGGGGAGTTCCTCTAGCCTATGGTCTTATATCAAGGTTAGTGTTCACATTTCATTCTACACAAATACAAGTTATCCTATGAAGAGTTATTAGAAAACAAGATTATAGGAGCCTCTTCTTTCCCTATTCAAGGAAAAAGAGGTTAATATCAAACAGAAACCTCTTTATCTAGAGAAACTCACAGCAAGTGATCAAAGTAAGTAGGAAGACAAGCTCACCTGACTTTATAGTCAACTTTATGATGTTTTCTCCGTCATTGAAAAGCCATTTTATAATACGGCAACAATACAAGCCACTGTCAGAAAGGACTGCATTCTCTATGGTCAAAGAAACATCCCTTTTACCAATATCTCCCTTGAGCTTATAACGTTCATTCTTCTGTTCAGTGACTTTGTATCCATCAGTACTGATAACGGTATTTCTGCAGTCTATCCAAGAACATCTCCCTCGGCCCCAGCATATGGATGTGACTTTTCCTTCATAGAAGCAGGGTAGCGTGACAGACTGACCCTCCACTCCAATCACTTGTCGGTAAGACGTTACACCATCTGTAAATAAAGAGAAACCAGAGCATGAGGTCTCAATATTTTAACTTTACTTTCATTTTTTTCTTTATATAGCTTATTTGGTTTGAAATCATCTAACATCTTGAGTTTTTAAAACTTAGTATAAGCATTTTTCTACGTTCACATATTCTTTAGCAGCATTATCATTTACTAGATATATTTCTAGATGAAACATCATATAAATGTTTTTCTGTATTCAGAATTACTTCCTAATAGGATAGATTTCTGAGAGAAAGTCTTATGGTAAAGGTCAGAGATATGTTCAATCTCTTATAATAAGACCAAATTTCTCTCCAAAAGGTTTGAAATAAATGCCATTACAGTAATACATGAATATGTGTGTATTTCTTTCTATTTTTGACATATATCTGCTTTTTAAATAGGTAATACATACATGCAGCTTTTATTCTCCCCTGATTGTCAGTCTCAGTTGAAATCCCTTTTAAAAACTCTTTTGCATTTTTAGTTTTGATTTTAAGTCTTTATTTCAAGTTTGTAAATAGCTCTTTCAAATTATTATTTTAAAAAAATTTTTATTTTTACTTTATTTTGCATTACAATACTGTATTGGTTTTGCCATACATTGACATGAATCAGCCACGGGTGTACATGAGTTCCCAATCCTGAACCCCCCTCCCACCTCCCAACTCTTTCAAATTAAATCACCTCATAACCCTGCTCTTAATTAAATTAAAAAAAAAAAAAGCAGAGTTAAAGTTTTACTTACAGCATCATTGGTTAGAAGGCAAAGCCTTGTAAGCTGTTTAGAAATCAGTTCTTAGGAAAATGAGTTTATAATACTTGCAGGAGAAACTGAGGCTTATCATGGGCTTAAGGATCAACCAGATAAATTCAAGCAAGGATCCCTTCCTGAGCAATATACAATGGAGCAGAGTCCACTTACCCAGGTGAAACCAAAAAATTGAAGAATATTCAGTCAAATACTAAATGTTGCCTCTTAAAAAACAGACAAACAAACAAAAACACCTCTCTTCTGAGTCAGTGGCTTAAAAATCCCTACATTGTCAAATGCATTCTGAGTGGTCCGTAAAAGAATCTGAGACTCAATGACTAATCATAGGGCTGGGCTGCAAGTCTGGGAAATGCTCTGGGAATAAAACACTCATTGATACATAAAATAAGAGTCTAGTTTCTTCTTTGGAATTCTGGGAACAGTTAATTTTGCTTAGTATCATTTTTGGATTACAAAGGTAATACAGGCTAACTATAAAAATTTGTTCTAGAAGTATAACTTTAAAAAATACTTTTCCTTTCATCTGCTGATGGACATCTAGGTTGTTTCCATGTCCTGACTATTATAAACAGTGCTGCGATGAGCATTGGGGTACATTTGTCTCTTTCTATTCTGGTTTCCTCGGTGTGTATGCCCAGCAGTGGGATTGCTGGGTCATAAGGCAGTTCTATTTGCAATTTTTTAAGGAATCTCCACACTGTTCTCCATAGTGGCTGTACTAGTTTGCATTCCCACCAATAGTGTAAGAGGGTTCCCTTTTCTTCACACCCTCTCCAGCATTTATTGCCTGCAGATTTTTGGATCGCAGACATTCTGACTGGTGTGAAGTGGTACCTCACTGTGGTTTTGATTTGCATTTCTCTAATAATGAGCGATGTTGAGCATCTTTTCATGTGTTTGTTAGCCATCCGTATGTCTTCTTTGGAGAAATGTTTATTTAGTTCTTTGGCCCATTTTTTGATTGGGTCCTTTATTTTTCTGGAATCAGTTCTGATGAGATGGATGAAATTGGAGCCGATTATACAGAGTGAAGTAAGACAGAAAGAAAAACACCAATACACTATACTAACACATATATATGGAATTTAGAAAGACGGCAATGATGACCCTGTATGCAAGACAGCAAAAAAGACACAGATATGTATAGTGGACTTTTGGACTCAGAGGGAGAGGGAGAGGGTGGGATGATTTGGGAGAATGGCATTGAAACATGTATACTATCATGTAAGAATCGAATCGCCAGTCTATGTCCGATGCAGGATACAGCATGCTTGGGGCTGGTGCATAGGGATGACCCAGAGGGATGTTGTGGGGAGGGAGGTAGGAGGGGGGTTCATGTTTGGGAATGCATGTACACCTGTGGTGGATTCATGTCAATGTATGGCAAAACCAATACAGTATTGTAAAGTAAAATAAAGTAAAAATAAAAATTAAAAAAAAAAAAAACTTTTCCTCAGATTCCCAACTCTAGAGATTGTTTTAAAATTTAGGATATGCATCTTCCTAAATTTCCCCCTGTCTCATAGAATATTTTTAATTAAAATACTTTATTTATTAAAAAAAATTTTTTTGGCCACATGGCATGGTCTGTGGGACCTTAGTCACCCATTCAGGGATGGAACCCCTGCACCCTGCATTGGAAACACAAAGTCTTAATAACTGGAAAAGCAGGGAATTTAAAATATTTTCTTTTTAACAGAAATAGTTGCACACAGTTAAAAAACATCAAAAAGCACAGCATGGTAGAGCAAAGGACTCTTTCCTTGCCCCCTCATCCCCATTTCTTCTTCTCATCCCCTTCTACACTCTGATAACAGCTGTCACTGTTTCCCACCTACACATGAGCAGTGCGTGCATATCCTCCATCTACCTACCCACCCCTCCATTTCTGTTGTTGTTGTTGTTTAAATACAAGCAGTGGCATAAACCACACTGTACAGCATCATGCCTTGTAACCCACTCACAGTATTTGTAATTCTTAGCATTTAAGCAGTTTCTTTGGCTTAAGGCTTCAGCCTGGTTCTTTGCTCATTTGTTGACCCCATTACCTTCTGACAAAACCCTAGCACACCTACCCTGCCTCATCACTCACACAGCCCCTACACTCCCCCATCCTCAGGCTTCCAAAGCACAGCCCACCTGTTCACTTACCTGGCAGAAGGAGTAGGAAGCCCAGGATGGCTACCCAAGGATGCATGACGCTGTCGTCCTGAAGGAAAGGGAAAGCAAACTGGTTAGTGTGTCCCCCAACCTTATAGTATCAGAATCAAAACAGGTAGGTGATGTTCCAGGGGCTCCAAGAAAGGATTAGCCAGAGGCAAAGTGATAAAGAAGTGATTTATTAGAATAGAATGCTTGTGAGGCATCAGATCCAGCGGATGAGTGTTGTGCTACCCCAAGTATTCAGTGAGTTACATTTTTATCATCAAAGGAGGATAGAGTAGGGGAGAAAACCACCTTCTTTGTCTTTCTTTGAGTCTTCCATCACTAATTCCTCCTACAAGTTGGGTAAGGGAGTTTTGGGCCCTATACGGTGCATCTGGGACTGTCATGGAACTATGGAGAAATTATTTCAGGTCTCAGGACAGTGAGGATCATTCACTTCGAAACATCACCTTTCCATAAATTATTTGTGTGTGTGTGTGTGTGTGTGTGTGTGTGTGCAGAGAGCATGTCCTAGGGGTCATTACCTTGTTCATGTCACTGGGCAGGTTTAGGCCCTATTTGCCACTATTTTTTTACAGTTTGAGGGTGTGTCTCATGCTTCTGTTAAATGGTTTTATGGCTAAGCAAGTTAGCTTGGATTTGTTGTTTGGCCAGCAGATCTGGCTTTGATGCTAAGTGACTTGCTCTGCTGTATGAGACAAGCAAGCCCTTTGCTGTATGAGACAAGCAAACCCACATTGTTTCAGGATTTTTCCATTTTTTTCTTGGGTGATCATTAACTTACCAGGGTCTCTCTTACTTTTTTCTTTACATATAATTACCTAATGGGATTAACTATTAAATCACTATCATGTCCCTTTACTTTGTCCCTATCATTTCCTACTCCAGGTGTTTACCATTTTATGCTTAAAAGTGGATAAGGGGTAATCATAAATCATTAACTGCTTCCATCTAAGACAGGATGCAGGCCTGCCTGGGGAAGGAGTAAACCACCTGGCTGGCTGTCTCTTTTCTGCTGTAAGAATTATAAACCAGTTAGTATCATCCTTTTAGCTCTCCTAGATGTTAAGCTTTGGAGGATGGATTTACAAAAGACAAAAATGAAAAGAAATTAAACATTAAAAGAGATTATAACCATGATTTGGTGATCCAAAACATTTTTCCAAAACAATTTCTAAATCTGGAAAAGGGTCATTTCAGTCCTTAATCTGTTTGTTTTTGATTAGGCCCAGTATCTTAATATTTTATACTTCAGGGCTTATTAAGTCTTCTATCTCTGTTAATCTGTTCTTTATTTTCTATGAATATCAATTGGTGATTGGGTTGCTTCCTTGTCCCTCAGGAAACAGAGTAGTGCCCAATTTAGTTAAGTCCCTTCCATTACAGAGATAGGACTTGCCTGGTGGCTCACTCATTAAGGAATCCGCCTGTAATGCAGGCCTGAGTTTGATCCCTGAGTTGGGAAGATCCCCTGGAGAAGGAAATGGCATCCCACTCCGGTATTCTTGCCTAGGAAACCCCATGGACAGAGGAATCTGGCAAGGGTCATGAGGTTGCGAGAGTAAAACACAACTTAGCAATTAAACCACCCTACCACCTTCCATGAAAGAGAGGACAATCAGGCACAGATGGAAAGGAGTATAAGAACAACTGGCCATTGATGCTGTACAAAAGGGGTCTCAGGAAAGTGTACCTCTGTCTCTCTCCTGACACTCCCATTACATATTTCTTATGTTTGTTAAGATTTCTAACCCTCTGGGTTAAGACAGAGAAGGTTGCACCAGTATCTCTAAGAAATTCTACTAAGTGGCCTTCCACATCAATGACCACCTGAAGTTTGGCATTAGTTATGTAGATGGCCTCTCTAAGCAAAGTCACCTTTGGCTTCAGGCCACCTCAGTCTTCTGATTTGAAACTGTCAATACCCAAGGGCCCCCTGTCACTCACTGGCATCTGGGGCATTCTCCCTTTCAACGTCCTGGATGTTTTCTAAAAGCTCATTGATCACAATCTTCCTTTGAGTGTCCCTTCTGTTCACACCTGGCACACTGATTTTGGATACCCATGGGCTTTGCACAGTCAAATGACTCAGGAAGTCTGGCCTCCCTTTCATGGTCTATGAGTGGACAGGACCACTGCCATCATTTGGGCCTTTTATGTATATCTCTGGACGTATTCAGCCTTTTCGGCCATATCCCTATTATTGAAAACCAAATCAGACAACTGGAGCAAATTGCTCAAAAGGTCTGAGGACCTCCTCCTTCCAGCAGTTGCTTTTTGAATTTTGCGTCTGAAGTCTGGGGCAGACTGGGTTATGAAATGTATAGCCAAAAGGACCTGTCCCTCAGGAGAGGAGGGATCCACATTTGGATGCTATTTAAAAGCTTCCACTAATCTTCCTTGAAAAACTGCAAGATTTCTCTCTGGTCCCTATTGGACTTCTTTCACTTTTTTCATAATTGATGAGTTTCACTATAAGCTTTTTCATACCCGCTAATAAATAATTAATCCTATCCTACTTATTTCTATCCTTACAATTCATCTGGTGACTCCAATGTGGATCTGCCTCAGGGGAAGCCTTGTTTTCCACCTGACGTACTGCGTGGCCTTCCTGGCCTTGGACTTCTTGAGCCACTCGGTCAGCATGGGCTCTGGCTGCCAGTACTGTGTGCTGTTCTTTCTTAGGAGGGTAGCGGTGGCATAAAATCTGTAAATCCCCCCAGGTGAGATCCCCCCCAAGTAAGCTTCTTTGTGAAAATTTCACAGTCCTCAGAAAAACCTCTCAATTTATCCTCTGCCAGACTTAGATCAGACATCAAAGAAAACACGTTTGTTTCTTGATTTTTATGAGAAAGTTCTCTCAGAGGAAGAACCATAGGAGCAGTTGATTGGTAACATACTCTGGTATGCTCTCAGCCAGCTAGGCTGGGATTGGGTCCCTTGGGGAACCTAGGAGCTCCTGATAATGGAGGTCATTCCTCAGGCTTGGGTGTGTTTTCCCCTGGGATAATAGCCTCTGCTAGAGCAAGGGCTCCCGCCTGTGAGATAGCTCCTGTTGCAGCGGCGGGGTGCACTTGAGCAGTAGTTAGCTATCCAAGTTTCCTTCCCATGTCAAAATCCCCTGTGTAATTTAATCAAGATTTGTACTTACAAGTTTAGATGTTGTTCCTTCTAAAGTAGTCTCGCAAGCAGGTGTTACTGCCTAAGAAATAGTAGAGAAGGGGTCCCAGTGGTGTTGACAGTGAGTAGACACTGGTCTTGCTGAAAATTGAAAATAAAGGATCAGCACTTATAAAGGTTGGAGGGAGGAGAAGACTGACATCAGGACTCAGGAAATCCTCTGCTGGGCACTTCAAGTAATTAAGAGGAAGTACCTTGAGTCTTGGGCTTCCCTGGTGGCTCAGCTGGTAAAGAATCTGCCTGCAAGGTGGGAGACCTGGTTTCAATCACTGGGTTGGGAAGATCCTCTGGAGGAAGGCATGGCAACCCATGCCAGTGTTCTTGCCTGGAGAATCCCCATAGACAAAGGAGCTTGGTGGGCTACGGTCCCCAGGACTGCACAGAGTCGGACACGACTGAAGCGACTTAACAGGCAGGCAAGGCCTTAAGTCTTGGAAGATGATTCCCATCAGTTTCCTTGTACATCATATACTTAAGAAAACTCATAAGAGGCCTTTCATCTAGGTTGGACATAGTCCTCTAAATGATAGTATGTATAATCCCCTGGTAACAGATTATGGGCATCTAGTCTCAATCCAAAAACCAGCTTCAGAAACAAGCTTAAAATCAGTGGCCAGCTTCAGAAACAAGCTTAGAATACCTTCTTAGTAACTCATTTAAGCTTTATAATAATATAACATAGTAACAAAGAACTATTTGAAAAGTAAGTTTTAGACAGTAGATACATACCTCAAGCAGCAAAACTAAAATTTTATACCTATTAAAACAATCTTTTTTCCTAAAATTACTCTCATTTTTATCAAATATAGCTAAATTAAGATTAATCTGTTCATAAAATAAGACTGCCAGATTGATCACATAGGCCTGTATAATTTTTCCAATAAAGTATACCTCAAGTGAAAAACACATTTTTAATCATTCTGTTTTCACTGTGAGGACAGCAGTCTTGTAGCCAAAAAAGGCTTTAACCCATTAAATGAAGAATGGGGTTTTTCAGGGAGCCGGGAAAAGCCAAGTGGTCATCTTGGATGTCCCACATTGCTGACTGTTTAATTTACAGCTTTTTAAAAATCTATCTTAATTTGTCTCATTTAGGAGCAGACAATAGTCATGCTTCAAGGATATCAGACTGGCAAAAGTCTGACAATAAGGGGTTAATTTTCTTGCTGACAAATTTTACACCAAATATAAAGTTAACTTACTAACTTTTAGAAAACCCAGGTACAATAAAGTATTATACTTAAGGTTGATGATGCTAAAAATGTGTATGCATTAATTTAAAAATGTAAGTTTACAGATTTGAGTTTTAACAGGGATACACACGGAATGCAGAAGAAAACTCTCAGAATTAGGGAGATGAGTCTAGATTGCCAAATCCTGTCAGAAGCAGCCCAAAAGGTAAAATTTCTTCCTCTTAACACATCACACCCCTTGTCACATGTGCCAACCATAAGATCCCTTTTACATCTCCGAATATCCGTACTACCTTTCTGTGGAAACACGTTGATTGCCACTGTTCCCCTGGTTCCCTGTCTTTACACATCCAATCATCAGTGCTATAGTCTGTACCTAGGTACCCAATCAGAGTCGCAAATCATTCAGGGGTGATCGGCCTGCTTAACACTGGCAGCCATGGGTAGAGTGCCCTTCCCAGAACTTTTGGACTCGGCTGTCCCTTGGCCCTACTAGGACCCATCATCGACCTTCTTATCTACCGTCAGTTGTGGTTTCCAGTTGAAACCACTAGGTGGCGATCCAGGAGCTCTGAGGAGCTCCAGTTCTCTAAATAGCACAGAAAGAATTCAGCCAGAGGCTGAAAAGGGATAAATAAATGATTTATAAGAATAGGACGCTTGTGAGACTCATGAGCTGACAGATGAGTGTTGTGCTGCACCAAGTACTTAGTGGGTAACATTTTTATAATCAAAGGAAGAGAGAGGAGAGGAGAAGACCACCTTCTTCTTAATTCTTTGAGTCTTCCATCACAAACTCCTCCTAAGTGAAGGAGAGAGAGTTTTTACCCTATATGGTGCATCCAGGACTGGAATGGCAGTATGGAAAACTTATTTCAGGTCTCAGTACAATCAAGAGAGTTCACTTTGAAATGTCGTCTTTCTAACTCTGGCAGATGTCTTAATTTCTGCAAACCTGTTTCTTCTTTATTATGAATGTAATAATAGAATCTTCCTCAAACATTTAGATGAGGCCTCACAATAAGATAATGCCCTCAAAAGCATCAAGCCCAGCCCTTTCCTATAAAAAGCACTCAGTAATTGTTTTTTTTATTATCAGTGACTCTCACAATTACATAGATAGCCCAGAACTCTCCCCTATGAGATAATAACTATGAAAACTTTGGTATAGTGGCAAGTCCCTATTCAACACTTACACTGTATCATCATAGTAATGATTATTTGATCAGATGGAGGTGCCAATCATCAGACATCAATCTCCACTTAGGCATCCCTAAGTCCACTTAGCCCCGCATTTCCAACTGCCTGCTAAACATCATCCAGGAGCACTTCAAACTCAAGATCACCCAAACGATTTTCACTCTTCCTCCTGGGGTTCCTTTACCAGTGAATCCATCTCATCAGCTAATCTCCCAAGTACAGAGATTCAGTCATCCTTCCTTCTTATTCCAGCCACCAAGTCCTCACAATTCCAAGTCCTAAATGGCTCTGACTCTGTCCCCTCTCTGCTGTTACCGCTGCTATCCTTTTAGTCGAGACACTCCTCTCCTGTCTGAATTACAGCAGGAACCTCCTGGGGAGCCTCTCTGCATAGAGGCTTGTGGAAAGTGAAAGCGTTAGTCACTTAGTCTTGTCCAACTCCTTGGGACTCCATAGGCTGAAGCCCACCAGGCTCCTCTGTCCACAGAATTCTGCCAGCAAGAATACTGGAGTGGGTAGCCATTCCCTTCTCCAGGGGATCTTTCCAACCCAGGGTTCCAACCTGGGTTTCCCGCATTGCAGGCAGATTGTTTACCATCCTCTCCCCTCCAACATAGCTTCCATAGACTTTACAGGAGCAATTTTTCCTAAAACAGAGCTGAAAATACCATTCCCTAATCCAAACACACGAATGGTTCCTTAAGACCCTGGAATGAAATCTAAATTCTTCAGTCTATCAATGAAGTCCTTTAAGAACCGAGGCCACTCCTAGCTCCCTAGTCACCATTAGATTAAACCAGGCTCTTAATCAATCAGCAAAGATTTTATATTCTTATCCATCCCTTTATTTCTGCTCAGGCTGTTCTCCCTATTTGTTCTCTCTGCTCAATGAAATGTTCTCACCCATGAAGAATCAATTCAAGGATCTCTGAGAGAAACATCCTGGCCCTCCTTTCCCACTTAGAATCCTTCTCTCCCTTTTTTGGGTCCCCAGGGCACCTTTTCATAACTCTACCCCTAAGTAAATCCCACAGGATGGTTGTTTGCTGTACACAAGCCTATCTCTCCAACCCCTTTAAGGACAGACATCAAGACTTCCTCACAGGTATGTCTGGGCCCTGCATAGAGAAGCAACCAGTTAAGCCATGTTTAATGAATCATAGATTTGAAAGCCTTTACCAAGTATCATGCAACCTATTTCCATGTATCCAAATGAAATGCCAAGATAAAGATATAAAAGTCTCATCTCCAGCCACTTTTCCCTCTGAGAATCCTTCGATTTGCTGGAAAAAACCAGCTTGCTCTGGACCGTGAAGCTTGGGCTGGTTTTGTAAAACAGAGAGACACAGTAAGAGAACAAATGCTCCTAAAAGTCTCCCATTTCCACTCCCCCACCATCCAACCCTGGGACCAAGAAAAAACTACTGTACACCAAGAAAGGAAAATTTGATGATTACCAGAGCAGGTTTCACTGTTTTCCAGTTTTCCTCGGTGGACAGCCAAGTCCTCACAGGTATTTGAATGTGTGGGATTTGGAATGATTTACCGCCTGGACTTCTTGCTGTTGATGAGCATATGAGCCACCTTGGGTCTGAGAAAAACTGAAGCCTGATATTTGAGGAGCAAATAGGAAAATCTGCCCTCAGGGAGCTCTGTTGAGAGAGAGAGGCTGGTAGTCCTGGGACAAAGGTTAACTATGTGGAATAAGAGAACTGGCCTCTGATCAGCAATCTCCCTAACTCACTGCAAGCCCTCTCTCAACTCGGTGGCCTTTTCTGAGCCTCAATTTAGCATCAGTTTCCCACTAACAACACCACCCCCAGGAGTCCGTAGACTCAAAGCCTCTGAAACACGAGTATGAGTCTCAGCTCTCCCTCTGCTTTGCTGTGTGATCTTGGGAAAGTCACTCCACATCTCTGAGCTCCATTTAGGCAGCCACAGAGTGGAGGTGAGGATTTGCCAGCCTAGGTAGGGTTTCTTCAGATGGTGTCTGCAGACCAAACACCTTCAAAGCAGAGGAGGGCCCTGCAGCAGGAGATCCATACTTGGAGATGTCTTATAAAATAAATAACACAAATCAGGGAGCCCTTGCACGGCACACTTGACCACAGCTCTTTTTCAAGCAAAACTTGATTTCTGAGCCAAATTATAGAGTGGTATCTGCCTGTGTGCTAACTTGCTTCAGTCCTGTCCAAATCTGTGAGACTTCTCAGTCCATGGGATTCTTCACGCAAGAATACTGGAGTAGGGTTGGCATTTCCTACTCCAGGGGATGTTCCTGACCCAGGGATTGAACCTGCCTCTCTTACCATCTCCTGCAGGCAGGTTCTTACCACTAGCACTACCTGGGAAGCCCAAATTATAGAGTATAGGCCATCTGGATTAAGTGATGTGAATATTACCAAAAAAACTGAGGGCTATCAGAAGATTAAAGGTGTCCACCCAGAGAAACAAAACCTGTAACTGAGAGCTCTGTAGAGCCTTGCAAAAAGGAGTCAGTGAAAACCTTTCAGAACCTCAAGTTTATCCTAATAGTGAGTCAAGAATGACTACCATGCTGTTTTTTAAAAAAGTTTTTTCACTTCCCTAAATGAAAGTAAGTTTGCAATTCATCACTGATTTTTCCCCTGGTGTGAACAGCAGTAAAAACAAACAAACAAAAAGCCATAATACCAAAAAAATGTCTCTGTACTTGGAAGGAAGCTCTAGCCAAAGCTGTGGTTTTTCTAGTAGTCATGTATGGATATGAGAGTTGGACTATAAAGAAAGCTGAGCACCGAAGAATTGATGCTTTTGAACTGTGGTGTAGAGTCCCTTGAACAGCAAGGAGATCCAACCAGTCCATCCTAAAGGAAATCAGTGCTGAATATTCATTGTGAGGACTGAGGCTGAAGCTGAAACTGCAATACTTTGGCCACCTGATGTGAAGAGCTGACTCATTGGAAATGAGCCTGATGCTGGGAAAGATTGAAAGCGGGAGGAGAAGGGAATGACAGAGGATGAGATGGCTGGGTGGCATCACTGACTCAGTGGGCATGAGTCCGAGTAAGCTCCAAGGGAGTTGGTGATGAACAGGTAGGCCTGGTGTGCTGCAGTCCATGGGGTTGCAAAGAGTGGGACACGACTGAGCGACTGAACTGAACTTGGAAGGAACCAACTCAGCTGGAAGCTGGTAGATGTGGCCTCTTGCTCCCCAGCCGGCCTAGCCTGAGAATGAAGGTCTGTGAGTAGGAAGATCAACAGAGATGCAGTTAGGAGAGGGGATGGGAGTCCTGCCTGAGGGCTCTCATTCACCACCAGGAATTATGGACTAGGTACTGTCCTCATGCATTTCCTAAGTCACAGCCCTGTGAAACATGTACTATCATCTCCATTGTTGATTTTGAGGAAATAGATTTAGAAAAGGCTAGAACAAGAACCTGAGATTCTAAATTAAAAAAAAAAAAAAGCATACAATGGTGGAGCTGGTGCATAACCATGAGTCTTCCACTAGCCAGCTGAGGTCTTTTAACCTCCACCTACAGAAGACTGGGAGGGGAAAGGACTAGACAAAAAGGATTTGGGATGTTATTGAGGCAGTAAAGTGAGGCTAAGGCATAATCCTAAGGGATTTAATCTCATGTCACTGGATTTTATTTAGGAAATGACTTAGTGAGATGGGTCTCCTCGTGCTGTCTTCAGGGTTTGGACCCCAGAGAGAAGCTAGGACTATAAGGAGCAATTTGGGACCATTCCACACATTCCTGTGGCCAAGTGAGAAATGAAATTAATCCTCAGGCTCGACAGAATGATCTGAATTCCCAGCTACTTAGAGGGACAAGAGTTCGTCCGTACTCCCCTAACAGACTGCCTTTACCTGGGGGTAGGAAACCTATGAGAATTTTATATGTGGTTGTTCCTATTGTTTGTGTTTGAATTATGGTTCCTTATTTGGGGCTTTGCAGAAGTCTTAGAGAATCTAACAGAAGTTCTAGACTTTTTCCACAGAAAAATGTGTGGATACATACACACACTGTATATATATATATATATATATATAGTATATGCATATGTATGTATATATGTATATATATATATATATAGTATATGCATATGTATGTATATATGTATATATATATATATATATATGTATATGTGTATAAAACTGAAAACTCCATCTTGGCCCCATGAAGAGTAATCAGCCAGGCCTCACTGTCCATGGGATTTTCCAAACAAGAATACTGTAGTGGGTTGCCATTGCCTACTCCAGCGGATCTTTTTTACCCAGGAATTGAATCCCAGGCTCTTTTGACTCTGGCATTAACAGGCTGATTTGTTACTACTACACCACTGGGGAAGCCCAGGATACACGGACACAGTTTAGTAATATTCCTGAAACCTGTGGATGAGTCCCAGCTCTCTCTGCACTGCTGTGTGATCTTAGGCAAATCACTCCACATCTCTGAACATGTGAAATGGTGCTTCAAAAATGGGGGAGAAAATTGTTTTGTAGTCACTAACAGAAGCTGGTAGTAAGTGAGCAGTTCTGACTACTAGTAACCATCTCAGCCTGTTTGAACAACAATAGTGAAACTTGTGTGTCTCCACACTTGTCCCTAGTGAATGCTGTAGTGGGAAATTTGGAGTGTAGTGGAAATTTGCCATTAACCCTCAATACAAATGCGTGTTCCAGTTGGGAAATTCTGGGTACATGTGGAAAGGAAGTGTTCTGAAACCCGAGTGCTTAAATTCAAATCGATCAAGAATATTCCCTGACGGTACACTGGTTAAGACTTGCACTCCCGTTGCAGGTGACACAGGTTCAATCCCTGGTCAGGGAACTAAGACCCTGCAGCTACGCACAGCAGCTTAACACCACTGTCTGTAATATTGAGACAACTTTGTGATTGGTGGGCAGCAAGTATGGGTCAAAAGAAGCAATCATCTGATCTTGAAAGGAGTGGCTTTCTCTGCCAAATCCAGTTCCTAAGTTCCCATCTTTGGCCACTTCTGCTCTTCATAAGGCTGCTCTGTGCATCCCCCAGGATTTCGTTCACATAAGCACAGCTACTCTGCTTCCAACAGGGCCTTGACTTTTCAGGGAAATTCATGAAAACCAATTGCTTCCAGAAACACATGAGGTAATTCATCTTGCATGACTGATTGCTGTGATGACTGTACAAGCTGGTACAAATGATTAAGCACTACTCAGTGGTTTAATGCCTTGGGCTTGCATTCTGATTAAATACAGAGTTGGAGAGGTGGCCTTAGAGATTAAAAAAAAAAAAAAAAAAGATGTGGGGATTCAGCTTACATTAACCTGTCTTGGTTTTAACACTGTGGTATTTGCCCAAAATGCAAATATAGTGGCAGGTTCTATTGACAGAAATATGACACACAAAAGAAGGACGGTGATAGGCCATTCGACCCGTTATTTGCTCAACTCTGGGTGACTCACTTCAAAAGGTCATTGTTAAACTGAAGTTCATTGAAGGAGCATTAACGGTATGGAAAATGAAAAAACATGTACGGTATCATTTCTAGGTTTTAATTCCTCTACCAAATTAGGCAATGGGAGCAGATTTTTTGCTTTGAATTAAAAAAATAATAATTTGAAAACTCTCTGGAAAGGGATTTTGCATACCTGTTCTACATAGCTTTTTAGAAAAGAAATGAAAGGATTTGGTATAAACTGTGATAAAGACCTTGCTTTTTAAATAACTGACCAATAACACAGTATCTATTAGCAAGTAAATATTAATAAATAGGGAAATTGAGGGTTAGCAAGGTAACTTTTCAAAGTCATACTTGGAGATCCTCCTGGTAAAGAGATACATTAAGATCATGGTCTTATGTTTGGCTAATACCCTTATTACACTAGATTGGCAAATGCCCTTTATCTCCTGTGGCCTCAGTTTTGCCATCTGTGAAATAAGAGTCTTGGACTGGATGGACTCTGAGCCATTTTAACTCAAACAGCCCTTCGTTAGTCATTTTGTAATTGAGCAGCAACCATTGGTTGCTGGTCTCGGTGTTCTCATCAGCAGGCTCTTTTCTCTCTTTACAGGCTAGACAATGTTGGAGAAGGTAAAAAATGTCCTCAGTGGAAGTGAGGATACAGATGGTCTTTTCGCACTGTAATGTACCTCTTTCTTAGGGCTGATGATGAGGGAATGACATGTGAATCATCAAAATACATCTTAGAAGTTTTTGTTTAAAAGACAAACACCTACCTATCACATTGGTGTCCGTAATCCAGGCATGCTTTATTTTCACAAGTGAAAGTTACTTTAGAGACTAAACTTTGTCTGTCTCATGGTTTAATCTGTGTAGCATCACTGCTGAGTTATCTTCCACAGTATACTCGAATACCTTTAGTGACGGTGGACTCACTACCACACCTAAGGAAGTCTATTCAATCTCGGGGCACTTCTGAGACTTAGAACGATTTAAAACAAGGTCTGTGTCCAGATAGCATCTGCCTGTTGGTCCTGTTTGAACTCTGTGATTACACAGAACACGTCTAAACTCTCTACTACCTGGTAGCAGTGCTTCCGGGACCTAGAGGAGAACCTCAGGTTTCTCTAAACTGCCTTGTTTATTGGACATGATTTATGGTCACTTCCCTACCCTTGTTAACTTTGCTTTATATTGCTTTTATATCTCTGTTTATGTCCAGCATTAAGAATTCAGTGCCTCACTCTGGGTATGGTGTGAGCATCCCTGGGTTATTGACTGTCCTCAATAATGAATGAAACAACACGGAATCACACCATCATTTTGACTGACCTCTAAAAGGTCCCAATTTTCTAATATTTTTCTATTCATATTTTGTCACATCTTGATTCTTGCTGAGAAATTTAATTTTGGAAATAGCTAAGAGTTCATCAGAGTACGCTAAGGTGAATGATGTGGATGTTCATAGAGAGCCGGCCGTGGTTATGACTGAGGCAGTCCAGATCAGTTTCTCTAAGTACAGTCCATGGGAACTGAACACTTTCAGAGCCGGTAGCATGAGGAACCATGGAGAGAGGTTAAAACAAGCAGTCACTGGCTGAATGGAAAGAATGTACACCTCAGTGAGAGGCCTCTGGCTGGGAAGAAATGTGGAAAGTCAGCTGGGGCTGAAAGAAATTTGCTGGAAATACTTCCTGGTACGTTGGGGGCAGTAGACACACTCATGAAACAGGTGCACAGTCTTTCCAGGTAGCCATGCTTTATATTTTAACTCTCTTGACATTACTTTTAGAGAGGGAAAAAAATACCAGTTTTATGACCTATCCACAACAGCCTCTAGGTTCTTCCATTGTTCGTTCACACAAATAAGCAGTTAAGAAAAGCACCCCCTCTCCCCCGAGCACGTGGAGAACCACCTGCCCAGGGCAGCAAGCTTCCGCCTCACTCACCTGGTGCCAGGATGAGTGGCAGGGTTGGACCAAGTGAAGGAAATAACTGGCGGCACATGGGTTGCTTCTTTATCTGGCTTGGCTTTCCGCTCTGTGTGAACTCAAACTACTGGAAATGACCAGCAGGCTCAATTCAGATTTAGAACCTGGGGCTGGGTGGGTGGGGGGCTATGGATCTAGAATCAGGTACAGGGCTTCGGTGTCCCCATCTGGAAAATGGGGTGAGACCAGATGACCTTGTACAAATGGTCAGGTTTCAATATTTTATGGGTTAGTGAGACACCCTAGCCTAACTTAGCTCATGCTCCCTACCCACCTTCCCAACCCACCACCAATACCACCACCGACTTGGGTCTGACTAGAAGAGATGACAGCAAATATCATACCCCCTAAACGGAACATCTCAGCTTGATGAGTATCTTTGCAAGAGACCATCTTCAGTCTTTACCAAGTATGTTTCTGAAACACCTTGGTCAGATTTATAAGCACTTAAATGCATAGTCATAGTGTTTTACAGCTAGTAATAACCTCCTAGTAGCCTCCAGATAGTAGCTCTCAGCCTTAGCTGGACACTGTAATTACCTGGAGAATTTTTTTAAAATGTCAATTCCTGTGTCTGACCCTTTAGGAGATTCTTTTGTAATTGGTCTGAGTGTAGCCAGGGCATTTCATTTTATTTTATTTGTTTATTTTTAATGCTCCAAGTGGTTCTAACATGCAACCAGGGCTGAGAACCACTGCTGTCGCTCTGTGGTTCTCAAACAAGGCACTTCAGACCAGCAGCCTGAACATCACATGGAGCTTGTTAGGTACACATTCTTGTCCCCACCTCACACCTTGCTTGCTTGCTAAGTCGCTTTAGTCGTGTCCAACTCTTTGTGACCCTATGACTGTAGCCAGCTAGGCTCCTCTATCCACGGGATTCTCCAGACAAGAATACTGGAGTGGGTTGCCATACCCTCCTTTAGGGGATCTTCCCGACCCAGGGATTGAACCCATGTCTCTTATGTCTCTTCTGCATTTGCAGGCAGGTTCTTTACCACTGAGTCACCCGAGAAACCCATCCATACCTACTGACTCAGAAAACCCGGGTTGGAGCCCAGTGATCTGTATTTTAACAAGTGAGTAAGATGAGTCTTAGTGTTTGAGAACTCTGGCTGCATATAATCCCTAAGAGGAGGGTGGAGATTTTAAAAGAAGACTCTTCTGTAGCCAGGGCCCCATGATGATTGGCGTGGCCATGGAGGTGGGGTCAGGGGTAGGGGCAGAGTTTCCAGCAACTGGTGCCCAAGGTCCCAGTGGAGTCGTCAGCCCTCAGTCAAGCTAACATTACTTTCTGCTGGATTCTTAGGGTAGCTTCTAACTACACTCACCAACTTAGCTCCTTTCCCTCCCCAGTTTGTCCTCCATGCTGTGGCAGAGGAATCTTCCAAACAGATATGAGATTCCTATCTCCTATTTTCCACTCAAGGGGACTCAGAGGAAACACCTTTAGGCTCTGCCCCAGGCTGCAGTAGGGAAATCAGAGGCCAGGCAGCTGATACGGAGGAATGAAGATGTGGGAGTGAAGTGGCCTAAACTGACATGGAATGTTGTGTGTCCACTTACAGGCACTCACACCACACTTAGTAAATAACACCCTCGAACTGGATGGCCACGAACTGGAACAAGGCAGCCAGTGTGAGATTCAAAGATCTAGGGGGTGGAGGGTAGGAGTCACAGGATAAAGAATGAATATATCCAGAATTCTTACTCTGAGACTCCACGATCAGAGCAGGTGGTTGGGGTACTGGTTCCTCTTTCCCTCTCTGTGCCATCAGGATGAATTGGTAGCATCTACAAACAACTCCCACGGAGGAGCCTGGTAGGCTGCAGTCCATGGGGTCGTTAAGAGTCGGGCACGACTGAGCAATTTCACTTTCACTTTTCACTTTCACGCATTGGAGAAGGAAATGGCAACCCACTCCAGTATTCTTGCCTGGAGAATTCTAGGATCAGAGGAGCCTAATGGGCTGCCATCTATGGGGTCACACAGAGTTGGACACGACTGAAGCGACTTAGCAGCACCAGCAGCAGCATAAACAACTCCCTAGTATCCACTGTGTTGGGGGCCCAGAAGAGAGAATCACTTCCCTGTGGTGGTGGTTTAGTTGCTAAAGTCTGTCTGACTCTTGTGGCCCCATGGACTGTAGCCTGCCGGGCACCATTGTCCATGGGTTTTCCCAGGCAAGAATACTTGACTGGGATGCCATTATTCTTCTCCAGGAGATCTTCCAGACCCAGGGACAGAGCCCAGGCCCTGCATTGGCAGGCAGATTCTTTACCACTGAGCCACAGGGGAAGCCCTGGTTTTCCAATGCCAATCCCTTTATAGCTTAGTCTTCCCCTGCTCCCATATTATTTACTCAGAGTCTATTTGCATTTGTGGAGGAAGCTGCTAGTGGAGAAGCTGGCAGGAACCTTAATGAAGCCAGGGGGGACCCATTGAAATGGGAATGTATTGAACTAAGTTATAAAGAGCTGAAGCCAGCTGTTAGCAAGCTTAATGAAAGGTTAACAGGAATCTTGCAATGGGTGGCTGGGGAGACTCTGTCTATTTAAAGAAAAAATGTTGAGAAGTGGGTCCCCTGTTGTGGAGGCAAGAGCAGAAAGAGGATCCCACTTGTAACCAAAAGGTTGTATCTGAGATAGCATTTCATTTAGATTTGTATACATGTTACAGTCTTAAGGAAAAAAAGCATTATGAGTTCTTGGCTCTCTGAACATCAGCGGCCAGAAAAGGGAAGCGTTCCTGAATATGATAAATTCTAATGCCGTTGTGGAGGTGCCTGGGGAGCCCTGGAGATGGTTGCTCCCCAATTCAGAAGGTTCATTTTCCAATTGCACTGTAAAGATGTACTTCTGCAGTGGCAGTATTATCCATGTTGCATAAGGAACAAGGGGGTATGGGAGCAGGAAAGACCCTTCACATCCTTCGACTCAACACCCATTTCTTAGCTCCTGAAGTTGAGGCCCAGAGACGGGGAATAAGTCACGCAGAAAACTCAGGAAAGGAATGCTGGAGCAGAAACCTAACCCATGTAGCCTAGACTTATCTCTATGGCCATGTGATATTGTCCTTGAAATTTTCTAATTCCATCTGAATCTGCGTCATTTTTACTCTTTTGAAGTCACATTCCTTAAGTTCTTATTAGGCCTGCAACTCTCATTTCTTTTCCTTAAGCTGACTTTCCTAGCAAACACTTGACCCTATTGGACTCCCTCCTGCTCCCAGAAAGAGGAATCAGATGCTGAAGTGCAAAACTTGGCTGTTGCTCTTTGGGATGCTGCCTCTAACTATGGTGACCAACTTGTTCCAGTTTTAAAACTCAAAATCCTGGCATTTGAAAACCTCCTTCAGTCCCCCATAAAGTGGGCTAATTTGTCAACCCAAGCCCATAACTAAATTGGAGATCAACAACACTCTTCTGACTTTTTCAATTCAGTGCCCCTGCTCTTGGCTTTATTGCAGGCAATATATTTTCTTTTTTCCTGTGACTTTGCAGTTGGACCTAACGGGAATTTAATTTCAGATCCAGCATTAGAATAGACTACTAAATCTAGATTCAAGACCCTTTCTCTGCAAAATGTGGGCCTCAGACAACTGTTGTCATCACCTTGGAGCTCGCCAGGAATGCAGAATATCAGTGGCATCCCAGACCCTCAGAATCTGCATTTAAACAAGTGCAGATTTGTGCACTTGTTTCACATGCACATTAAAGATCAAGAAGTACTTGTCTAAAGCACTGATATTCGAACGTGACCGTACACTGGAATCTTGTGGGGAACTTAAAAAAATCCTGAAGCTGGATTTCCCTCTGCTCTCTTGGTTTAATTGACATGGAGGAGACCTGGGCTTCAGGAGTTTTGAAAGCACCTCAGGTAATTCTGCTATATAGCCATGTTTGCAAAGCACTAGTCTATAGGGGCCTGGAGGAAGGCATGGCAACCCACTCCAGTCTTCTTGCCTGGAGAATCCCCATGGACAGATGAGCCTGGCAGACTGCAGTCCATGGGATTGCAAAGAGCTGGACACAACTGAGTGACTAAGCACAGCACAGCACAGTCTACAGGCAGGGCAGCTTTGCACCAGAAAGCAATGTTGCTAATTAATCAGGATAACTCCTGGTGAAGTTACAAGTTTACATGGATCTAGTACCCCCACGTGATTTTGCTCCAAGAAATGATCAATAAGATTTCTCAGGAAGATCTGAGAGACAAGGTAATGACTTCAATGTCCCAACTGCTGCGGATGAGACCCATCAAAGTAATTTAAAACCAAGATATAATATTTGGTCTGTGGAAAGTGATAATGAGAAAACTGCAAAGATCAACAGAGAAGGAATGTCTGGGGGGACAAGGTGGTGCCATTAATCTGTTCAGAGATATGAGAGGGACAATGAGGAGATGGCACTAAGATAAGACAAACGTGGAGGAAGGGTTCGGTGGAAACCTTTGCGCAGAACAAGGAGCTTGGTCAAAGGGCAACCCTGTGCCCTCTGGCACCTAAACATAATGGAAGTCCCCATGTATATGTGAATTTGGTGAAGGAGTTTGTCAGCCAAGCACACCTTTCTGCAGAAGGTCACTGCTAGTCACATGGAACAGATACCTTAGCTAATGGTTTTAGTGCTTTTCTAAGTATGTGAAAATGCAAGAATCCTGGTTCAAAAAATTTTTCTCCTGAAAGTATCCATCTGAAGGCCTGTTCTGCCCTTTTCCCCAGACACAGACCGCCTCATTCCTGATCTCCACCCTGAACTTCCTTTGGATATGCTAAAGGACAGAAGCTGGAGGAGCAGCTACTCAATCCTCTTTGAGCCAGATGGGGAGTGACATTCTTTAGTTGACAATGAGGTGTTAGAGTCTCTCTGACTTTCCTTGGTCCCAAGATGGCTGCCACAGCTCTAGTATACCCATCCACAAAAGCATCCCAAGCAGGAAGGAAAAAGAATATGGGAAATCAGACTTTTTCCCTAATATGATACTTACCTTTTATCCAAAAGAGAAATATTTCCTAGAATCAACCAGAAGACTTCCCCATATATTTCACTGCCCATTCATTTCATTGGGTCACAGACCCACCCTTTAGCATGGGGGACTGAGCTGTCTGGAACTATTTTACAAGAATCATTACAGGCTGTGCACATTGCCATTCAGCCAAAACTTAGGATCAGTCTGTATGAAAGAAACTGGAAATGGCTGCTGGGTAAACAATCTTGATTTCAACCACATTCATTCATCTGACAAAAGTATGCTGGATGTCTCCTATGTGCCAAGAGCCCTACTGTGTACTGGGGTCTAAGAATGAACTAGACAGACCTAGTCCTCATTTCCAGACAGCTTATAGTCTATAAAGCCGTTTCTGTCTTTATTAGGCTAAATGCATAATATAGAGACTTGAATCACTTCTAATGTACCTGAGAAGCAAAAAGAATGATGAGAGAAAAAAGAATGAAAGTTTGTAATTCTGCCTGCACGCTTTGCAGCTCTGCCTTTGATGCCAGTATCCAGGACAATGCAGGAAGAAGGAAACATTCCACCTTAGAAGGTGAAGGCAAATTATAGCAACTAATAATTCTTAGCTACAGGAAGTTTGATAAGCTCAGTAGTCAGTGGTCAGCTTGGCAATAGTGCAGTGATAGAGTAATGGAAATGACCACTTCTGTATTTCTATGCTGTCTCATGTTTTCTGAGCATTTTTAAACATATAGCAGTCTGTGTCAGAGAAGGGCATGCTGCTGCTGCTGGTGCTGCTAAGTCACATCAGTCATATTCGACTCTGTGCGACCCCATAGATGGCAGCTCACCAGGCTCCCCTGTCCCTGGGATTCTCCAGGCAAGAACACTGGAGTGGGTTGCCATTTCCTTCTCCAATGCATGAAAGTGAAAAGTGAAACTCGGTCGTGTACGACTCTTCATGACCCCATGGACTGCAGCCTACCAAGCTCCTCCGTCTATGAGATTTTGTAGGCAAGAGTACTGGAGTGGGGTGCCATTGCCTTCTCTGGAGGAAGGGCATAGCTCCATTTTATAAAGGAGATAAAGGAAAGCACAGAGAGTTCCAGTGGCACCCCTGGTTCCCTCTGTGTTGAATGCGATAGAACTAGAATCGAGCATCCTCAATCCAGGGGGTTAATATCATCTTCTTGGGGTTCCTGCCATGTGCACCCAGCTTTGCACTTGGACCTGTTAACAGGGCCAGCAGTCAGACGAACACAATTTGAGCACTACTATGTGCCAGGCACTGCCCTAAGCACTGTACATGCATTAATTTGTTTCACCATATCAATCTCTCTGTGAGGGAGCTTCCAGTCTTATCCCGGTTTGAGAAATGAAATGGGAGCTCAGATACAGACAGTAACTCGTCTGCAGTCAAGCTGGGACTCAAGCTGTGGAGCAGATCCAAAGCCGAAGGTTCTGGGCTGTGCTCTGGCCCCTCCAGACACACAAAGTGCTGGGGTGACCTCCAAGGGATTATGCTAGTGTGTGAGGTGGGAAGGATAGTCAGCTGGGAGTCGTAGGTCTCCCCCTACTAACCTCAGTAAAATCAGGGGTTCTTTCTGCATACTTCTGTCTGTAACCAATCTGGAAATGGGTTGTTGTTGTTGTTGTTGTTGTTGTAGTTGTTGCTATTCAGTTGCTCAGTAGTGTCCAGCTTTTTGAGGCACCATTGGGCTGCAGCACACCAGGCTTCCTTGTCTGTCACCATCTCCCGGAGCTTGCTCAAACTCATGTCCATCCAGTCGGTGATGTCATCCAACCATCTGGTCCTCACAATTTCATGGCTGCAGTCACTATCTGCAGTGATTTTGGAGCCCAAGAAAATAAAGTCTGTCACCGTTTCCATTGTTTCCCCATCTATTTGCCATGAAGTGATGGGACCGGATGCCATGACTTTCATTTTTTGAATGTTGAGATTTAAACTAGCTTTTTCACTCTCCTCTTTCATCTTCATCAAGAGGCTCTTTAGTCCCTCTTTGCTTTCTGCCATAAGGGTGGTGTCATCTTGTCCGACAGCTATGTTCTTCCCTTCTCCTCCTACCTTCAATCATTCCCAGCATCAGAGTCTTTTCCAGTGAGTTGGTTCTTCGCATCAGGTGGCCGAAGTGTTGGAGCTTCAAATTCAGCATCAGTTCTTCCAATGAATATTCAGGATTGATTTCCTTTAGGATGGACTGGTTGGATCTCCTTGCAGTCCAAGGGACTCTCAAGAGTCTTCTCCAACACCACAGCAAAAGCATCGATTCTTCAGAGCTCAGCTTTCTTTATAGTCCAGCTCTCACATCCATACATGACTACTGGAAAAGCCATAGCTTTGATTAGACAGACTTTTGTTGGCAAAGTAATATCTCTGCTTTTTAATATGCTGTCTAGGTTGGTCATAAATTTTCTTCTAAGGAGCAAGCATCTTGTAATTTCATGGCTGCATTCACCATCTGCAGTGATTTTGGAGCCCAAGAAAGTAAAGTCTGCCACTGTTTCCATTGTTTCCCCATCTATTTGCCATGAAGTGATAGGACCAGATGCCATGATCTTCATTTTCTGAAGGTTGAGATTTATACTAGCTTTTTCACTCTCCTCTTTCATCTTCATCAAGAGGCTCTTTAGTTCCTCTTTGCTTTCTGCCATAAGGGTGCTGTCATCTAAATATCTGAGGTTGTTGATATTTCTCCCAGCAATCTCAATTCTGCCTTATGCTTCATCTAGCCTGGCATTTCAAAGCATGTACTCTGCATATAAGTTAAATAAGCAGGGTATCAATATACAGCCTTGACATACTCCTTTCCCAGTTTTGAACCAGTCTGTTGTCCCATATCTGGTTCTAACTGTTGCTTCTTGACCTGCATACAGGTTTCTCAGGAGGCAGGTAAAGTGGTCTGATATTCCCATCACTTTAAGAATTTCCCAGTTTGTTGTGATCTACACAGTCAAAAGCTTTGGTGTAACCAATGAAGGAGAAGTAGATGTTTTTCTGGAATTCTCTTGCTTTTCTGTGATCCAATGGATGTTGGCAATTTGATCTCTGGTTTCTCTGCCTTTTCTAAATCCAGCTTGAACATCTGGAATTTCTCCGTTCATGTACTGTTGCAGCCAAGCTTGGAGGATTTTGAATATTACCTTGCTAGCATGTGAAATTAGTGCAAATGTGTGATAGTTTGAACATCCTTTGGCATTGCCCTTCTTTAGGAGTGGTATGAAAACTCATCTTTTCCAGTTCTGTGGCCAATGCTAAGTTTTCCAAATTTGCTGGAAATGGGAGTAGGGGGTCATGTAAAGGACATGATGCCAGAGGGTCTCAGGTCCTGGGTCTCATGGTCTTGAAGAGATGAGAGTTTAGATTTACCAGCAAATGTGGCTATGTTTTCAGGGACAGAGACCAGGTATCAGAATTGAACCTTTAAGGTATAGTACAAATATACTACAAATATGGCCTCCTTCCTCCCTTTTAAGATATATTCTGAGAGACAAACAAGAAAGAGAAAGGCAGAGTCCTGGACAGACTCCAGACTAGAAAATTCAGTCTGGTCTTCCTCCCTGGCCTTGCCTCACCCTGCCTCTTATCTCTGCTCTCCACTGGGTTATCTCTTCCTTCTGCTCTGTTCTCTTTCCCAACCCAGGCCTCCTTTCCCTCTGAGATGCCTTCAGTGTCTTATCTGCCTTCAGCAGCACCATCAACAAAGTCCTGTCATTTTTTTCCCTCGTGATTCAGGATGCCTCGGCATCATTTTAATCTATTCTTCTGAACTTTGGTTTTCAATCTCTTCCCAAACTTAATCTCAGACCCTTCTTCACTGAGATTTAAAAAAAGAGAGAGAGAGAGATTATGTAACCTGATAATACCTCTGGCTGGAGGATCAAGAAAAGACAGCAGTGTCTTGCTTCCCCATTAATGCCTTGGGCTTGTTGTGAAAAACATTTTTTTCCATTAACAAAAGACTCACCATCAACTAATACTGCAACCTCCTCTTTGACCTCCCACCTTTTTCTTCCCCCAGCTTTTAAAAACGATGTCTGAAACATTTTGTAACACCTCGGTGTATGCAAAGAATCTTGGAGTCAAACTGGCCCAGAACCTGAAGCTGCTCCAGCCTGGCCAGGAGGCCCAGGATACACTGCTTTGCTTCTGTTAGTCTCAGCTTCATCATCTATAAATTGGGACTGATCATGGACTCTCCTCATAAGTAAGCATTAAATGTAGCAATGCCAGGAAAGCATGGCACGGGGTGGGTGCTCCATGCACTAGTAGGCGCTAGTAGGCGCTACTGTCATAGCTCTCTCTCCAGCCCTACAAGCTCAGAGTCTGTGCAGCACCTGCATGCCCCCAATGAAGATTGATCCTGTGGGCTAATGTTGAACCTAGGGACTGGTGGCCTATCTGAGAAGCTGTGGGAATGTCCCCTTATCTATATTTCTCATACTCTAAGGATCCTCAGAACCATCTGGGAACATATTAAAAATGCATATACCTGGTTCCAACCTCCAGGAGATGCAGAGTGTATGAATATGGAATTGGGTCCTGTTACTTGTGTTTTTTATAACCTCCCTAGGTGGAGTTCTGCAGTGACTTCACTTTCACTTTTCACTTTCATGCATTGGAGAAGGAAATGGCAACCCACTCCAGTGTTCTTGCCTGAAGAATCCCAGGGACGGGGGAGCTGGTGGGCTGCCGTCTATGGGGTCGCACAGAGCCGGACACAACTGAAATGACTTAGCAGCAGCAGCAGGTGGAGTTCTGAAGCAGGCGGCAACAGACAATCTAGGGTGGCTGAGATGCCCATGTTCCACAGCTCTCCTATTACCCATCCCAACTCCTGACCCCTCTGCGTCACTGGCCTCTTCTGAACTCTGACCCTGCTTTACCTTTGTTTATCTTTGGGCAAGTGCTTGGCCCTGACTTGCTCTTCTGTGGTCTACCATAGTCAACCCCAGGGCATTGCCCACTTTTTCTGTGGTTCTTCCTCTCAGCTATCACTCCTGGTTCACAGCCAATTTTCTTGAACACTGAGATTGGCTTTTGGCTTCATTCTGTTTTTCATCATAAATTACTCTAAGGTGATGCTGGCACTCTGTGGCTTCTGTGCATCTGCTGATGGTTATCCTCTGCTGTCCTTTCCTGCCTCTCATTTATGTCTTTGGTACCAGTCACCTCTTTGGATTTCCAGTACGATGGAGAATCTTGGACCGTGGTAAGGGCACCATTTTGAAACTGAATCATGATTTTAGAACATCAGGAATGTGCAATGTAGACAATACATTGAATGTTTATATTAATATTAACTGGGCTATTTTCTATTTGAATTTTAAATCCATCTTGTATATCTTAGTTTATTTATAGTGGGGGCTTTCCACCTCCACCAAATGATGAAGCCTCTGTGAAAAATGCTCTGGTTTCTACCTGGATTCTAACTTTTTAAAAAATGCCATAATAGATACATAACATAAAATTTGCCGTTTTAACCATGTTAATGTATAATTCAATGGTATAATTACATTCACAGTGTTGTACAACAATATGCACATTGTCTATTTCCAAACTCTTTTCATCATCCCAGACATAAACTTGGTAACTGTTAGGCAATAACTCCCCATTCCCCCTTCCCTCAGCCCCTGGCAAGCACCATTCTAGTTTCTGTGTCTCTGAATTTGCCTATTCTAGATATTTCATAGAAGTGAAATCATATGATACTTGTCCTTTTACATAGGGCTTATTTCATGTAGTGTAACGTTTTAAGTTTCATGCATGTTGCAGCATGTATCAGAACTCCATTCCTTTCTTTGAATGAATCACATTCCTTTTTATGTACACAGCATGTTTTATTTATCCATTCATCTGTTGAATAACTCTTGGGTTTTTTCCCACTGTTTGGGTATTGTGGATAATGCTAAAATGAATCCTGGTGTACAGTATCTGTTAAAGTCCCTGCTTAAGAATTTTAGAGTTTTACACCAAAGATGAAATTGTCGGGTCATAGGATATCCTATGTTTAGCTTTTTGAGGAACTACCATGCAACTTTCCTCGGTGGGTGCACCATTTTATATTCCCACCACCGATGTACAAGGGTGCCAGTTGTTCTACATCCCCACCAACACTTGCCACTTTCCTTAAAGAAAAATAGCCATTCTAGTAGGTGTGAAGTGATATCTCTTGGTTTTGATTTGTATTTCACTGTGGAAAATTGTGAAAGAGATGGGAATACCAGACCACCTGACCTGCCTCTTGAGAAACTTATATGCAGGTCAGAAAGCAACAGTTAGAACTGGACATGGAACAACAGACTGGTTCCAAATAGGAAAAGGAGTATGTCAAGGCTGTATATTGTCACCCTGCTTATTTAACTTCTATGCAGAGTACATCATGAGAAACGCTGGACTGGAGGAAACACAAGCTGGAATCAAAGTTGCCAGGAGAAATATCAATAACCTCAAATATGCAGATGACACCACCCTTATGGCAGAAAGTGAAGAGGAACTAAAAAGCCTCTTGATGAAAGTAAAAGTGGAGAGTGAAAAAGTTGGCTTAAAGCTCAACATTCAGAAAACGAAGATCATGGCATCCGGTCCTATCACTTCATGGGAAATAGATGGGGAAACCTTGGAAACAGTGTCAGACTTCATTATTTTGGGCTCCAAAATCACTGCAGATGGTGATTGCAGCCATGAAATTAAAAGACACTTACTCCTTGGAAGAAAAGTTATGACCAACCTAGACAGCATATTGAAAAACAGAGACATTACTTTGCCGACTAAGGTCCGTCTAGTCAAGGCTATGGTTTTCCATTGGTCATGTATGGATGTGAGAGTTGGACTGTGAAGAAGGCTGAGCGCTGAAGAATTGATGCTTTTGAACTGTGGTGTTGGAGAAGACTCTTGAGAGTCTCTTGGACTGCAAGGAGATCCAACCAGTCCATTCTGAAGGAGATCAGCCCTGAGATTTCCTTGGAAGGAATGATGCTAAAGCTGAAACTCCAGTACTTCGGCCACCTCATGCGAAGAGTTGACTCATTGGAAAAGACTCTGATGCTGGGAGGGATTGGGGGCAGGAGGAGAAGGGGACGACAGAGGATGGGATGGCTAGAAGGCATCACTGAGTCGATGGACATGAGTCTGAGTGAACTCTGGGAGTTGGTGATGGACAGGGAGGCCTGGCGTGCTGTGATTCATGGGGTCGCAAAGAGTCGGATACGACTGAGCGACTGAACTGCACTGAACTATTTAAGTCCCATTCATAGATAAGGAAAACTGAGCAGCCAGTAAATTTCACCTATTAGACTGGAAAAAAATTTAGAACATTGATATAGCAAGTATTGGCCTGACAGAGGTCTAGGAAATGACTTGGCCTCCTGGAGTGAAATGGGGTATGAATTAGTACAGCCATACTCTGGGGCAATTTGGCAGTTTTGGTTAATTGACATGCACATGACCTAGCTAAGCCAGAGCAATTTTATGATTTGTTATCTTTTCTAGAAAAGCACACGTGCACAAGGAAACCTGTTTGCAAATGTTACCAGCAGTGTCATTTGTGTGGGAATGGAATGAATATGTGTATATGGGGAGTGCTTACCTATGGCACAGTCCTTCCAAGGAACCGCATGTACAAGGATAAGAGAATTAGACAGATTTGTATCCATTGGTGTGAAAACTCCAAGCCGTATTGAAAACAGGAGACTTCAAAATATCACATAGAGAGGGAGACTTCAAAATATCACCTAAAATACAAAACCATTAAAAGAAAAATAAACTAGTTTGCAGGATTTGCGGGCACAGACATATAAAAGTAAATGTATAGAAAAGTGGCTGATGAGACATAGACTCAACTCACTGTGTCAGCATCTCCTGATCAGAGGAAAGAGACTAGGCTTGAGGGTAGTAGTCAAAGAGGCTTTTAGCTTTATAACATTTTAACTGTTCTACCAAGCTTGTTTCTGTATTAGTCATTTGATTAAAAATTAACGTTAAAAAAGGAAGCAAGTGTGGCAGAAAAAAAACTGTTACGCTTACAATGAAAACCTCATTCTGCCAGTTACTGCTTTTGTGGTCTCTCGAGGAAAGCCACAATAATCCTGACCTCATTATGCGGCAAAGGAAAGAGATCATGTTCGCCTCAGAAATAGTTCTCAGGTTCACATGAGGTAGAGTATTAAATGCCACATGAAACAAATAAGCTATTAGTACAAATAACCAAGCATATCAGAATTTAGAAATAGGAAAGCGTTCTTTTCAGCTGCAAAATTATCCTGGAGTGCAGGAATCAATGGTGTTAAATCAATTTCTCTTTTCAGGAATTACCCAGAATGGTGGCTACAGGCTGGGTTCTGGGGCCAGCTGGGTTCCTTATCTAGCTGGTGAACTTAACCAAGGCCTTTCCCCAATCTGGGTCTCAATTTCATCACTTACCTAGTGAAGGGTTTGATTTTGCAGCTTTTAAGAGCACATTTAGCTCTGATCATTGATAAGCCCGAGCAGTCACTACCTTCAGAAAAGGCACAAAAGAAAAGCAAACAGAGTAGCCACCAGGCACAGCCTTCTTCAAGGAGGGTTGGAGAAGCCCGCTCAGTCAGTGTCCAACCATCACCAAACCTTTCCCAACACCTCCAGCTCACCGGAGAATATATAGACCAGGGGAAAAAATGAGAAAGTGACAGGAACTGCTTTCATCCCATTAACTACCACAGGGTATCTGGGGAGAGAGGCAGTTCAATGAATAATTACCTCCAGGTGACAAGTTCTCTAATGGGGGATCTCCAGGGAGGACAGTCGACACACAGTAGACACACTCAGACCAGTTTGGCAGCTATAGGTGGACCGGAAAAGCCTGACTTACATGGAGACCTGAGGATGCATGGAGTTATAGAGGACAGAGAGGAACAAAGAGCAGCAGGACAAGGGCTTGTTTTTTGGAATACAGGTGTTTTCTCATGCAGCACATCTGAAAGATTCGTGTGCAGGAATTATGAACTGTTAACACTGCAAAGGACATTAGATACTGTGTAGTCCTAGAGTCATGGATTATTAAAACTGGTCCTATCCATGTTCCTCCTTTCTTATCTGGAAGGGCCATAGGTGTCAGTGTCAAAAGATAATAACCAAGTTGTGACTGCAGCTCAGTTCAGAGCATCTCACCCTATAGCATCAGCATGTGAAGGTCTATTCTGTTCCACATTGAGTGTATACATTTGCATCCTCCAAAGCCTGGAAATGATGTGCAGAAAAGGTAAACTTCACCTTGATGCCTGACCCCCAGCAAAAGAAAATGAACCAAAAAGCAAACAAAAACTCCTAAAATAAAGAGAAAAATAAGAATTATAATAAGAGCTCTTAGCTGAACAAATTCCCCTTGTTCTGACAGTGCTAGCAACACCTGCAAAGGCCATTTCTTTTTCCCATGTTATCCGAGCCCATATCTGTGTCTTTGATTCTCATTTCTGGTGTGAACATAAATATCCCCACCCTAAAACATCCAAACCAGTCTCGGGATAAACCCTGTATCACAAATAAAGGAAGAGACCCTCCAAGAAGAGAAGCTGAGTGGGTGCAGGAATGCATGGACTTCGGCTTTAGAGATCAGCCATGGAAATTCATCACAGGGTGCCAAGCCTCCTGGGACTCCTGGATGGAAAGACTGAGAACTCTTACTCAGGTAAACCCACCCAAGTTCAGTCACCAGCTAGAGAATTAGTAGCCCTTTGAACATTTTAGCTATTGGCAGATGTCAGGAGTGTGTCTGTCTGTCCAAATTCATTTCTTACACTCCAGTTAATGCTGACAGGGCAGAACCTCTAGGTTTCATTTCTCTTTCTGCCTCATAATCTTCCCTTTCTTTCTCCTGAATGGCCTCCCTCAATCTGAGATGTATGACCAAATGTGCTGAGCACTTTCCTCCTGTCCATTAGTGTGTGTGCAGACACGTGGAGTGATGGTGTGGGCATGCATGCACACTGCTGTCCACGCATGTAGGGGGTTTCCCACACATACATGAGCACCTATGCTGAGTGTATGCCTGCTCGTAAACCATGCATCAGCCATGGTCCTCCTGCCTACTGTGCAATTCACACTCGAACGCAATTAACTCTCGCTGCTGGCAGTAGTTTACACACAGACTCCTCATGGAGCCAAAGGGAAATTAGGCAGGAATTTGGCTCTGCTCCCATTCTGGATTTTCCCTTACCCAGCTCCTTGGCCTCCTTGCCCTGATAATGGAGAGATAAAAGCAGGGCTGCCATCAACCATCCCATAAGCCAAAAATACCATTAGAGTTTATTGGGCAAGGAAAGAACAGGTTCTTTCCACCATAGAGGAAGCATATGGTGATAGTTACCAGATAGGCTCAGGTAACAAACAGGCCAAGGTCTGGGCCCAATTCCACCACTTTAGTGAAACCACTTGATGGGGAAGAACACACAAGACAATTCATGGACCAGATTTCAGGGCTTGAACTAGGTGATATTTATGGCTCTTCTGGACTCTATGGATTCAACAACATATCCAGGACCACAGAATCAGAGGAGGAACCAAATCAGTGTTCATCAACCAGATGTGTTTTCTTAAACAGATTTATCTCATCATCATTAGTCATTGAAGGCTTAACTTTATGTCAGGCACTCTGCTATGTGATATAGATGTATTATTTAATTCTTACAACCCTAAGAAATTAATATAATTATTTTTCCCATTTAACAGATGAGGGAACTGAAGCTTGAGGAAACTGAAACTTAAGGGAACCAAGTAAAGATATTCACAGCAAAAATGTAGAAACAGAGCTGAACCAAGATTTTCTGATGCCAAAGCCCTTGATCTTAACCACTGCACACTCCTTTGATCTGTGACCTTCAGGGCAATGCACCCGCAGTGGCTAACTCCTATCTATACCCAGAGGGGGAATTTAAGGGTGCACAAATGTTTTAGATTAAAAAAAAATTTTTTTCAGTTGATAGTAACCAGCCAAATGAGCCCTTAAATTTTCAAATTTCTCACACTGAAGTATGCATGAAAATGCAAACCTTGGGTGAGGCTCTGGACTCAGAGAAGCCAGAAACAGTGGGGAAGGGATGGAAACAAAGGGATTCAGAGAAAATGTTTGCACTGAATGCTCAATAAACTGTGGAATCCTTTTCCCACACCACTCCCAGGAACCTGGGGGGTGTAATCTCTGAGAAAACTGAATGGCCCAAATAAAACACTCAAAGATACTGAGATTTGTGACTCCCCACAACAATATACCCAATCCCCTTTCAATAAAGTCATCAGATTAAGAGTCTCAGTCACGTATGCACCCCTCATACTAATGTTTAGGCCATCACTTTGAGATATGAAAGGAGGACTGAGGATCTCTGAGATCAGGAGAGTATACAGTGTGGAAAAGATATAAAGACAACAGACAGAGCAGAAGAAAACAGACAAACAGAAAACAAACAAACAAAAAAAAACTAGTATCTTCTAAGAAAAAAGAGAAGGAAGGGAGAAACCACACAAATAGGAAAAATCAGAGAAAAGGAAAGAGCTTTTAGAGTTTAAAAAGATTATAATTATCCCAAATTATTTTCTTTTAGAAGTTTAGTAGTTTAAGGTTTTAATTTTTAGCCTCTGCTCTATTTTAAATTAATTTCCTGTGTGGTATGAGGTGGAGACAATTTCTTTAAAAAAAAAATAAGGTTTTTTTCAGCACCATTTGTAGAAAAAAAAGATTTCTTTTCCCCATTCAAACTGCCTTGACACCCTTATCAAAAGTCAACTGAGTCTATATGTGTGCTGGCTATATATGCTTGAGTCCTTTTTTGGATTTACTACTTTGTGCTAACATTCAACATGTCATTTCTTTTGCTAATAGTATACTATATGAATAGTATGCTGTCTTGATTCTGTAGCTTAAACTAAATTAGGTAGTATGAGCTCTTCAACATTCTTCTTTTTCTAGATTGTTTGGGCTTTTCTTACTTGTATTTTATATAAATTTCAGATATGTATCAATTTCCATAAATAAACAACAACAACAAACAACAAAAAGTCCTCTGTCATTTTGATTGTGATTGCATTAAAATCACAGATCAACTTGTAGAGAAATGCAGAAATAGCATTACAATAATATTAAAATTTCCAGTGCATGAATATGGTATATCTCTGTATTTAATTATGTCTTTTAAAATCTCTCTCTGCTAAAGAACAGTCTCACTTCTATCCCATGCAGGTCCTGCTATGTTTGTCTATCATACTGACACTCTTAGCTTAGCAAGGGGTGTAAAGTAATTTATCTAATATCACCCAATTAATTCCCTCTTTGACGAATTTAAATTTGAAGAGCTGAATTTTCCAGATTCCGTATCCAGAAAATAAGGTTTAAGGTTTTAGACTGAGCTCCCCAGAAATAATCCAGCTCCTACATTTCTGCAGACTTTTTGAGCTTTTCTTTTAACTTCAAAGCTACCAAATATGCTTCAAAACATTTCTTTAAGTAAGGTAAACTATTGCTTCCTACTTTAGGTTAGAAAATATAATGTAGCATTTAATATTACTACAGATGAGCATAATTTGAAACAAATTAATCCTTGTTATGTAAAACACATGATTATTTTCAGATACTCTATGTTGGTTCATGTTCAAATGTTTTAACACGATCCAAATTTGTAACTTCACAAAGATGTGGTTTTGAGAAAATTCAGAGCAAAAGAAATGATAGAAAGATCTGAAAATATCAGTCACTTTATCAATTGTATAGTATTCCTTCAAAGTTCATTAAAAACATAATCTGTGACATAATTCTTCAATTTTAATATTCTCAAATAATATCCCAGAAATGAGCTGAGAAGTTTGTGGTGAATATGCCACTATTTTCATATTTTCTCTTAGAAAGTGCTTGAGACATAAGTGAATCTGAGTTTAGAAAAAGCTTGTTCACATCCAGAAAGACACCATTTCTCCATACAAGCTGACTTCTTTTCCCTAGCCTCTCAGCTCTCTAGGCTGGCTTGGAAGTATTGTATGTAATTTATAGGTAACTCCCTGGAAGAAGCTGATTACTTCAGAAAATGTACCTCTCTTTATGACCAGCATGCTTTTTGAATTTATTAAACCAATATGAACATGGGAGACTCCAAAACTAAGAGCATTAGAGAACTCCACTCGCCCTGCCATGTCTTTACTTCTCTGGATGTGTTTTTGTACAGCACTGATCCCCACAGCATCTCTCCTTGCAGCATGAGTCGAATACTCATTACTAGCAATAGCTAAGGGGCTTCCCAGGTGGCGCTAGTGGTAAAGAATCTGCCTGCAATGCAGGAGGCGAAAGAGAAGCAGGTTCCATCTCTGGGTCTGGAATATTCCCGAGAGGAGGAAATGGCAACACACTCCAGTACTCTTGCTGAAAACTTCCATGAAGACAGGAGCCTGGCAGGCTATAGTCCACGGGGTCACAAAGATACTACTGAGCACCCACACACTTAGGCAGCATTAGCTAATGGAATCAATCCTGTCTTTGCAGCTGCTTTGAACTGTGAGGACATGAGCCTGAAGCCAATGTTAGTCATCAAGCTACAAACGGGTGAAGCCTGCCTGATAAGAGAACCAGTCAGGCAGAAGGCAAGGGGACAGAAAGAGAAACCCTGGATCTCTGACATGGCTTGAGCCCCTGAAACAAGGCACGTCAATGTGCCAGTAAATTCCCTTTGGGGCTTCAGGCAATTTCTGTTGAGTTTTCCTTCATTTGCAATCAAAAGACCCATGTCTAAACCAAAAGGCCATCTACATTGTGGCATTTTGGCTGGATGACAAGTTTTTCCAGTTGTAAGGGTTTTTACTATTATATGGTCCAACTACCTGCTTCACCAAACACCTGCCTCACTCCAACTAGTGTTTGTCATCTCTTATACTCTAGGCATGTAGGAATTCTACATTCTGGGCTCAGGGAGTGAAGACAAATAAGACATAGATTTAACCGTAAGGACCTGATAGTTTCAAATCTTTAAGCAGAAGCAGTATTATGAGGTGCTATTTTAAAGACGAGGCCCTGGAGGCCACAGAGGACACAAGTCTTTTAAGTAATAGAAAGAAAATAGAATCCAAGTTTTCTGATAAAGGGCTCTTTGTGGTAGCCAGTAATTCCTTTCTGGTTAAATGTAATCCCACTCAATCATTTTCGTTTGTTCTTTTCCTTATCAATTATAGTGGAGGGGCGATCAGCCCATGGACCACATCCAGCCCATCCTCCATTTTTGTAAATAAAGTTTTATTGCAATACGACCATGCCCATGCGTCTACTTACTGTCTATGGTTGTTTTCACATGGCAATCACAGAGTTGAGTAAATGGAACAAATACTGTATGGTTCACATACCCAAAAATGTTTATAATCTTAATAGTAAAAACTGTCAATCTCTGAACCATATATTGAATTCTTGCTTTGTACCAAGCTGCAATGTCAGGCAGTCATTGTCCTCAATAAGCTCCCAGGCTAGTGCCTCCTAGAGGGAGATAATCAAGTTAACAAACACTTGAGCACATTGTGAAAAGATGTGACAGGGAAAGGACAAAACTCTATGGGAGTGTTAGGAAAAGAAACCTACCCAGTGTGAAAGGTAGGAGAGAGTCAAAGGCACTCTCTTAAGTCTAGATCTGAAGGACATTGGAGAGGATTGGGGTGGGGTAGAAAGAATTTCAGGCAGAGGGAGGAGCTTATCAGCAGTGATAGTTGCAAGGCGCTTCAGACTAACAGAAGAATTTCAGGTTCTCAAATGTTTATTACATTACTTAAACCACTTAAAGGTATATATTGTCATTTTAAAAGTAGAACTTAAATGCTCTCTCAAAAAAAATTTAAAAATTCCCTGGTGGATCAGCAGTAAAGATTCTGCCTGCAGTGCAGGAGCCAGAGGAAATGCAGGTTTGATCCCTGGGTCAGGAAGAGCCCCTGGAGAAGGAAGTGGTAACCCACTCCAGTGCTTCTGCCTGGGAAATCCCAGGCAGAGGAGCCTGGAGAGGTACGTCCATAGAGTCACAAAGAGTTGGTCACGACTGAAGTGGCTTAGCACACGTTTAGACTAATGAGGAAACCATGTAATGATCCTAGGATAATGATTGATGTATATGTGCCTATATTTCACTGTAACTGGACTTGAAATCAAGAGGGAAGAAGTGGAAGTGTCAAGTGAGGAAGTTGGAATACGGGTTGAGTCAGATTACCAAGAGCCTGAAAAGCCACAGTAAAGGAGTACAGGCATTGTCATGAGAGTGAAGAGGCACTCATTTGTTTTTAATTGAAGGGTAGTTGATTTCTGTCATTTGTGTATGATCCTTGAACCTCAAGGAAAAACTTGTTTAAAAAAAGAAAGAACTTCACAATTGGAAGCATTTCCAAGAACTAACAAGTTACAAGATCACTAAATCTCCTCCACCTTGTACAGTATGACTCTTGAGATCAGGAAATGACTTTAACCTGAGAAGAGAGCTATTTTTATGGGCTCACTTAGTGAGAGGATAAGGGTAGCCTCTCCTGCTTATGAGGATCCCTCAGCAAGCTTCCTCTCATCTATGACCCATGCATCAGCTTCTGTAATTTCTGTGATTTTCTGTAAGAAATCAGCTGGCCTGGATTCCATCTTGATTACATACCAGCTATGTGGTTATGAGCAATTTACTTAACTTCTCTGTGCACAATTACCTGTTTATATAATATTATCTATTATATGATATTACCTAGATCTCCTATTGCTGTTAGTGCTAATTAAGATGGTCCATGGAAAGCATTTATCAGAGTACCAGGCAAATAGTAAGCACCCAACAAATGTTACTTATTTCCAAGTAGCTATTATTCAGGTAGTGTTGCTGCTGCTGCTGCTAAGTCACTTCAGTCATGTCTGACTCTGTGTGTCCCCATAGACAGCAGCCCACTGGCTCCTCTGTCTCTGGGATTCTCCAGGCAAGAGTACTGGAGTGGGGTGCCATTGCCTTCTCCAATGCATGAAAGTGAAAAGCGAAAGTGAAGTCGCTCAGTGGTGCGAACTCTTAGCAACCCCATGGACTGCAGCCCACCAGGCTCCTCCATCCATGAGATTTTCCAGGCAGGAGTGCCGGGGGCCAGCGTGAGGAATTCCGCCCATGGCAAAGGTCATGAGGAAGGATGCTTGGCATACGCAAAGGCGTGATCAAGCCTCAGGAAACCCCCTGTTCCTGAGCATCTAACCCCAAAACCAGAGTCTGTTTTATGCTCTCACCTACACCTCTGACTTTACGGGGGGCTCTCCCCCATAACCGTTTCTCTCTGAGAAGGAGTAAACGTGCAGCTCCAAGGCAATAAAAATTCTTGGGCGTGACAAGAGTGTTTCAGCTTACGGACTCCTCTGAAGGTTATCTAGCCCACCTGTATAGGTTTGTCCGGCCACATGTGATTGCTTGCAGCCTCCCAACCTGAGAGGCACCAGATGTTTTAGACTTACTAAAGGCAAATTATTTTGGGGAGTTAAAATTATTAGTATAGTGGGTTGGTTAGGAATTATATTGGTGAAGGGTCTCTTCATTTGTTGTGTCAATAATTGCTGCTAATTCCCTGCTCTGGGTGGGACAAGGATGTCTCAGGTCAAACCTCTCTGCTGACAGACTAGCTTGTGTGACAGGATTATCCTTACTGCCGCCACTAGGCACATGATTGTTTACTACCTCTCAACCATAAACAGCACAGAGAGTTTTGGAGTATTTTGAGAGTCTTAATTAGCGTAGGACTTTTTCTTCTTGTTGAGTCAATGATCGCCGCCAGGCCTCTATATCCTTAGGTACCTGGGAATATATTAATCAATGTATTTGGAATATAGCAAAGGAAATATGGTAGTTTTTGATGTTAGCAATACTAGACTTTTTGAGTTAATGGATTTTCTCTTTTGTAATAGATCGCTGTACTTTGTTATATATCACTGTGTCCTTGCTGTGTAAGAATGTAACTTTATCATATCTTAAGACTAAATAGATCTTAAGGGGAGCATTGGTGAAAGGATTTTCATTTGTTGGGTTGATGTTTGCTGCTAAATCTCCATGTTCCCTACCCTTATAATGAATGTAACTAGCATATAGGAAGAAATAAGTATTAACCTTTAAGCATATAGGAGAAATAAGTATTAACCTTTAAGACTAATCATGTTAACCTTGGGTTGAATAAATTCCTTTCTTGATTGTAACTCACTACACCCTCACCCTATAGGAATGTAACTTTATTTGGAGGGTGGTGCCTGGTTTAAGAAAAAACACCCTTGGAAGAAATAAGTTTTTTTGGTTATCAGAAAGAAAGGATCATAAAATGTAAGCAGGTCTCACTCATGGCCAGAAGATGATGTAATATCCCCAAGACCTTTTTTTTTATACATTTATGTGAAGCACCTGATTTTGACAAAGGTCAGGACTGCTGACCCCCACGTGACTCTGTATTCATCCCTATGTGTAACAAAAGGTATATAAGCAAACCCAAAAATAAAAAAATCGGATCAGTTTCCGGAAAGACTGATTCCCCCATGTCGCTTCTTTCTTGCTCCCGTTTTTCTGGCTGAATTCCCATCTGGAGCATGGATGCTATTCCACGTAATCCAAGTTATTCAGCCTCCTTTTCTCCACTGATCTTCCTACTACACTATCCATTTCTAATCTCTCTCTATATCTGTGATTAAATATGTATTTTTCCAAAGAGGCCGACTCCGTCCCCACCTTCGAATCACCCTGGATCCACCGGGGCTGGTCCCCGGCACAGGAGTACTGGAGTGGAGTGCCATTGTTGGAGGAGCAAAAACGACAGTATGACCTGTTGCAGTATGTATGTTGTCATTGCTTCCTCAACAGCCCTTCCTTTGTGGAACCATCCCTTCCTCAATCTGTGTGGATCCAGTCCAGTATCTGAGGGTGGGTAGAGTCAATCATTTAACCTATTCCTTTGTAGGGATCGGTACAAGGCAAACAAAATAGACTGATTTACTTGGAGAAGCTAGTCCAGAGATGTGGAGAATCATGACTCTTGGAAACAAAGTCAAAGGAAAGATCACTAATTCACCAACCTTCCAAGCTTAATACATGTGGTCAAGCCTTCGCCTGCATCTTTTTTCCAAGTAGTCCCTTCTAGCTCCACAGAGCCCTAGTTGTTAGGGAAATGAAAGGAATTCACATTCATGCAGCTGCCACTCTGTGCCAAGTACTGTGTTGTTCACATATAATCCCAACTACAAACATGTAAAGAAGTATTACCTTTTATATTATATAAGCAAGAAAGAAGGGTTGGAATTGTTAAAACTTTAACTCACAGTATAGCTTTTGTTTTCTAGTAGATTAGCTACAGCTTCTATGAAAAGAAGGTCAGAGAGTCACTTACATGGACAATGAGCCATCCAGAAAAGAGGTGACTCCTGACAGGGGCTCTCATGGTCAGGAATCACTACCCCACCAGATACTCCCAAGGCATGACTGACTTGCTCTGCATTTCTGTCAGGTGTCTTCTCTCTTCTTGTCTCTGAACCTCTCCCCACGACCAAGCTCATCATGACTTCAGCTTGCTCCTGGTCCACATCATACACCCCAACCCCAAGTCCTCTCTGCCACCCTTAACTCAGCTCTCTGAGTTCAGTGACTCATTCTCTCGTGTATAAGTTCACAGCCCTGAAGGAAGACTCTAGTCCCTCCAGTTCTCATTTCCCATGGCAGACCTGACGTTACAGTTCACCAGCAGGTCTGTGGTTGGCACCCTAGGATCAGTCATCACCATGAGAAGAAAGACCCAACTGGGCAAAATACAATCATTCCATTCGTAGTTTGAGCAATGAGTGCTATGAATGGGGTATAGTCCTTTGGGGTAAATCAGCTATGACTGAGAACTCTACCACAAATAAGACTTGTTTATGTATGTCACCAAAATGGTCAGTTGAAACCATTCAACTGTAATAGAGAATCCAATTCATAGAAGCCTAAACATACAAAGTGAAGTTGAAAGTGAAAGTGAAGTCGCTCAGTCATGTCCGACTCTGCGACCCCATGGACTGTAGCCTACCAGGCTCCTCTGTCCATGGGATTTTCCAGGCAATAGTACTGGAGTGGATTGCCATTTCCTTCTCCAGGGGATCTTCCCGACCCAGGGACTGAACCCGGGTCTCCCACATTGTAGACAGACACTTAACCATCTGAGCCACCAGGGAAGTCCAAACATACAAAGTATTTGTTTTTCTTCTCATTAGAGACATCTGGATGCAGGCAACCTACAGATTAGAAAATATCAGGGACCCAGGCTTTTTTTTTCTGTTCCACCTTACTGATTTGTGACAACACATGGTCACAGTAGGGCTGACATACTCCTGGACATCAAGTTCATCTGTGGGAAGGGGAAAGGAGAGTCAAAGTGCTTTCACATCATTGTTCCATGACTTTCAATGGGGAAGGGAAGACCTTCTCAGCAGACTGCCTCTTATAACTTTTTATCCAGAACAAAACTACCAGTCAATTCTCTAATCCAATCAATGAGATGTCTATGACTGATTTAGGCCAATCAGTGACATCCCCTGAGCCTGGGGTAGGGATTTATGGTCTCAGAGATCAAGGGATGGACTATGCTGGTTTTCTGAGAAAGTACTATAGTTCAATTAGGAGAAGAAAAGGCTGTTAGTGGAGCAACAAACAGCACTTTCTTTAATAGAACACTCCTCCAAAATAAGAGACCCTGAATACACTCCCCCTACAGCTGGCTGAATGCTTCCAATAGATAATAACTACTTGTTGAGTAGGATAAGCAACTAAGTGAATGAAAGAATACTTTGACTCATTAAAGGGAGAAACTAATACAGAGTAGAAAGAAGACCAAAGTGGTTGTCAGTTCAGCTCAGTTCAGTTCAGTTGCTCAGTCGTATTCGACTCTTTGCGACCCCATGAACTGCAGCACACCAGGCATCCCTGTCCATCACCAACTCCCAGAGTCCACCCAAACCCAGGAGATATAAATATTTCAGAAATCTCATGAGATCAAGTCTCACATCTGTCAAACTCAATTTCTTCATCTGTAAAATAAGGTTGAATAATCCATTCATCATAAACTTGATTTAGGGATTAAATAAGACTACTTATATTCTTTGAGATCATAAAGAGTTAGGAAATATTGTTTTAATTTACAAGCAATGGAAACAAGACAACAAAGACAGGAGGAAACCAGCATGAGTCAACAGGGCTTAGAAATACCATCCTTACAGGGAAGGGGGGTGCTCCACAGACAGAAAGGCAGAAATGGAGCCTGGGCAGATACATATTCTGATTGGCTGAAAGAGTCATTGTTATGTTGATTTTATCTTCTGAAGATGAAAGATGGTTTCCATCGGAATAATATAGGAAGTGCTGAAAGCTTGGAAACACAACTCATTATTCTGGGAAGTCCAGAACTTGGATTAAGAAATTGAAAGACATAAGATAGAAAAAGTAAAGCACCCAGCTCCCCTGGGGATATCCTACTTGGCCCAATATAATGAAATCACTACTTCCAGGTTACATTACATTGTAGAACCACAGATGAGTATAGCTGGCTGCCTGGAGCAACGGTTGTTCAGTCGTTCAGTCATGTCCAACTCTTTGAAACCCCATGGACTGCAGCACACCAGGCTTCCCTGTCCTTCACCATCTCCCAGAGCTTGCTCAAACTCATGTCAATTGAGTTGGTGATGTCATCCAATCAAGCTCAGTTTGATTTCATAAAACTTAGTGACAGTCGTTTTTACAAATATTTTAGCTAAACTCAGGTGCATGATGAAGGAATATTCCCCACCCGCATGATGTCAGATACGGCCACCAGGCTTGATTTGGCCTGTGCCTGTGGGCAGAAGCTTGATTTGGCCTGTGCCTGTGGGCAGAAGCGTCATGAGTCACATGCAGGTTGAAGTATGGGAACTGGTGTGCAATTCACTATTCTCCCTCCCCTGACAGAGGAACTGGCTCCAAACAGTGGAAACTCCACAAGCCTTGGTCCCAGGGTGAGGATGACAACAAGTGGGAACCCTTCCCTCCAGACCCTCCATGGAAGCAAACAGAAACACAGACAAAGCGGTATTGTTCTAAACCACTAAACTGTCCCTGCAACATAATGCCATGTAACCTAATACCACTGCGGTCACATGGAAGCAGTAACAGGAGGAGCTAAAACATTCTTTGAGGTAAGACAGTCCAACATTATAGGCTCTGACACTTACCAACTGCATGTCCTACCATCCTGCACCCTTTGTCCTTTCTTGTCTTCCTCTATCAGCCTAGATCTGTGGTTCTCAGATCTGGCTGCACCTTCAAATCATAAGAGGAACTTCAAATACACGCCCAGCTTCTACCTCAGACACTGTGATTTTATTGGTCTTGCATGGGGCCTGGGCATTAGCACTTTTAAAGCCTTATGTGCAGCTAGGTTTGAGAGCTACTTGTCTAGAATTCTTTAATGTTATTTAACTGGTTCACCCTTCAACACTCAGACCGAAATCTTCTCCAAAATGTTCTCCTGAATCCAAAGTTTCCCCTTGAACTTCAGTAGCAACCTGGTCACAGCTGATCTCTGTAATCGGAACATCACGTAAGAGTTCTAAATCTACCTTCTAAGTGAGTGTGATTTCCCAGAACACAGGGACTGTAACAAAATCTCCCTGTAGCACCAGCAGTAAATCCTGGCATCATGGTAAATATTAACATGTATAAACATTACATGCTTATTCATTTAAACAGAGAGAATGCCACTTGATTAAACTTAAGGAACCATTGGTGACCTCTGAGAAAACAGCGGTTTTAATGGAAACTTAGAAGAAATGACAATTGTTCTAAGTTGGGAAGTGAAAGTACATTATTTGAAGACATGGTCTTGGCCTGAGAAATAGAAAGGCAGATAATGATGATCAAGAGAATGGGTCATTTTCAGGATGGGGAAAAAGCCAGTTTTGTAGCTTCGGAAATGGTCATTCTAAGGGAAAAAAAAATGTGTTTCAGCATAAAAGTATAATTTTTGTTAGTCAAGGATTCAGAAATAGAAAAACGAGGTAGAGAAAAGAACCACTAAACCACTAAACTGGTATACAAAAGGTATACAAAATGTCACACATGGTTATTTCTGAAGTAAGGTTTGGGTGCTACTCTTTTCCAGTAGGTGCTCAATAAGTATTTATTGAATGGATAAATGCTCTTGCTGCGGGTGAATGTGTGTATTTTTTCATAGGTGCAGAGTTGAGTTCATAGTATAGCTTAAGGCACAATGTAATCTCAGGTATGTTAAGCTGTCTCGTATTTCCCCTTATAATGAACAGTTTTTCTTCAATGTGTTGTGTAAATGTCACTGGATAGGTAAGTGTCCTTGAAAGATGCATAGCATTGCTTTGCATGCTGTCGTTGTTTAGTCACTAAGTCGTGTCTGACTCATCTGCAACCCCAGGACTGCAGCCCACCAGCCTCCTCTGCCCATGGGACTTCCCAGGCAAGAATACTGGAGTGGATTGCCATTTCTCTCTCCAGGGGATCTTCCTGACCTTGGGATCGAACCTGAGTCTCCTGCATTGGCACGTGGATTCTTTATCAGGTAGCCACCGGGGAAGCTCATTGCTTTGTATACTCTATTTCAAACTGACAAAATATTTTGCTATACATCTCATTCTGCTTCACGTTTACTCTGCTGCATAATATATCATTGTAGGCATATTCCCTATTACGGTCAACCATTCTCCTAATGATGAGCATGTAGCTTACCTCCCTGCATGTGCTCAGTTGCTTTGTCATGTCTCTTTGTGACCCCATGGACTGTAAGCCTGCCAGGCTCTTCTGTCCATGGAATTCTCCTGGAAAGAATACTGGAGTGCCATATACTTCTCCAGGGCATCTTCCTGACCCAGGGATTGAACCTGTGTCTCTTGCGTCTCCTGCATTGGCAGGCAGATTCTTTACCACTAGCGGATTCTTTACCACTTTATTTCCTGGGAAAGCCCTGGGAAGCCCTCCCCACTAGTAGAAAAATCATTTAAATGGACAACCTCACACACGTCCTGACATGGACTTGAGAAACAGTTCTTAGGGATAAGTATCCAGACAAGGGATTGTTAAATTATAGGCTAGTCACTTACTTAATTTCAACAGGTACTGACAAAAGTCTCTCCAGAACAACTGCACAGTTTTACTGGTACTAGCTGTGCTTGAGAGCTGCTTCCCCAGAGCAGCTCTAGAATCCCTCTTTCTATATGATCCCTCTAGAATTTTTGCCATGCTGACAAATGTTATATGCTACTGTGTTCCCTTTGAATTTCTCTGGCTACTGGTGAGGTCAATCATCTCTTCACTTACTGATCACATTATGGTCCCCCATTAATGAATTGGCTTCTCTTATCTTTGCCCATTTTTCTATTTATTTTCTTTTTCTCTCAGTCTCTGTGTGTGTGTGTATAATGTCATCTCTGAACATTACAAGTAATTTCTTCTGCTCAATGTCTCTGCCAACTTTGTCCGTTGAAAATTTCATTGAACTGAAATCCTTAATAATGATATATTAAAATCCATCAAGCTTTGTTCTCATGGATTCTGCCTTGAAGATTTTATTTAAGAGTCCCATTTCTGTTCCAAAATTACTATAATATTTCCCTTTATTTTTTCTCTTAAGTTTACAGTTTTACTTTTGACATTGCTTTTTAATTCCTCTGGAGTTCACCGTACACATGGTATGAGGTAGGGATTGAACTTTATTTTTCCTGTGTAGTAAGCTAATTTTCTCACTACTTTCTGCTACCAGTTCATTCTTTCTTCACTGACTGGTGATGCCATCTCTATCATATGCCATGTTGAATATTAGACAAGTAGAGAAATTGTGTGAATATGAGTGTATTCTATTCTGTTTCTGATGTGCTGGGGTTTTTTGTTCTTCTACAGAAATTAGTATAACAACTTTGCATCAAGCTTTAAAATTAAAAAAAATGACTCCAAACTCTCCCACTTTCTTTGGTCTTCTTAAAAAATTTTAAAACTATTTTATACTTTATATTTCCATGAAAATTCTAGATATAATTGTTGAGTACTTTAAAAGATTCTGTTAGGATGGGAGGTGGAAAAAATAGGTAAAGGTGGTTAGAAGGTCCAAACTTCCAGTTATAAAATAAATCAGTTCTCAGGATATAATGTACATCATGGTGAAAAAAGTTCATAATACTATATTGTATATCTGAAAGTGGTAAGAGAGTAAATCTTAAAAGAGCTCATCACAAGAGATAAATTGTAAATATGTAAGCCTGGCATCCTGCAATTCATGGGGTCACAAAGAGTCAGACACGACTGAGTGACTGAACTGAACTGGACTGAACTGAACTGAACTGATCTGAAGGTGATGATTGTTAATTTATCGTGGTAATCATTTCATAACACACACAAATAACTATCATCAAGTTGTACATTTAAAACTAGTACAATACTATTTGTTAATTATATCTCAATAAAATTGGAGGGAAAAAAGATCCTGTTAGATTTTTATTGAATTAGCTTGAATGATGATTTATTAAGGAGGAAATGACATCTTCATAAATGTTAAGTCATTCAGTCCATGAACTTAGTACATCAGTTTTCCTTATGTTCCATGACATTTTTCTTCGTTAAGGTTTTCTGCATCCTTGATTAGGTTAATTACTACATTATACTTCCTAAAGCTAATGTAATTAATTTTCTAGACAATTGTTGCTGAGATAGAAATTGCAGTTGACATCTTAGCTACTTTTTTTTTCCTGGCAGTGTTGTATGGCTTGTGGGGTCTTATATACCTGACCAGGAATTCAACCCAGAACACAGGGATGAAAGTACCAAATCTTAACCACTGGACCACTAGGGTATCCCCACTACTATTTTGTATTCAATTAACATGGATTACTTTGCTAAAAAAAACTATGAAACAAAATGGGGGGAACGAATACACACAAAAAGTTTGCTTTTGTAGGGATAAGGCTATTTCTTCCTCTACAACAGAAAGAGTGACACAAGAAAGGTCAAAGATATAGGAAAATGTAGAAGATTACATGAGGGAAGTTAACAGTTCATTTCTCAAAATAGAAATAAGCCTGATGAGTTTCAATCTCATCCCTTGAAGAAAGAAAATGCTTTTCTGTTAGAAAAAACTGATGTCAGACATTGTGAATCAAAGAATTACCAGGGCAACAACCCTTTACGAGATGAGTTATATAATACAAAACTGAACAATTTAAACTCCAGCGCAAAAGAGAAAACAATGATCAGAATGAAATCTAAACAATATATTCTCTACCTACTTTCTCATCTATAAAATGAGGAGGCTGTACTAAATGATATCTAAACTTCCTTCTACCTCAAGTCTCTGAAAATATTCCTTTTAGGAAGTGAAAGAGTGGAAGTGGAAAAAAAATTTTAAGCGTAAGTTAATCTCCTCTGAAAGAGATGAGAATGCCAGACCACCTGACCTGCCTCCTGAGAAATCTGTATGCAAGTCAGGAAGCAACAGTTAGAACTGGACATGGAACAACAGACTGGTTCCAAATAGGAAAAGGAGTACGTCAAGGCTCTATATTGTCACTGTGCTTATTTAACTTATGTGCAGAGTACATCATGAGAAACGCTGGGCTGCATGAAGCACAAGCTGGAATCAAGATTGCTGGGAGAAATACCATTAACTTCAGAGATGCAGATGAAACCACCCATATGGCAGAAAGTGAAGAAGAACTAAAGAGCGTCTTGATGAAAGTGAAAGAGGAGAGTGAAAAAGTTGGCTTAAAACTCAACTTTCAGAAAACGAAGATCATGGCATCTGGTCCCATCACTTCATGGCAAATAGATGGGGAAACAATGGAAACAGTGAGAGACTGTTTTTTGCTCCAAAATCACCGCAGATGGTGACTGCAGCCATGAAATTAAAAAACGTTTACTCCTTGGAAGGAAAGTTATGACCAACCTAGATAGCATATTAAAAAGCAGAGACATTACTTTGCCAACAAAGGTCCATCTAGTCAAGGCTATGGTTTTTCCAGTAGTCATGTATGGATGTGAGATTTGGACTATAAGGAAAGCTGAGCACTGAAGAATATATGCTTTTGAACTGCGGTGTTGGAGAAGACTCTTGAGACTTCCTTGAACCAAGGAGATCTAACTAGTCCATCCTAAAGGAAATCAGTCCTGATTATTCATTGAAAGGACTGATGCTGAAGCTGAAACTCCAACACTTTGGCCAACTGATGCAAAGAGCTGACTCATTAGAAAAGACCCTGATGCTGGGAAAGATTGAAGGCAGGAGGAGAAGGGGATGACAGAGGATGAGATGGCTGAATGGCATCACTGACTCAGTAGACATGAGTTTGGGTAAACTCCGAGTTGGTGATGGACAGGGAGGCCTGGTGTGATGCAGTCCATGAGGTTGCAAAGAGTTGGACATGACAGTGATTGAACTGAACTGAATCTCCTCCACTGACTTTCCATTTCTCTTGGTTTTTCTAGTAAAGAGACTTTGAGAAGAGTTATTCTTTCTGTGAATTCAAGAGGAGTAAGTTTAGTGCATATGACTTCACAGAGACCAAATAATTTGAGAAGGGCTCTTTGGAGAAGAAGTGGATAATTTTTATTGCTGTCACTGTGGCTGGTTACTGAACTGGCTTCTTCTCTGTCATCAGCTCTACTCCTACTCTATTACTGAAGATTTTTTCAACAGGGTCCATGTATTTTAAGAGTTTTCTTGCTTGGGAAGAGAAGAGGAAGAGGAAGTGAAACTTCTGGAGTTGCATTGCTAAAGAAAGTGCTTATTCTTTCAGACACTTTGCTATCAAATTCTTATTCAAAGTTCCTCTTTGGTGAGGTAAGACTTTCCCCCCCCCCCCCCCCCCCCCCCCCGCCATATTCAAATTAAACAGTAGTGTGACAAAGTAAAAAGTCCATCACTGGAGTGTCTTGAAGAACAGATGTTTTTTGCACCTGGATCCATTTCTCCTTTCCTCCTTTCTATATCAGGTCCAGTTCCCTTTCCAAATCTCCAAGATAACTTGGAAAGACACCAAAGTTACACTTCTGAAGAACAGTAAAACTTACACCACATGACTGTCTCAAAATGTAAAAATATGGTTTAGAAATAACTGGAGACACAAATAAATTATTATAAGTAAATATAAGGTTATTACAAATAACAACATAAAACTGAAAATAACCTGAGTGGCATGTGCCGTAAATGAAGGGTCAGACTGAATCATCTGTATAAAGATTCATCAATCATTTATGAGGATTTTTACAAGTGTATCCTTACTGTTCTCCACAATAGAAGTGAGGAGGATGACTCATGGTTGAGTGTGACAATCCAGATACAAATGATCATGCACAATCTTAACCTGTTTTGTAAGAAGAAACCTACATAAACTCAAGCTTGAAGTAATATGAGAGATGTTAACAATAACCTCTTCTGAGCAGACGAAACAGGCAATTTGGGGTTCCTTTTTTCTTCAAAAATCCACATTTTAAATTTTTGTATAAAAATTATATTCTTGTATAAAGCAAAAGATTTAAAAAGGAAGAAAACAGAAAACCAACCAAAGACAAATGAATATTAGAGATGCATGGCCCAGGCTTAGCACGGCACAAGTTAAAGAGTAGAAAAGTCTGAGTAAATCACCGAATTTTGTTCGTGCCTCAGTTCCCTTTCCTATAAAGTTGGAAGTAGTACTGCCTTCCTTTGGCACAGAGGCTTTTTGATATTGAGACATCTTCCCATGAACAACTTTGAAATGCATTCAGCTAATGATAATTTCCCTTGCATAAATGAGGGAGTGGGTGTACGTAAAGACAAAAATAAATTGCTCTCTGTTTCTTTGATTTCTTTTAGCTGTGTTGTTAAACTTTACATAATAGTTCAGGGAAAACATATACCCTCTAAATTGCTCTAATACTATTCTCTGCTAAATACTTGAAAAGTAGGAAAAAGGAGAAAAAACTTCCTCAGTTTCAGCCCCAAATCCTACCATTGGAAACCCAGCAAAACAGTTGTGTTAAATATTTGGAAAACCTTCAAGTCTACATTTTCTGTTTCTAATAAGACTTTGGAGAAAGAGCCTGAGGATTGTTAATTTCTTGCCCGAAGACACATAAAATAAGTCGCAGAGTCAGATTCTACTTTTAGGTTAGAGCTTGGACACTTGGTCACTAATGCATCCCACCTCAAACAAAAACTCCAAATAAATATACAGTAAGAACCAGTGAGAAGATGGTGAGGCGTCTAGGAGGAGGAAGTCCTTTGGAAATAAGAAGTAGAAAAAGTAGGGTGGCCACACAAGGAGAAGGAGCCCAAAGGGCAAAAGGCGAGGTGCCAGAAGTCAGGTCCTCCTTTCCCAGCTGTGTCCTGGCCCAGCCTCGGGTGCCCCTTACCATGGGCATGGGGGAGGGTGCCCACATGACATAGTCTGAACTGTGCCTAGGGTGACTGCCCAGAGTGTCTCAGTCAGTGGGAGGACATTACTGTGCTGAAGGCTCCCTGAATCTCTGGCTTGAAAAGAAGTGTCTAACAACCCTAGTTGTTCAACTATAATGTTTACATGTTGTTTCTAATTTATCTTTTGCCTCCTTTCCCAGGTGTCTGGGCTTCTAATGTGAGAACACCGTGAAGCCAGCCAGGCATTCTATCTTTGAAGAAAGTGGTTTGGAGGAGCTGAAGAACCTGCAGAAAGTCAAAGTTTACACCCTGGAAAATCCCATGGACAGAGGAACCTGGCAGGCTACAGTCCACGGGGTCATAAGAGTCAGATATGACTTAGCGACTAAGCCACCATCACACCCTGTTTACAACATTCTATATTTCAGGATGCTTTCTAAAGATAGATTATGGTATTTTGCTAGGCAACCCTAGCAAAGTAACATAGATATCAAGCAAACACTAATCTAAACTAATCAAAGTAAGTATGAGTGGCTATATTACCATCATGTAAAGTAGAATTCAGACAAAAGAAAATTACCGGACACAGAATTACCGGACCCATTATATAAAGATAAGGGGGCTAGCCCAGCAAGACATAGCAATGCTAAATCCATATGCATCAAACAACAGTGCTGTGAAATATGTGAAGGAAAAATTGACTGAACAAAAAGAAGTGGAAAATTTGATGATTATAGTTGGAGACTTCAGCACTCCCTCTCAATGACTAAAAGAATAAGTAGCCATAAGATCATCAAGGATATAGAATTCTATGACACTATCAGACAACAGGATATAATCAACATTTATAAAATCCATAAATAGCAGAATACATTCTCCTCAAGTTACCACAAAATACATATCGAAATAGAGATCCCAAAACATATATCAAGACAGAGAACATCCCAAGCCATAAAACAAACTTCAACACATTTAAAAGAATTAAAATCATACACAGTATTTCTCTGTTCACAATGGAATCAAACCAGAAATCAATAATAAAAAGATTACAGGAAGTTCTTCAAGCACTTAAAAACTAAATAACACACTTCTAAATAATCCAAGGATGAAAGAAAAAGCCTGAAAGGAATTTTAAGAATACATTGAGCTGAATAACAATTAGGTCAGAATTTGTGGAACAAAGCTAAAGCAACACGGACAGGGAAATTTATAACAATTTTATGTATACATTACAAAAGAGGAAAAACTCAAATTAGTAATTTAAGATAATCTCAAAAACCCAGAAAAAGATGAGCAGAAGAAACAAAACAAATCCAAGCTAAAAGATGGAAGACAATAATAAAGATAGGAACTGAAATCAATGAAATTTAAAGTGAAAAACCAATGCAGGAAGTCAAGGAAATAAAAAGCTGGCTTTTCAGAAAGGTCAATAAATTGACAAACTTCTAGCAAGACTAACTTAAAAAAGTAACAGAAAAGGCACAAATTGCTAACAACACAAATGAAACCAAGGATATCATTACAGGCCCTGTGACCCCCAAAATGATAATAAGAAAATACTAAGAATAACTTTACACAGATAAACTAGTCATTAGATAAAATAGACCAATTCCTCAAAAACAGTATCACAACTCACCCTAATTGGAATAGATAATATGAATAAGCCCACGACTATTATGGAAATTGAAATAATAATATAAAAATGCCTCCAGAAGATCTGTAGGCATACATGATTTCAGTGGAAAATTCTTTTTTCTCTCTCTCTTTTTTAACTTTACTTTCTATCTCTTCAATGGAGAATTCTATCAAACACTTAGAAAAGCTAGCATTAATCCTACATGATCTTTTCCAAAAAATGAAAGTAGAATATCTCCATTTTATGCTGTTGGTATTACCCTGATAGCAAAGCCAGATAAACAGTACAAAAAAGAATACACTCAAGATTATAGATATACAAATTCTTAATAAAATATTAGAAAATAGAATTCAGCAACATATAAAAGGAATTATGCACTATGACCAAATGGAGTTTATTTCAAGGGTGCAAGGCTGATTGAACATTAAAAAATCAATTGGTGTAATCCATCATATTAAAAGTCTAAAGAAGAAAAATCATAAAATCACATCAATTGATTCAGAAAAAACATTTGATAAAAGTCAACACCCATGTATAAATAAAGTTCTCAGACAGATAGTAATAGAGGAGAACTTACTTAACCTAGTAAAAAACATGCACAAAGGAATAAAAGTCCCTAAAAATAACATCACAGTTATGGGGAAAGAATAAATGTTCCCCACAAAGAGTGGGAAGGAGGGAAAGATGCCTGCTCTTCCCATTCTTATGCTACAGAGAGCTAAAGTTCTATCCAGGCAATAAAGCAAGACAAGGAAACAAACGATATACAGATCTGAAAGGAAGAATTAAAACTGTCCCTATTTGTAGATTACATGACTGATTGTCTACATAGAAAATCCCAAGGAACCTTAAAAAAAAAAAAAAACCCTCTTAGAACTCGGAAGTGAGTTCGGCAAAACTGCAAAACATAAGACAAAAAATACAAAAATTTGTTTATTTCCATGTATTATTTTATTTCTATATACTATCAAGGAACACAGAGATACCAAAATTTAAAAGAAAACTACATTCAAAAATATAGATATACCAATACTTAATAAAATATTAGAAACTAGAATTCAGAAACATATTAAAAATTATGCATTATGACCAAACTATACACTATGACACTATGATCAAATGGAGTTTATTTGAAGGGTGCAAGGGTGATTCAACACTAAAAATCAGTATAATTCACCATATTAACAGACTAATGAAGAAAAATCATAAAATCACATCAATTGATCCAGAAAAAGCATCTGATAAAATTCAAACCCCCATAGGTGAATAAAGCTCTCAGATAGGAAGAGAGGAGAACCTTCTCAACATAATAAAAAGCATATACAAAAAAAAAAAAATTCCCCCAAATAGCATTATACTGAAGGGGAAATTGTGAATGTTCCCCATGAAGATTGGGGAGAAGGGAAGGATGCCCATTCTCCCTATACTTAGGCTCTGTGTTAATCGCCTAGTCCTGTCTGACTCTTTGTGACCCCAAGGACTGTGGCCTTCCAGGCTCTTCTGTCCATGGAATTCTCCAGGCAAAAATACTGAAGTTGGTAGCCATTTCCTTTTCCAGAGGTTCTTCCCAACCCAGGAGTCAAACTCGGGTCTCCCACATTGCAGGCAGATTCCTTAGTTTGAGTCACCATGGAAGTCTATTCTAAAGCCACATAGAGCTAACATTCTATCCAGGTCAATAAGACAAGACAAGGAAACAAATTATATACAGATTAGAAAGGAAGAATTAAAACTGTCCCAATTTTAAATAACATGATTTGCTGTCTATATAGAAAATCCCAAGGAATCTTAAAAAAAAAAAAAACCTAACTCCTAGAACTCATTAATGAGATCAGCAATGATACAAAATACAAGATAAATATATAAAAATTGGTTTTATTCCTATACACCGTTTTATTTCTGTGTACCACCAAGGAACACAGAGACACATATACATATATATGGGGCTTCTATGCTAAAAACTACAAAAATGCTGAGTAAACTAATCAAAGAAGATGTAAATTGAGAAACATATTGTGTTAATGAGTTGGACCACAGAGTAAAGATGTCATTTCTCTTTGCCCAGACATATAGGTTTAATGGAATTCTTATCAAAATCTCAGCAATATTTTTGTAAAAATGAAGATTATTCTAAAATCTATATGAAAAGATGAAGGAACTAGAATAGCTGAAATAATTTTAGAAATGTAGAATAAAGTGAGAGGAATAAGTCTACTCAATATGAAGATTAATTATATAGGTACAGTAATCAAGATTCTGCAATGTTGCATTTAAAATGGATAACCAACAAAGACCAAATATATAGCACATGGAACTCTGCTCAATGTTATGTGGCAGCTTGGATGGGAGGGGAGATTGTGAGAAAATGGATACATGTGTATATGTATGGCTAAGTCCCTTTGCTGTTCACCTGAAACTATCACATTGTTTGTTAATCAGCTATACCCCAATACAAAATAAAAAGCTAAAAGAAATTACGCATAAAAAAAGATTGTGCAGTGTTGAAAAAGGGATAGAAACACAGACCACTGGAACCAAATGGGAAAAATAGATAACTTGATAAGGGGTTAATACTCAAAACATATAAAGAACATAAAAATCAATAGCAAAAAAAAAAAAAAAAAACCTCAATTTTTAAATGGACAGAGGATCTGAACAGACATTTTTCCCAAGACATCCAAATAGCCAACAATGAAACATAAAAATAGGATTAACATTACTAATCATCAGGGCACTGCAAATCAAAACTGCAATGAGAGATCACCTCACACCTGTCAGAATGGCTATCATCAAAAAGTAAGAAATAACAGGTGCTGGAGAGAGAAGGAAAACCTTGAGCACTGTTGGTCGGAATATAATTGTAGTTTGCCTGTGTGATATACTGGTGGAGAAGCCCAGCCAGCAGTTCACAACTGGGCCTACAGCTCAGGAGAGTGGTATGATTGTAATAGATAAGATATATGGGAATCTCCAGTAAAGAGGGAGATGACAAGAAAGAAGCAAGGAGTGGATTAAGTTCCAGGGACACTAGCACTTAGCCAGAGAGAGAAAGAGGATCCAGCCACAGGTAGTAAGAACAAATGTAGAAAGTTAGGAAGAAAATCAGGATAAATGCACCACTTTCTGAGAGCAGAAGCAAAGTATGAAAGAGCAGTAGAAAAGGAAAGAGCAGTAGGAAGTATGGCTTGGTCAGTGGGGTCAAATGCTACAAAGAGGTCAGATATGATAAAGACGGAGAAAGAGCCACTGTACTTTCACTGACTTTTGCTTCATGGCTTCTGTGGAGGAGTAGAGTCAGTTGCATTAGTTTCAGGAGTAAACTGGAGGAAAGGAAGTGGACATTTGGACAGAAAATTTGACTCAGATGTAAAGGGAAGGGGGAGGGGGTACCTAGAGATTGTTAAAGCATCAAATCATCAAGGGAAAGTTTTTAAGGGCATTTGTTTGTTATGCTCACAGGCAGAGGGGACAGTTCCAAAAAAAAAAAAAAAAAAAAATCCAGAAGGCTGGAGAAGTACATGAGATCGGAATGTACATATATGAAGATATATTATTTAAAGTTCTCATAGTCATGGCTTTTGTTCAAAGCCTGAACGAGGTGCTTTTCCATTAAGTTAAGAAACAAGGTAAGGTTATCTGCTCGCCTTTTCCACATCTTGCTTGACATCCTAGCTAATGCAGAAAAACAAGTAAAGAAAATAAAAGGTATGCAGATTCAGATCAAAAGCAAAACTCTCTTTGTTCACATAATGACATGATAGCCCATGTAGAAAATTCCAGAGAATTGACAAAATAATTCCTGAAACTAATGAATGATTAAATAAAAATTACAAGATACAAGGTTAATATCCAAAGTCTTGCTTTCCTATATAATAGCAATGAAAAATCAGGACTTGAAATTAAATATACAATACAATTTACATTAGCAAACACAAAAAATACTTAGGCATCGACCTAACAAAATATGTATGAGATCAACATAAAGAAAACTATAATACTCTGAGGAAAGAAATAAAATAATTCAATAAATGGAGAGCTATTCCATATTCAAGGATCAGGAAACTCAATATGTTAAGATGACAGTTTCTCTCAAATTGATCTTAGACTCAATGTAGTTTCAATAAAAAATCCCAGAAAGTTATTTTATTGATAATAACAAACTGATTCCACAGTGTATGTGGAAATACAAAAGACTCAGAATAGTCAAAACAATTTTGAAGAACAGAGTCCAAAGACGGGTACTCCCCAGCTTCAAGATATATTATAAAGCTACAGCAACCAAGACAGTATGAAACTGACCAGAGAATAGAAAAATATATCAAAGGAACAGAATAGAGGGCCAAGAAAGGGAACAACACAAATCAAGTCAAATTATCTTTGACAAAGGAGCAAAGGCAATTCAATGGAGAAATGACTGTGGTTCTTGTTTGTTTGTTTGTTTTTTAATAAATGGTGCTGGAATAACTGGATATCTACATCAAAAAATGAATTTAGATGCAGACCTTACACCTGCCACAAGAAAACTCAAAATGGATCATATTCTCAAATGTAAAATACCAAACTATAAAACTCCTAGATTACAACATGGGAGAATATCTAGATAACCTTGTATATGGCAATGACTTTTTAAGTACAACACCAAAGACATGACCCATGAGAGGAAAAAAAAAATTGGTAAGTTGAACTTCATTGTAATTAAAGACTTCTACTCTATGAAAGACACTTTTAATAGGATGAGAAGACAAGCTATGGGTCTGGAGAAAATACTTGCAAAAAACAAACCTCTTGAAGAACTCTAACGTAAAATATACAAAGAAGTCTTAAAATTGAACAATAAGAAAATGAACAACCTAATTAAAAATTGTCAAAAGACCTAAATAGATACCTCACCAAGGAAGATATAGAGGTGGCAAATAAACATATGAAAACATGTTCAACATGATATGTTATCAGGGAATGTTAATTTTAAAAATGAACAGTTAAAGGAGGAGCAAGATGGCAGAGGAGTAGGTGGACATGGAGTAAGTACATCTGTCTTCACAGATACATGAGGAATACACCTTCAGACACACAAGTGCATGCAGAACACCAGCTGAGAGCGGACAGGAGGACCTGACCAGAGGAAAGAAGTGTACAGAACCACACAAAACTCAGTTGGACAAAGGAACTAGGGGAAAAAACAGGAGTGTTAGTAGGACTGGACCTATGCTTGCCCAGTGGGAGAACTGAAGCAGGAGACTGATCCCCACAGTGGAGCAATTGTCTGAGTCAGAGGAGAAACTTTCAAGGCTAAAACACCTGATCTATGGCAGCCTAAACGAAATGAGAATCAGACAATCCTTGCCACAGCCACACATATGCTGGGCAGGAATGTGGGTCTCCTGGAAGGGGCAGCAGCTGGGAGCTGGAGTTTAGGGACTGTGGAACAATCCCAGCGCGAGGGTTGCTGTTGACTGTGGAGAGACAGATCGAGGAGATATGAGGGAGGAGATCATGAAGGGAAATGCCTGTGGAGCAAAGCCAGGCAGTCATGGAAGCAAGAGGATACCACTGAGTCATGCATAGGAGGTAGAGCCATCACCATAGCCTCTTTCCCCCCACACACCAGCACTGGCAGCTGAAAAATAGAGAGACTTGCCCATCAAACGCCGCACGCACTGAACTTCAGGGTAGGACCCCACCCAGGGTGCTCCTTTAAGTTCCTGATGTGCCAATCTGCAGAGTAGGACCCCAGCCAGGGGGACCTCTCTATGTGCCTGACGTGCCAAACAACAGAGAAGGAGGGAGGCAAGGGAGCCCTTTAAGTGCCTGAACAGGCAGAGCTACAGAGAAAGACTGGCCAAAGGGGCCTTCTGATTGCCAGCTACAAGAGGCTCAAAAACAGACTCTGATAGGGCCATAACTCCTGCCACGGAGGCAGTTTGTGTCCCTGAACACTTGGTGCCACCAGGGTCCCTGCAAGCCAAGCAGCTGTGCCACTTTCACACTCAACTTTCACTGGGGCAGAGCTGCCACAGGCAAAAAAAAAAAAGTCATATGTTTATGTGCGCAGGGTCACTTAGGTCCTGTCCGATTCTGCGACCCTGTAGACTGTGGCCTGCCAGACTTCTCTGTCAGAGAGGGGGTTCTGTACGCAAGACTACTGGAGCGTATTGGCCAATACTGGTTGCCATACCTTTCTAGAACACTGTATTTCCTGCTGCCATAGCTGCCAACTCCCCTGAGTACCTGGTGCTGCAAGAATCCCTGCAACCCAAGAAGCTACACCACCTCCACACCTGGCCCTCACAGGGGCAAACCCAAGCCCTCCAGGGAAGCCTCAGGAGCTAAACCCCAGTGGACGGCCCACATGTAAAGGTGGAACTAAAACCACAATTGAAACCCAGGGGCAGTGTGGCTAAGGAAGAAGACCCCAAAACTTTCCACCAGCTGTACAAGCTGCTTTTAACATGTGGTTAAATCCACATGATCAACTATGCAGACTCTGTGTCTGTGGAGTATACAAAAGGCCATTGAGAGCTCCCACAAAAGAAAAAGCACTAGCTCTGATAGCTGTGGACACCGGAGGCAAGAATATAGGACCAGATTAGAATCTGAGCAGCCCCCACAGCAGGTCCATAGATCAGTATAGTGTTGGAGGGCATCCTAGGGAGGTAAGGTCAACTGAGATTCCCAGTGTGGGAAAGGACTCTGACAGCAGTGACTCAAGAAAAACTTTAGTATTCTTATATTTTGACTTGTTCTGTAGATTCTTTTGGATTTTTTTTTTCTTTTTTTTTCCTTCTCCCTCCCTCCCCCCGCCTCATTGTAGTTGTCAATTTTATTGGTACTATGAAATCCAATTGATCTTTTGAGCTTTTGTTTTCTTTTTCAGTCACATTTTTTATTGTTGTCATAAATGTCTACCTCTACATTGGACTTTTGCAGTTCTGTGGAGTTTTCCTGTTTTTTTTTCTTTTCTCTTTAATTTTAATTTTTAAACCTATTATTATTTTTCTACATTTATTCCTTTATTTCCCTACTGTTCTTTCCCCCTTGCAGTTAAACTTTAAAGTATATAAATCTTCTTTATCTACGTCTATTTAATGTTGATATCTATTTTTTCTTTTCTTTCTCTCCTTTCCTCTCAATATTTGTTAGTTTTATTTTCAATGCTTTATTTCCCAATTGACATCTTGCTTTAGTTTAGTTTTCCAGTTTGTGCTTTAATTAGTTTTGTTCTGGTAGATATAATTTTTGGTTTCCTTTGTTTCCCAGGTCAATCTATTGTAATTAATTTTGTTGGACTGTTTTGATTTTGCTTATGGGTATATTTGTATATGTGTATATTCAGTCACAGTTTCTACTGTTGTTATAAACCTTTGTCTCTACATTGGGCTTTTGCAGTTCTGTGAAGTTTTCCTTTATTTCCCCCTTTTTTCTAACTTGTTCAGTTTTTTTTCTCTTTTCTCTTTTTTATAATTGTAATTTTTAATTTTTTAAACCTATTTTATTTCTTCTACATTTATTCCTCTGTTTGCCTTTCCAACTGATCTTTCCCCCTTGCAGTTAATCTTTAATATATATAAATCTTCATCTATCTCTATTTAACTTTGCATATCTATTGTTTCTTTCTTTTCTTTCCTTCCTTTCCTCTCAACATATTTGTTAGTTTTGTTTTCATTGCTTTATTCCCCACTTGGCACCTTGCTTTAGTTTTGTTTTTCAGTTTGTGCTTAAGTTAGCTTTGTTCTTAACTGGTAAATATAATTTTTGATTTCCTTTGTTTGCCAGATCAATCTACAGTACTTTATTTTTGTTGGACTGTTTTCACTTTGCTCATGGATATATATGTATATGTGTATACCATTATTTTAATTGTTATTTGCCTGATTTTCTAACTGCCATTTGGGGTTCATCTTTTTTTGGATATTTGTTTTACTCTCCCTTAATGCCATAACAAACCACTTGCAGAATCTTTGTTCCTGACCAGAGATCAAGCCCTGAGCCTTTGGAGTGGGAGCACTGACTAAGACCCTAGACTACCGGAGAACTAACCCTAGGGAGTATCAAATAGTGAGAACTCACACAAAGTAAACCACTTGAATACAAGACCCAGCATCACCCAACCGCCAGTGCAGGATGCCTCATCTAAACAACAGACAAAACAAAAATACAAACCCAATCATCAACAGACAGGAGTACCACCTCACTAAGCCTTGCCCATCAGAAGAAAAACAAACAAGAAGACAAAAACTCAGCCCAAATCTCACCCTATATGAAGCTCACACAAACCACTGGATGAACCTTGGGAGGTCAGAAACCATAAGGAAGAAAGAATTCAATCTTTTTCAAGAAAAGAATTCAACTTTCCTTGAAGCCTGGGAAAAGAAGCCCTCAAACACAATAACTTTAAAAAAAGAGAAAAGACAGAGAAATACTGCACAAATGAAGGAACAAACTAGAGACACAGAAGTCCAAATAAATGAAGAGGAAATAAGAAAATTACCTGAAAAAGAATTCAGAATAATGATAGTAAAAATGATCAAAAACCTCAAAAAATGGAGAAAATGCAAAATCAATTTAAAAAAGACCTAGAATAATTAAAGAATAAGCATGCAGAGACAAACAACACAATTACTGAAATTAAAAATACTCTAGAAGGAATCAGTAGCAGAATATCTGAAGCAGAACGAATCAGTGAGCTGGAAGATAAAATGGTGGAAATAACTTCTGAAGAGCAGAATAAACTAAAAAGAATGAAAAGAGCTGAGGACAGCCTCAGAGACCTCTGGGACCATATCAAACACACCAACATTCAAATTATAGGGGTCCCAGAAGAAGAAGAGAAAAAGAAAGGGTATGAGAAAATTTTTGAAGAGATTATTGTTGAAAATTTTCCCAACATGGAAAAGGAAAGACTCAATCAAGTCCAAGAGGCACCAAGAGTCCCATACCGGATAAACTGAAGGAGAAACACACCAAGACACATACTAATCGAACCAGCAAAGACTAAACACAAAGAAAAAATATTAAGAGCAGCAAGGTAGAAGCAACAAGTAACATAAGGGAAACCCCGTACACTTAATAGCTGATCTTTCACCAGAAACTCTGCAGGCCAGAAGGGAGTAGCAGGATATATTTAAAGTACTGAAAGGGAAAAATCTACAATCAAAATTGCTGTACCCAGCAAGGATCTTATTCAAAATTGATGGATAAATAAAAAGCTTTTCAGAAAAGCAAAAGTTAAGAGAATCCAGTGCCACCAAACCAGCGTTACAACAAATGTTAAACAGACTTATATTGTCAAGAAATACAACAGAAGAAAAAAGATCTACAAAATCAACCCCAAACAATTAGAAAATGATAATAGGAACATATGTATCAATAATTAATTTAAATGTAAATAGATTAAATGCTTCAACCAAAAGACACAGACTAGCTGAATGGATACAAAACAAGACCCATATATATTCTGTCTACAAGAAACGCACTTCAGACATCAAGACACACATAGACTGAAAGTGGGGATGGAAAGTAATATTCCATGCAAATGGGAAGCAAAAGAGAGCTGAAGTAGCAATCCTCATATCAGACAAAATAGACCTTAAAATAAAGAAGATTACAAGAGATAAGGTAGGACAGTACATAATGATCAAGGGATCATTCCAAGAGGAAGACACAACAATTGTAAATATCTCCCCACTCATATATAGGAGCATCTCAGTACATAGCATAACACTAACAGACATAAAAGGAGAAATTGACAGTAACACAATAATAGTAGGAGACTTTAACACTCCATTCACACCAATGGACAGATCATCAAAACAGAAAACTAACAAGGAAACACAAGTTTTAAATGATACTTTAGATGAGCTGGATCTCATTGATATCTTCAGGACATTCTACCCAAATGCAGAAGAATAGACCTTTTCAAATGCACATGGAACATTCTCCTAGATAGACCACATCTTGGGTCACAAATCAAACCTCAGTAAGTTTAAGAAAACTGAAATTTTATCAAGCATCTTCTCTGACTACAATGCTATAAGACTAGATACCAATTATAAGAAAAAACTGTAAGATACACAAACACATGGAGATTAAACAACACATTTCTAAATAACCAACACATTACTGAAGAAATCAAAAAGAAAATAAAAAAATTTCTAGGAACAAATGACAATGAAAACACAACAACTCAAAACCTATGGGATGCAGCAAAGCAGTTTTAAGAGGGAAATTTATAGCTATACAACCTTACCTGAAGAAATAAGAAAACACCAAATAGACAACCTAACTTTACACCCAAAGCAACTTGAAAAAAAAGAAGAAAAAAACCCACCAAAATTAGTTGAAGGAAGGAAATCATAAAGATCTGAGCAGAAATAAATGAAAAGAAATGAAAGAAACAATAGTAAAGGTTAATAAAACTAAAAGCTGGGTTGAACCAGACTGATCAAGAAAAAAAAGAGAGAAGAATCAAATCAACAAAATTAGAAATGAAAAAGGAGAGGTTACAGCAGACAAAGCATAAATACAAAAGATTATAAGAGACTATTATGGAAAACTATATGGTAATAAAATAGATAACCTGGAAGAAATGGACAGATTCTTAGAAAAGTTCAATCTTCCAAGACTGACCCAGGAAGAAATAGAAGTTATGAGAAATCCAATTACAAGCAGTGAAATTGAAACTGTGATCAAAAATCTCCCAAAAACCAAAAGCCCAGGACCAGATGGCTTCACAGGAGAATTCTGTCAAACATTTAGAGAAGAGTTAATGCCCATCCTTCTAAAAATCTTTCAAAAAAACCAAATGACAACACAAGAAAAGAATATCACTGATGAACATAGATACAAAATCCTCAACAAATTTTAGCAAACAGAAATCAGCAACACATCAAAAAGCTCATACACCATGATCAAGTTTGGGTTTATTCCAGGGATTCATCAACATACAGAAAGCAATCAATGTGATACACCATATTAACAAATTGAAAGATAAAAACCATATAATCATCTCATGGATGAAGCTGGAGCCGATTATACAGAGTGAAGTAAGCCAGAAAGAAAAACACCAATACAGTATACTAACACATATATATGGAATTTAGAAAGATGGCAATGATGACCCTGTATGCAAGATAGCAAAAGAGACACAGATGTGTATAGTGGACTTTTGGACTCAGAGGGAGAGGGAGAGGGTGGGATGATTTGGGAGAATGGCATTGAAACATGTATACTATCATGTAAGAATTGAATCACCAGTCTATGTCCGATGCAGGATACAGCATGCTTGGGGCTGGTGCATGGGGATGACCCAGAGGGATGTTGTGGGGAGGGAGGTGGGAAGGGGGTTCATGTTTGGGATTGCATGTATACCCGTGGTGGATTCATGTTAATGTATGGCAAAACCAATACAGTATTATAAAGTAAAATAAAGTAAAAAAAAAATTAAAATTAAAATAAAAAAATAAAGCATTAGCTTTTAGCATGTAGAAAGCAAAAAAAAAAAAACAAACATATAATCATCTCAATAGATGCAGAAAAAGGCTTTGACAAAATTCAGCACCTATTTATGATTAAAACTCTTCAAAAAATGGGCATAGAAGGAACCTACCTCAACATAGTAAAGGCCACATATAATAAGCCTATGGCAAACATTTTTCTAAATGATGAAAAACTGAAGCATTCCCCCCAAGATCAGGAATAAGACAAGGCTGTCCACTTTCACCACTGTTATTCAACATAGTTCTAGATGTCCTAGCTACAGCAATCAGAGAAGAAAAAGAAACAAAAGGAATCCAGATCAGAAAAGAAGTAAAGCTCTCACTGTTTGCAGATGACACGATACTATACATAGAAAACCCTAAAGATAAGCATCATAAAATTACTAGAGCTAATCAGTGAATTTAGCAAAGCTGCAGGCTACAAAATCAATATGCAGAAATCACTTGCATTTCTATATACTAACAATGAAAAATCAGAAAGAGAAATTAAGGAATCAATCCCATTCACCATTGCAACAAAAAGAATTAAATATCTAGGAATAAACTTACCCAAGAAGACAAAAGAACTTAAACAGAAAATTATAAGACACTAATGAAAGAAATGAAAGATGGCATAAACAGATGGAAAGATATCCCATGTTCCTTGGTAGGAAGAATCAATATTGTGAAAATGACTATACTACGAAATGCAATCTACAGATTTAATACAATCCCTGTCAAATTACTAATGGCATTTTCCACAGAACTAGAACAAAAAATTTCACAATTCATAGGGAAACACAAAAGACCCGAAATAGCCAAAGCAGTCTTGAGAAAGAATGGAGCTGGAGGAATCAAGCTTCCTGACTTCAGGTTATACTACAAAGCGACAGTCATCAAGTCATCAGTACAGTATGGTACTGACACAAAACAGAAATATAGACCAAGGGAACATGATAGAAACCCCAGAAATAAACCCATGCACCTATGGGTACCTTATTTTTGACAAAGGAGGCAAGAATATACAATGGGACAAAGACAGCCTCTTCAATAAATGTTGTTAGGAAAATTGGACAGCTACATGCAAAAGAATGAAATTAGAAAACTTCCTAACACCATACACAAAGATAAACTCAAAATGGATTAAATACCTAAATGGAAGACCAGAAACTATAAAACTCTTAGAGGAAAACAGAGGCAGAACACTCGATGACAAATCAAAGGAAAATCCTCTCTGACCCACCTCCTAGAGTAACAGAAATAAAAACAAAAGTAAACAAGTAGGACCTGATTGAACTTATAAGCTTTTGCACAGCAAAGGACACTATAAGCAAGGTGAAAAGACAACCTTCAGAATGGGAGAAAATAATAGCAAATGAAACAATTGACAAAGGATTAATTTCCAAAATATACAAGCAGCTCGTACAATGTAATACCAGAAAAACAAACAACCCAATCAAAAAGTGGGGAAAGACCTAACCAGACATTTCTCCAAGGAAAACATACAGGTGGCTAACAAACACATGAAAAGATGCTCAACATCACTCATTTTTAGAGAAATGCAAATCAAAATGACAATGAGATATCGCCTCACACCAGTCAGAATAGCCCTCATCAAAAAGTCTACAAAGAATAAATGCTGGAGAGGGTGTGGAGAAAAGGGAATACTCTTGCACTGTTGGTGGGAATGTAAATTGATACAGTCACTATGGAAGACAGTATGGAAATTCCTTTAAAAACTAGGGATAAAACCACCATATGACCCAGAAATCCCATTCCGAAGCCTATACCCTGAGGAAACCAAAATTGAAAGAGACACATGTATCCCGTTGTTCATTGCAGCACTATTTACAATAGCTAGAACATGAAAGCAACCTAGATGTCCATCGACAGATGAATGAATAAAGATTTTGTGGCATATATACACAGTGGAATGTTAGCCATAAAAAGGAACACATTTGAGTCAGTTTCTAATGAGGTAGATGAACCTAGAACCTATTATACAGACTGAAGTGAGTCAGAAAGAGAAAGATAAATACCGTATTCTAACACATATATACAGGATCTAGAAAAATGGTACTGAAGAATTTACTTACAGGGTAACAATGGAGAAACAAACATAGAAAATAAACTTGCAGACATGGGGAGAGTGAAGCGGAGGGTGAGATGTATAGAAAGAGTAACATGGAAACTTATATTACCATATGTAAAATAAATAGCCAACAGGAATTTGCTATATGGCTCAGGAAACTCAAACAGGGGCTCTATATCATCCTAGAGGGGTGGGATGGGGAAGGAGATGGGAGGGAGTTTCAAAAGGGAGGGGATATATGTATACCTATGGCTGATTCATGTTGAAGTTTGACAGAAAACAGCAAAATTCTGTATAGCAATTACCCTTCAATAAAAAAATAATTTTAAGAAAAGGACAGTTAGAATGGTTATAATCCAACACCAATTGCTGACAGGGATGTGGAGCAAAAGGAAATCTCATTTATTGCTGATGAGAATTAAAAAATGTCATTTTGCTATTTAGCTATTTTTGAAGACAGTTTAGTAATTTCTTACAAAACTTAAAACAAACTCTTACCATACAATCCATTGATCATGCTCCTTTACAGGCTTCTCTGGTGGCTCAGAGGTTAAAGCCTCTTCCTGCAATGCGGGAGAACTGGGTTCAATCCCTGGGTCAGGAAGATCCCCAGGAGAAGGAAATGGCAACTCACTCCAGTATTCTTGTCTGGAGAATCCCATGGATGGAGGAGCCTGGTGGGCTACAGTCCATGGGGTCGCAAAGAGTCGGACATGACTGAGTGACTTCACTTTTCACTTACCTACACATGAATTTTTTTTTTAACAGTTTTATTCATAGTTGCCAAAATGTGAAAGCCACTATTATGCCCTTCTATAGGTCAGTGAACAAACTGTTACACTTAAACTAAAAAATATTATTCCACAAAAATAAATGACCTATGGAACCCTCCTACACTGTTGGTGGGAATGCAAACTAGTACAGCCACTATGGAGAACAGTGTGGAGATTCCTTAAAAATTGCAAATAGAACTACCTTATGACCCAGCAATCCCACTGCTGGGCATACACACCGAGGAAACCAGAATTGAAAGAGACACATGTACCCCAATGTTCATCGCAGCACTGTTTATAATAGCCAGGACATGGAAACAACCTAGATGTCCATCAGCAGATGAATGGATAAGAAAGCTGTGGTACATATACACAATGGAGTATTACTCAGCCGTTAAAAAGAATTCATTTGAATCAGTTCTGTTGAGATGGATGAAACTGGAGCCGATTATACAGAGTGAAGTAAGCCAGAAAGAAAAACACCAATACAGTATACTAACACATATATATGGAATTTAGGAAGATGGCAATGACGACCCTGTATGCAAGACAGGGAAAGAGACACAGATGTGTATAACGGACTTTTGGACTCAGAGGGAGAGGGAGAGGGTGGGATGATTTGGGAGAATGACATTCTAACATGTATACTATCATGTGAATTGAATCGCCAGTCTATGTCTGACGCAGGATGCAGCATGCTTGGGGCTGGTGCATGGGGATGACCCAGAAAGATGTTATGGGGAGGGGAGGTGGGAGGGGGGTTCATGTTTGGGAATGCATGTAAGAATTAAAGATTTTAAAATTTAAAAAAAAAAAAAAAGAAAGAAAGAAAGAAATTTAAAAAATTTAAATTGAAAAAAAATAAAAATAAAAAATAAATGACCTATGAAGCCACAAAAAGAAACAGGAACATTAACTGCATACTGCCAAGTGAAAGAAGACAATCTAAATACTCTAATTCCAACTACATGAAATCTCAGAAAAGGTATGCTCTTTCTATGGAGACAAAAGGTCAGTGGTTGTCGCATGTTTGAGAGGAGGAAGGAAAGGATAGGTGGAGCAGAGGCGATTTTTAGAGCAGTAAATAGAGCAATGAAACTGTTTAGCATGATTTGGTAATGGTGGATACATATAATGATACACTTGTCAAAACCTTTAGAATGCATCTCACAAAGTTTGAGCTCCAATAAACTATGGACTTCAGTTAATAATTATGTATCAATATTGGTTCATCAATATACCAACATTGATGCACAAGGCTTGGGATACGTGTGGATGGTGGGGAGGCTGTGTATTTTGGGGAGAGGGAGACAGGGATATGGGAACTCCCTGTACTTCCCCCTCAGTTTTGCTGTGACCTTGAAACTGCTCTAAAAAATAAAGTCTATTGAGAAATATGTGAATAATTTATTACCCAAGTATTTTTTGGCTCCAGCAGGTGCAGAAACTGCCAAACAGAGCACAACCCATCTCAGCAGTTGACAGCACAAAACCCAGAAGGTCACGTTAGAGCACTTCCTCACAGGCCAAAGGGGACTTTCTTCTTTACTTGTTTTTACAACTGGTGGAAGAAAACATTCAATTCTTTGGAGGCCCAGGGATGGTTAAAGGAGACAGCTGTGGGCCAGCTTCCTGAGAAGGCTTACAAAAGCATGGCAGCATCCAGACTTCTCGTTCCCAGGCTGCACCAGCATCATGTGGTTGCCAAGGAAGCCAGATGGAGGACAGATATGATGTCACCAGGCGTTCTGCCCTTTCCCCACTTGGTGGCTCACCTGCCCCGGACTGGACCAGTATTGATGTGTTCCTATGTTAGTGCGTATCTGTCATGCTTTTCTAGAGCGTTTGTCACACACAAGAAAATATGCCGTCATCTTCCTTTTCCAAGTCTCTAGGTCAGTGCTCGACCGACTACTTTCAAGCTCGACTACACATTGAAATCACCTGGGGAGACCGAAAAGTTTAACACTGCCTGTGGAGTCCCATATGAAGGTTACAGGTGTGAGGCTTGTACTAAGGCCACAGACGCAGAGCCCAGAACCAAGGCCACCTCTGGATGTGACTGAGCCCCACTGTGTGTGTGTGGGTGCTCATTAGCTTACTGCTGTCTGACTCTTTGCGACCCCTTGGACTGTAGCCCACCAGGCTCCTCTGTCCATGGAATTTTATAGGCAACCCTGGAATGGGATGCCATTTCCTACTCCAAGGGATCTTCCCAACCCAGGGATAAATCCCACAAGTCCTACTGTAACCATTGCCAAAAACCCCCTGCTTCTTACTGGCAAGCTCCCTTACCCCTATTAGGCAAAATACCCACTCTGGTACTCACCCTATAGCACCCTGACCAATCACCGATGATGATGCCATCCTTCCAGCAGGAATTTTCTTTGTTTAGAGGCTATAAAAATGGGCTACTAGCCCACAAAAAGCACTGGTTCTCCCTTGAGCTCGCCCGCTGTTCTAATAGTCGACTCTCTCTGACCTATCAGGAGCTTGGCCCACTGTGCTCCCAGTGCCTACATTATCTCTGCTCTTTTTTCTTAGTAAATTCACTTTCTGTAATACTCTGCCCCTGGAAATTTTTCTTTCAACTGGCTCCAACTGGACTACCACAACACTACCTCAGCCCCAGCTACAGAGATCCTAATTTGATTGGTCAGGGTCTGAGTTCCCAGGTGATTCTAATATGCAATCAAGTTTGAAAATTACTAGTCTCAGTCGCTGGAGTTCACACGGCTCTCATACTCCAGCCAGTCATAGGAAGGGGGTAGTTTCTAGTTTTAGAGACACTCTTCCCCCATCCCACCCCCAGCACACACAAGAAGGCTCTCAGTTCAGTTCCGTTGCTCGGTCATGCCCAACTCTTCGTGACCGCATGGACTGCAGCTCGCTAAGCTTTCCTGTACATCACCAACTCCCAGAGCTTGCTCAGACTCATGTCCATTAAGTTGGTGATGCCATCCAACCATCTCATTCCCTGACTAGAAGGCTCTAGGGAACATTTTTTCAGTCAATGTGTTCACTAATTGTCATGGATAAGTATTGTGTAAACTGGATGCTAGGAAACTACATACACTTCCCTCAAAGAGCTCAGTAAAACAAGCATCAGTGATCTGAACACCTCTCATATTACAAAACCACATTATAGGGTCACTATTTATGGTTACAGTTTGTTGAGACTCTATTTGACACGCCGCTGCCCTGGCTCCAGGGCTCTGTCAGCCAGAAGGAGGAGGAGGTCTCTTTTTAATTCACCCCTAGGTGCAACACAGGTTAGGTGGGTGCTGGCCTCCTGCAGAGGGACCTGAGCTAGGCACTGGCACCATGCCTGGCACATGGGAGGTGCTCCATATTATTCATAGAGAGATTACAATGGGCTGCACAGAAGGGTTCAGAGGAGGGGATCATTCTGTCTATAGGGATGAGGTGAGAAAGTGTGAAGAGGCTAAGGTTGAGATGAACCTTGAGGGATGGCATGCCTGGTGGAGAGACAGGAGACAAGCATCTTCCCAAGACATGCTGACCTACACAGTGGAGAGTGGGTATGTGAGGCATTTCTATCTGCCAGAGCACTGCATGGAGGGGCTGCATGAAGTGGACAAGGGAGTTGAGGGGCTTATGATGGAGTAGGGACTTGTACCCACTGGGGAGCAGCGGGAGGATTTTCAACTCCCATAGCACAATCAGATCCTGGTTCCTTTGATTACACTGGTGGCTGTGTGGAAAAAAATTTAGGGATTATTGGGATCACCAAAAATGGCAGCTCACAATTGGAAAGGCCCTTAAGGTCCTTAGGAACAGACATCTGGACTCTGTGGAAGAAGGCGAGGGTGGGATGATTTGAGAGAATAGCATTGAAACATGTATAGTACAATTTGTGAAACAGATCTCCAGTCCAGGTTTGATGCATGAGACAGGGTGCTCAGGGCCAGAGCACTGGGATGAACCTGAGGGATGGGATGGGGAGGGAGGTGGGAGGAGGGTTCTGGATGGGGAACACATGTACACCCATGGCTGATTCATGTCAATGTATGGCAAAACCACTACAGTATTGTAAAGTAATTAGCCTCCAATTAAAATTTAAAAATTAATTTAATAAAATAAATAAATAAAAAGATAAACCATGTTCTTTGATGCAAGATTTAATATCACAAAGAATCATCTCTCCAAATTAAGTTAGGACACACAGGATTTACTATGTTGGAATTTTATAAAATAATCAAAAGCTTGTTTGTAAAGATAAATTAACAAGAATATGCTAGGATATTATGAAAAAGAATAGTGAGAGGACTTGCCTTATTGGATGTCATTATAATGTTAATATCATTATATATGTGTGAGTGTGTGTGTGTAATAACAAAATAAAGGTGGGACTTGAAATCATGTTAAAAAAAAAAAAACCTGTACACCCATGATTTGAAACCCTTGAGAGTTCCTAAGGAATATAACATTTGAAGTCACTTAATTTTTTAAAAAAAATGAAAAAAGGGATCATGAAATGCTTTCATTTAAAATCTTTTAATCTGAAGTTGGATTTGCTGATTTTAAGTTGTAGTCAGCTGTTCTGGAAAGCCTTGATATCTGAAATAGAAGTGTTTTTTGTCTCCACGATGAGAATTCTTGATGGGTAACAGGTTTTGTAAGAACTTAAGAGAATATACAATTCCAAAGAGTACATGGCATGTTTAGCAGAGAGCTCTCCAATCACCAGAAAGATTGAAACATGTTTAGTATAAAAAATTAGGGCTGTGTGACAGAACTTGACTCTACACAGATGGGCTGTACCCAATGTTCCTGACTCCTTGGAATGCCACTGGAAACTGACTAAAAAATTGTCCTGCTGCCTGAAAGAACTCTGATACGGTGATATCTGGTCACTGTCTTCTACAGTCAAGGGCATAACACCTTAGAAGGCCACTGGATCTTAATCCTTGACTTAAAGTTGGTCATCAATAACGTCGACATTGTGTTCTGCTCAGAGATGATTCACATGTGCATTTTTCAAAATTTGAACATGAGAGTCCCGCAATGGAATCACACTGCAAAAAGAATACATGAATAAGAGAAAAGCAGACCACTTCTCAAGTATGAACAACACAGTTGTTTATGTTCAGGCACACTGGGTATTTGCATTTCCCAGAGCTCCATTCACAAGCCTATGAAATGCAAAGAAGCTTCCAGAGTTGTAAACATGAAATTGCAGGGAAGTCTGTGTAATAGGGAAGTAGAAATCCTCAGCAGTCATTTCAAAAAACTCAGAATGGTCTCCTTCAAGAGACTCATCTAACAGAATACAAAAATGGAAAAATCTAAGAAGACTAATATAAGACATCAAATGGACGTACTAAACCAGGATGCACATTCTCAAAGATGGCCAGGAAATGGTTTGGCTGTTTTTTTTCCCAACTGTGGACTGTAACTCTTTAGTGAGGGTTAAATTAAATTTAGTCATCTATTTCCTATATTTAAGATAAATATATATCAATATACAAAACATAAGAGCATACTGGATATAGAAAAATAGTATTATTTCATATAAGTCTATACTGGATCATGGAATCAGAAATCTTTCTGTGTCTTAATGGTGAGAATTAGAAAGCTGTGGTTTACATGAGCTGTATACCATGTACGCTCACACATCAGGTGTATGAAAAGGTCATTTGTGGGGTTTTGATACAGCTACTTTTTTAGAGTTTGTATGCAGTCACTATTTTTATTACCTAAGTCTTCCCAGAAATGATATAAAATGCACTGAACCTTCACTCAGCTACGATCTTTAAACAGGTTAGTCATACACGTGTGGAAACAGTTTAAATGTTAGTAGCTCAAAATGAGTCAATGTGATATAGCTTCCCAAAAAATAACATAATATAGCTTCCCAAAAAATAATAGCATGAGGAAATACTCCTTTTTGTTTTGTTTTGCTTTCTTTTCTATAATATACAGTATTTTCTAAAATCAGCATTTTCTAACTACGTGATAAAAGGTGAAACTTTAATAAAAGTTAACAGTGAAAGGACAAAAATGAACTATAAGGATGCTATATTCCATGCTTTTCTTCTCATAAAGAGTATATTTTTCATACATTTTTAGAATCAGATAGTCAAAAACTTCAAGAAGTCTGTGTTTTTGACTCTAAGAGGCCTAAGATGGAGTCTTTTACCTGCGGTGTGATGTGACCTTGAATGTCACTTAACATCTCTAAACCTGTCTTCTAATCCCAAAACTGAGAGTAATACTAGTTCCTGTCTCACAGGTTTATTGCTAGGAAGGGCATGACTGCAATAATAAAAGCCAGCATCGATGGAACACTTGCAATATGATGGGGATTATTCAAGGCATGTTCTGTGGACGGGCTCATGTGATTAACTCAGACATAGGAAAGGCTGTGTACAAACATCCAATGAAAGAGAACTAGGAATAATGGATGATGGACTAAGAGGGGTGGATTTTACCAAAGAAAAACCTTTCTTAAAGCCCAAGCTGGACCAGATGCTGCAGGCTGTTTAGATTTGGAAGGAAGTGGTGGTTTCCCACCTTTACAGGTGTTTGCAAAAATGACTACAGGGATGCATAGAGAGGAGTTAACTTGTCATTGGGAAGTGGGGTAGATTTGTACAACTGTAAATTCAAATGCCTATGAGACCACATAACTAATTGAGCAGAGTAGGCTGGGGTGGAACCATAGGGAATGATGGGAACCATGGAGAGCAGGAGGCATGTCCCTACCCCCTGCCTTTGTGTGTCTTCAGCCTGAAGCTGCCCTCCTCCAGATCTTTGGAGAGCTGCCTTCTGCTCCTTTGGGGCTCACTCACATAACCTGTTGCCCTGCTACTGTAGTCCCCTTGGTATTTCTCTGAAAGCTCTAAAAGTACACTGTTTATTCATTTATATGTTTTCTGTTTCTTTTGCACACCTCTTTGGAATAGGCGTCTAATATACATTCAATAAGCAGAGCACTGAATGAAATCAAATAATGTTTATATTTTCCTTTGTTGTGCAGAAGCTTTTAATTTTAATTAGATCCCATTTGTTTATTTTTGCTTTATTTCCAGAATTCTGGGAGGTGGATCATAGAGGATCCTGCTGTGATTTATGTCTGAGTGTTTTGCCTATGTTCTCTCTAGTTTCTGTCTTGATGACTGTGGCTTTGTAGTAGAGCCTGAAGTCAAAAGTTCCGTCTGAATTAATAGCAAATGAAGCAACTGTATTTCTGCAGCTCAACTTCTTTGCTCAACATCACTCTGCGCACCAGTCAGAAATATCTGCAAGCAATAAAATTCCTACAAATGCAAAACTAGTACAGCCAGCCGCAAAGTTACAGTGGAATTTTTTGAGGTCTGGTTTCATTTTGGGAGAATGACATTCTAACTGTACTATCATGTGAATTGAATAGTCTATGTAAAATTAGTTCTTGTTCTTTGAGGTCTGGTTTCAGGTGCTGTTTCTGTAGTAGTTCTAGCACATTTGCAGAGAATACAGAGATGCTAAAATCATCACTGGAAGGTTGGAAGCAGTGGAGGTTCTCTATATACTAGATTTTTCAGGATCCAGAGTACAAAATGGGGAGTTCAGAAGGAATAGAGGAGAGAGACAGAGACATTTTTACTAGAGTAAGAATTGTTAAAAGAGTCATTGACACAAACCATTTCAAACATACCATCGTAGCTCCAAATTATTACCCAAGAATAAATTACCTAAATTGGGGAAGAAATAAAGAGAAAATTAAACATGTAAGCCAAGGAGTTCATGAGATGTTTTTTCCAAATAAGTATTTTACTTCTGTTATTACTTTAATATGAATAAAATCTGCACAGATCTCAAAGCCTGACAAATTAATTAAGAAGAAAGAATATTTTTTAATTTATTTTTAGAAAGACTATTTTTAAAAAGGAAGAGAAAGAAAATAATTGTGGATCCTTTCCTTGACAACTCCAGGTAACTTTTTTTTGAATCTAGGAACCAAATAATCCCCTTAATGTAAAGCATCACATATTAATAAAATATTTAGTATAATTACCCACATGCCATAGGTTACTTTGATGCCATTATATTTCACTGTAAAAACAGGTGGGAAATTGTGTTTCTTTCATAGATGACAGGTTTTAAACACACACACTCAACTGGTGGAAGGAAACCAGGAGACGTTGGATGATTGCCTTGCAAAAACCTTCAGTCTCCTCCTGGCCCTGATATCATGTACCCTCCCAATAACTTCTTGCTTCTTCTGTTAATTGGATGTTGTAAAACCCTCAACAATTTCACCCCCTATAGGGACAGAAATTGGTCTTGAGGGGAGGGGAAAATGAAGAGTGAGCAAATCTTATATGTTATACTGGCTTGTTGACTCCCAAATTCCAGCTCTACCCAACCAATTCTTAATTCTCCATATTTAATTTCTTCTATAGAGAATTTAAATAACATGTTTCTCTTTATGGGACAATAATTTAAGAGAAATAAAAAAGAAAGAGAATAATGTAAGAACCAATCAAGAAAGTTACATGAAATTGAAATCATGTGGAATGTAGGGTTATAGGCAGGTTAGATCAAGAATACTCTTGTGGGCACAGTCCTGAGGTGACTTGCTTTTATCAATCATGAATATCAAAAATGTGAGGAATAATACCGAGATTGTAGCAGATATTCCAATATAGACTCCCTTGTTGATGCATATCCAAGTATCTTGTGTCAGTGCCACAGCCTAAGGAAACATCAGCAGATTAAAAGAAAAAAAAAGTCATGTTAGAATTGTGAGTAGAAAACATTTTTGGAAACAATGCACCCTGATATATTTATCTTATTGGCCCTTGGCTAGTTTTGGATTATGAGGGGTGAGACTAAATGATCTGAAGTTATAGCTATATGGTGAAATTCTAAGACAATTTAAAATTCAAAATGTATTTGGGATGGTGGAAATGTTGTATATTTTGCAACATACACGATATGTATGTTGTATATACATATGTAAATATACTTAAAGAACTGTATGCATTTGTCAAAACTGAAACTCTAAGTTTTAAATGAATATGCATTGTTATATGTATTTCTAAATACATATTTTAAAAAATTGATAAGGTATTTCCATACTTCCCTGGTGGCTCAGACAGTAAAGAATCTGCTTACAATGCAGGAGACCTGGGTTGGAATGCAGGAGATCCCTGGGTTGGGAAGATCCCCTGGAGCAGGACATGACAACAAACTCCAATATTCTTGCCTAGAGAATTCCATGAACAGAGAAGCCTGGAGGGCTACAGTCCATAGGGTCACAAACAGTCAGACACAACTGAGCAACCAACAGTAGCCACTTTCATAAATAATCCTCTTATTAGAAAACAACAACAATTTCTGTTCCTATATAAACCAATGTGGTGTTATTCAATGTTAACTGAATGTGCTCAATTTTGAATTTGGCTCTTGATTCAACACTTTTTCTTTTCAGGAGAACTCAAGGTAATATCTATGGGTTCATAAATGGACTTGAAAGTGGCTGCTTAGATGTATTGCTCTGCTTAACAATTAAAACACTGAGCAATTGAAGAAAATACAGTTTATTTGAATCTCCTAGTGTGGTCCATAAGTGATCATCACCTTCTGAAATAAACCCAAAATGCACCAGGCATCATGCTCTGCCCCTTTACATAGCTTAACTCTAAATCTAAAGAGTTCCCACTAGATAGGATTTTAATAGAAACAAAGTGGATGGTCAGAGAAAAGGTTTTTTTTTTTTTTTTAATTTTATTTTATATACTTTTTTAACTTTATTTTTTTACTTTACAATACTGTATTGGTTTTGCCATACATTGACATGAATCCACCACAGGTGTACATCACTAGTCTAGGTTCAATACAGAGAAAAGTTTTAAGTCTTATGTCTCTTCCTGCATAAGAGGTTAAACGCCAGAGTCAGAATCCCAGCTCTTTTACTCAGTTGCTGTGTGACCCTGGACAAGTTATTTAGTCTCTCTGAACTTCTGTTTCTCTGTCTGTCAAATGCAAATTAAAGAAAGTACTTGGGTAAGGTATATTAGGTATTTCCTGATAAACACTAGTAGGAATAGAGAAGAGGGTAACTTAGCATTTGAGCTGTCCTTGCCTAAAGGGGAAAAGGCCAGTGTCTTGGAAGGGAAAAGTTGTGTTATCACCTTATTTGTGAAGGAGGGACAGTAGTTAGATAGGACATGCAGTTACAGGAGGCAGGCTTTGTTTCCTTTTTAAAAATACTGTGTTACATAAACACTGCAGGTTCACTTCAGAATGTGCAACTCGAGATAAAGAAACATAATCCCAACATCCAGAAACAACCACTATTAGTATTTTTCATTACATCCTTGTCTAGGACTTTATTCTTCTAGTGCTTTTCTTAACAGAAACAGTGACTATGTTCAATATATAGTATATATAACATTTTACAAGTTCGTTTTTTCACTTAACAACTGACACTGTCTTCTCATGTCAGTAATTCACTGCAGTGGCAACATTGTTAATGGCAATAAGTGAGCATCCTTAACTGACTGAAGTAATTAATCCCTTATCATTGAACATTAGGGTGTTTATAACACTGTCATGATTATAAATAGCAGCAATGAACACCTTTTCTTACACATCCTCACGTGTTTGTTCAATTCTCTCCTTAAGAGAGTTCAGGAAGGTGATGTACTGGGTTGAAATGTATGCTGCTTGGCTTTATCTGGGAGACACTTTGACATCTTCAGAGTCAAGATACAAAAAGTCCAAGATTTTGCTACCACCTACTAGGAGATCAGCCCTGGGATTTCTTTGGAAGGAATGATGCTAAAGCTGAAACTCCATTACTTTGGCCGCCTCATGAGAAGAGTTGACTCACTGGAAAAGACTTTGATGCTGGGAGGGATTAGGGGCAGGAGGAGAAGGGGACGACAGAGAATGAGATGGCTGGATGGCATCACTGGCTGGATGGACATGAGTCTGAGTGAACTCCGGGAGTTGGTGATGGACAGGGAGGCCTGGCGCGCTGTGATTCATGGGGTCGCAAAGAGTCGGACACGACTGAGCAACTGAAATGAAATGAACTGAACTGAACTGAACTGTGAACTGGTTTCTACTTGCTGCTAAACATACCTGTCCTGCAGGTAACTGAGTTTAAGAACAATCTCATCATTCAGAATTTTTTTAATCCAGGATAAATCTGGATATTCAGGAGCATAACAGTCAGTTACACAGTGACACTTCAGCTATTTAACAGGCATAAACAAATTCAGCCCATATCCATAAGATCAGTCAGTGCCCATACCATCAGAGTGGTTAAAATCATTCATATCATTCCTATGTTGTGGTGTTCTCATTGTCACTAAAGTGTGCAATATAATGCCATCTGGCCTCACACTAAATAATGCCACTTTTCCTGAGCTTGACTTTCACTTACAATGGCTCTGCTGCAATTACTCACCAATTGTGATCAGGATTACTTTCATTCCCGAGTCTCTTCATTTGTGTTGCTTCTAAGATATTTTTGCTTATAGTGAAAGGAAAGTCGTTTCACTCAAGGAAGCCAAAAATCCTACAGTAAATTCTTGTAACTGACTCACAAAGATGAGGCTTTGATGAACATCCTGAAACTGGATACCCTGAGCCTTTTCTCAAGCTAACTGTGGAAAAGTGTGAGAACATACTACAGAATCACAAAGTTGTTCAAGACCTTAGTATCTTAAAAAACCATCATATGGTAAGGTTTACAGATAGAAAGATTTAGCAGTGCCTCAAAAATTCTCTATAGGAGGACAATAAGGTTGGAAAAGGACAATAGGGGGCCTATGTTTAAGCAAGCAAGCTTTCATTTACATAATATTTTTAGTTTGGATGGTCCCCATCCCACCACATCAACTCAAGGTATGTTATTTCTCTAACTATGATTAAAATCTTGCTTGATAGTATCTGATTATCTGTGAATTACTTCACTCTTTTTTTTTTCTAATTTTTTTGGTCAGGAGAAAGTCTGTACTGTGTGTGTGAAGAGGGGGAAGGTAGATTAAAATATCACTTTTCAGGTATTTCTAACAAACTAGTGCATCCATATAAACTTCTAAAATTAATGAACACTTTAATCAATGAAAGCATCCGTATTTATGAGTCAAATTCTTTTCTTCCTTTACTTTGTGAATGAGAAAGAATCAATTGTGAACAAGACTTACAATAATACTCTCTAAATGTAACTTGCTTCCAAGGAAACATACAAGTGAATCAGGCTAATAAGGTAGTAAGGTATAAGCTTGCACTCCCATTGCAATGCGAAAGGGGATCTGGAGACTGTGTCACTGTGCCTTTTCCGTCTGCTCAACAAGAAGGAAAATTAATTAGAATTACAAAAAATACTGAAGTTTCACTGGAAACACCAAGTACATTCACATGCCTTCTGGCGATGAGTGAAAAGTTTAATAATCATATGGCCAAATGCTGTAGGCAGTGCAAGAGTTATACCAAATTAAAAATATTTACTAACTTAACCTCAATGGTTAAGAAGGTTATGCTTTTTAACTATTTTGTCATGGACCCTTCCAAAATGAACTTTTTTTTTTTCCTTCTTTAACTGTGAAAATGCATGTTCATGGGAAGTTTACATACAGTTTTAGAGGAGTCATAGTAGCTTAGTCTCAGAACTAGGTTAAAAATTACCACTTATAGGTAGATAAAATAAGGAAATGGTAAATCCTGAAGAAGAAAATGGAAACCCACTCCAGTATTCTTGCCTGGAGAATCTCATGGACAGAGGGGCTGATGGGATACAGTTCATGGGGTCACAGAGAGTCAGGCATGACTGAGTGACTAAGCACAGGTAGATAATCAGTATTTTCATGACAGCTAAGAAACTGCCAGTGACTGCTCAGAGGCCTTTACACATCCAAAGAGCAGAACCACTGTTTTCAAAATGGATGTTACAGGAGCCATCTAAGTCCTACATCATATGCCAGCTTGCCTATTGATCCAAACTTGCTTTAGAAAATATGTTACATCAGCCCCAATGCCAGTGTCTCTTAAATGACATAATACCCCAGTATAAAAGGATATTATAGCATGAAGTTTTGATGTGCAAATTTTAATAGTGTTTTGAAATATCTATTTTCTCATACAGAACATATACTGTTGGACATCATAAGCAACTATAGGTCAAATACAGGATTCTCTTTTTGCTGATTATCTAGCATATACAAAGTGCTTTATACATGCTTATACCAATTTCCTTAATCGCGTTTTAGAGATGAGAACACTGACCTGAAATGGTTAAACACGGTGTTCAGGAAAGAAACAGAAGTTACCTGTTGAGCAAGAGTGTGATAATGAGCCTGTTACATTGGTTTCATGCGTTATGGTAGGCTGGTTTTCTGCTGTCTGCATTGGAGAAGTTAAAGAAAGCACTGGAATGATAAGAATGGAAGAATCGTATACAATTATGGAGGAAAATTTCCACCTCCTACAAAAATAAAACACAAATCTAAAATCAGGAATTACCCTTCAAATCTTTCCTAGAGAAATATCAAGGCATAACCTTGAGGCATTACATTGACATATAGGTATTTCATCATCATGAAAAAATTTGATCTAGACAATGATCTGGAAAGCCTACCAACAGACAAAATTATTTTGCTTTTCATACTCCTAGGATCCTCCTGAGGTCTACAGCAATACATTGTAAGCAGGACACTCAATTAAACTTTTATTCATACCAATGACATTTCACTTTTGTGGAGAATGGCCTGGCCCTAATCCACGCTCCTCCCTTCATAAGAAACCCAGTCTGGATTTCCTGACCTTATTCGTGTTCCTAACTATCCATCCACATGTCTTTCCAGGGAGATGCACACATTGACCAGCACAAAAAACATACTAAAATTATTCAATTCCTTGAGGTCCCTTCCAGGTACTAGTACTGTCCAATGTCTGAGTCTTGGTAATGAGCCACGAAGCAATGTCCCTGGTACCCTGGCTCTTTCTGCAGTTGTGTTCTGGTCATTCCTTTCATAAGAATGATTTCCTGTCTTATCTGACTAATCTTCCATTTCACAACAAAAAGCTTCAGTAAGAATGCTCAGAGCTGTATTTCCTTTTCCCTTCTTGAAATCTCTTCTTTATTTTCCATCAGACCTCTCACCTTACCTTAAGAGTTGACCCCTTGCCTCTTAATAAGATCTTTATATCTCTCCCTCTGAGAGTGCCACAGAATTTTAGAGCAAGTTAGTGGTATTTACTGCTTAGACATGAGATTACAAACCTGGGCTTTTCTTATTGCCCCTCATTGATCTTCCTCTTTCCACTTCCTCACCATGGACTTCACATTTCAGCATCACCTCTTCTCTTATTCTGAGCTGTCTTTTGTGTGTGTGTGTGTGTGTGTTTCTTGGTCATTTCTTTTGTTTGTTTTTAATTTTGTTTTTAATTTGTTTGTTTTTTAATTTTTACAATGTTGAGTTGGCTTTCTCCAGACAGCAACACAAATCAGCCACAACTACACACATATCCCCTCCCTCTTGAGCCTCATCCTTCACGCATCCCACCCCTCTAGGTCATCACACGGTGCCAGACTGGGCTCCCTGTGTTATACAGCAGCTTCTCACCAGGTCTCCATTCTCCACATGATAGTGTCCGTATGTTAACACTACTTTATCCATTCATCCCACTCTCTTCCTCCCCAACTTGTGCCACAAGTCCTTTCTCTACTTCTGCATCTCCTTTCCTTCCCTGCAAATAGGTTCATCAGTACTATATTTCTAGATCCCGTATATATGTGTAAATATTCAGTATTTGTTTTTCTCTTTCTGACTTACTTCACTCTGTATAACAGGCTCTAGGTTCATCCACCTCACTAGAACTGACTCAAATTCATTCTTTTTATGACTGAGTAATATTCCACTGTATATATGTATAACATTTTTTTTATCTATTCATCTGTCGATGGACATCTAGGTTGCTTCCATGTCCTGGCTATTGTAAATAGTGCTACAATGAACAATGGGGTACATGTTTCTTTTAGAACCGTGGTTTTCTCAGAGTGTATTCTCAGTAGTGGGGTTGCTGGGTCATATGGTAAATTTATTCCTAGTTTTTAAAGGAATCTCAAAGGTAGTGGCTTTTTAACTTTGTTTTTGCTTTCCCATAATTCTCAAATTTATAACAGGATATGACTCTCTTTAGGAACAAAGAACAGGACAATAAAAGAAAATAAGATGATCAGAGTCTTCATTCCTTTTGAATCTGTGCAAAAAAACTCTTGAGCTTAACTTCTTTCCCTGGTTTGGGTCTTTGTGGGCATTTTTTCCCTTCCCTGTTCCTATCACTTTACTTCCAACTATTGCAGAAATATTTTAGGTAATTAGTATGGACAGATGCACAGAGAGGAAATGCATGTAAACATAAATGACTCTGCACTGGATCTGCTAAAATTCAAATCTAATTTCAAACTCTTCAGGAAACCATCAGTTCGGGTCGGTTCAGTCACTCAGTCATGTCCAACTCTTTGCGGCCCCATGAACCGCAGCATGTCAGGCCTCCCTGTCCATCACCAACTCCCAGAGTTTACCCAAACTCATGTCCATTGAGTGAATGATGTCATCCAACCATCTCCATCAGGATACATATAATACTCAATTAATTATATCCCCCAGGAGGTCACATGGACAAATACACTAACACTTTCCTTCTGAAACTCTGCTTTAAACAAAGGCCATAGCTTACACATGATCCCCAAACCAGGAGCACTAATCCATCCACTTCTGTCAGCACAAACTATTAAGAAGCTAAATCAATAACTGAGAATGTCAACAGACGCTGTAGTGTGTTTGCTGCCTGGAACTAAGTTGTTTTTTTTTTTTTTTTAACAAACTTTTATGACTCTAAAATTCAAGTTTTAACCTAAAGACCTCTCTTCCAAACTCTGTCCAAAATCTAATACTTCAGACTTCTCAAGTTGAATACACACGTGGTTGAATGGGAGTGAGGGGAAATCAATATGTTCCATCAGACTTTTTTAGCTAAGAGGTTGTGACATTTCTGTTATTCCTCTGGACGTATCAAAGAGAGAGAATGTTCACTAAAACATTATCTTTTTAATACTAAAAACAGAATGATTGAATGTAAAAATGTCCTCAGAATGAGACACGATTTTCCAACCCATGAAGGAAATTAATCTCCATTTCTATTAAACCAAAACTTTTATCTAACTAAAATTTGAAGTATGAATCATGTAGCCTGAATTGAAAAAACAAACACATGGATTCTAAATTTCTAAAGTCCTTAAAACTGATGTTTACTTTCTCATCAGTATAAGTAACATTTCTATGCTACACAAATAAATTAAATGATGCTAGCAGCAAAACTGTGTAAGTCAATGACAACTTGGAAAGACAGGGCTTTTCAGTGATGAAGTATGTAAAACTATGTAAGTTACTGACAACCTGAAAAGACAGGGCTTTTCAATATGAAGGCTTTTCCAGTGACGATGTCAGATCAGAAGTTCACCCAATTATAAGCTCTATGTTCATAATAGGAGGCAGAAAAGGCCCAACATTCAAACTAATGGGGACATCTAGACTCAACCATTTTCTAGTCATATGACTGTCAACAGTGTGCTTACACTTCATTCCTCAGGACTCAGGAATACATAATAGGACTGAATCACACCTACAATTCATAGAGTTGTCATAAGAATTAAGTGGCTTAATACTTGTAAAGCAGTTAGCATGGTTCCTGATACAGGAAACAAAGTAAAATTAACTTCATTAAAATTTTATCCTCAAGTGTTGGCTTCGGTTTCAAATAAATTACTTGATCTCTATTCAGAACTCCTTATAGAGACAGAGTCTCATTTATCTGAGCCTGTTCTGGCATTCCATATATTTTCCTCTGAAGTCTGTATTCAACTGGGCCAAATTCACTATCATACATAGATATCCAAATCAGTGGTCTGGCTTTCTTTAACTATTGACAAATTCCTTTGAGAATCAGATAATAGCCATGAGTTCCCTTCATCTGAAAATGCTTAGACATAAAAAAACTGTGAATGTAAGAAGGGGCAGGGAGTTTCAGATTTTTGTGAAACCAGATTTGGAAATGGGTTGATCATCCTTACCCTAGATTGTATTTCTGCCTTAACACAGTGCCCTTGGATGGTCTATATCCTCACCTTTAAAGCCTTCTGGGCTGAGAAGCATATCTGCTTACCTGGTTGGAAGTCCTTTGTGGGTGATGGCATTAAAAAAGCAGAGGTAGAGGGCCTCATTTTCTCTGGAGCAGTGGTGACCGTAGTGGTTGTTACAGTAGTGGTGTTCCTGTTGGAGTTGTGGTGGTTGTCGGTTTTGGAGTAATTGTGATAGTTGTCGAAGTATTCCAGGTTGCAGTTGGAATAATAGTGGTGGTCGTTGTTGGAATGATTGTGGTTGTTACTGGAGTAGTGGTGGTCATCATTCTTGAAACAGTGGTGGTTCTTCTTGGAGTAGAGGTGGACATTGTGGTTGGAATACTGCTGGTCATTGTTGGAGTAGACATGGTTGCTTGAGTAGTAGGGGTCACTGCTGTTGAGATCCTCATGGTAGATACTGTGTTGGAGTAGTCGTAGTGGTACATGTTGCTGGAGTAGTGGTGCTGGTCATTGTTGCAGTAGTGTTGGTGGTTGTTGTTGGAGCAGTGGTTGTTGTGTTAGTGGTGGTATCTGTTGTTGGAGTAGTGATAGTGCTTATTTTTGGAGTAGTGGTGGTGGTTGTTGGTAATGGTGGTGGTTGAAGTAGGGATGGTTGTTGTTAGAGTAGTGATATTGGTTGTTCAACTAGTGGTGGTTGTTTTGGGGGTAGTGGTGTTTGCTACTGGAGTAGTGGTGGTGGTGGTTGTTGGAGTGGTGGTGGTGGTTGGAGTGGTGGTGGTTGCTGTTAGAGTTGTAGTAGTGGTTGTTTTTGGAGAAGTGGTAGTGTTTGTTGTTGGAATAGTAGTAGTCATTGTTGTTGGAATAGTGGTGGTGGTTGTTGGAGTAGTGGTGGTTGTTGTGGGAGTAATGGTGGTGGTTGGAGTGGTGGTGGTTACTACTGGAGTAGTAGTAGTGGTTGCTTTTGAAGAAGTGGTGGTGTTCGTTGTTGGAGTAGTGGTAGTGGTGGTTGGAAGAGTGATGGTTGTTGTTGGAGTAGTGGTGGTGGTTATTGGAATAGTGGTGGTTGTTGTGGGAGTAGTGGTGGTGGTGGTTGGAGTCGTAGTAGTCATTGTTGTTGGAATAGTGGTAGTTGTTGTGGGAGTAGTGGTGGTAGCTGTGGGAGTAGCGGTGGTAGTAGTGGTGGTTGTGGGAGTAGTAGCAGTTGTGGTTGTGGGAGTAGCGGTGGTGGTTGTGTGAGTAGTGGTGGGAGTAGTGGTGGTTGTGGGAGCAGTAGCAGCCATGGTTGTGGGAGTAGTGATGGTGGGTTGTTGGAGTAGTGGTGGTAGTGGTGGTGGTTGTTGGAGTAGTAGTAGTCGTTGTTGGAGTAGTAGTAGTTGTTGTGGGAGTAGTAGCGGTGGTTATTAGAGTAGTAGTAGTCATTGTTGTTGGAGTGGTAGCAGTTGCGGTTGTGGGAGTAGTGGTGGTGGTTGTTGGAGTAGTAGTAGTCGTCGTTGGAGTAGCGGTAGTTGTTGTGGGAGTAGTGGTGGTGGTTGTGGGCACAGTAGCAGTTGTGGTTGTGGGAGTAGTGATGGTGGGTTGTTGGAGTAGTGGTGGTAGTAGCAGTGGCTGTTGAAGCAGTGGTGGTTGTTGTTGGAGTAGTAGTGGTAGTGGTCGTTGTTGTTGTAGATGGAGCTAGAAATCAGCATGAAAGCAGGGATTCATTAAGCTGCAGGAAACAAGAGACTCGTGCTGGGCCAGTAAACCATCACAACCAAGGAGACTGTCCCTGGCAGAACTCAGACTCATCTCCCATGAACTCTGAGTTCTTGTCATTGGTCAGCTAGAATCTGTGACTGAGGAGGGAGTGAAGACATGGTCATAACAAGGAAACACCTGCATTGAAAGGATGATATTTGAGGGAGGTGTCAATATAAAAAATGACACTTGGAATTTGTACTGAAGCACTTCATAAAGACTAGTCATGCATATAAGGTTTATGTATCCTCATAAACATCTGTGAGATAGGAAAAAATGTCTAGAGCTTGAAATTGTCTTTGTCCTTTTAGTGGTGTATGACTAGGACTTAAATAGTAGTTCCCAAGAACTGGAATATTTACCAAATAAATAGCATTTACTTTAGTCAGTCCTAGGAGTACCCTTTCAACAGACCTGCATCCTAAATGCAGATTAATTCACACCATTGCCATTTGTAGAAAGGTGGATAGATCTAGAGTCTGTCAGATGGAGTAAAGTAAGTCAGAAAAAGATTAACAAATATTAATATAATATATTAAAACATATATGGAACCTAGAAAAATGGTCCAGATGAACTAATTTGCAGGACAGGATTAGAGATGCAGACATAGAGAGTGGACAAGCGGACAGAGGGAGGGATGGAGGTTGGTGGAATGGCCTGGAAGATTAAGGTCGACATATATACACTACCTTGTGGATAATAGATAGCTAGTGGGAACCTGCTATATAGCAGAGGGAGTTGAGCTTGGTGCTCTGTGGTGACAGAGGGGTAAGATGGAAGGGTGGATGGGAGGGAGGACCAGGAAGGATAGGGTATATGTATGCATAGAGCCGACTCACTTCTCTGTACAGGAGAAACTAATACAACACTGTAAATCAACTCTACCACAATTTAAAAGAAAAACAACACACACACACCCCATATGCTAGATAATAGATGCCTTAGGCTTTTGGATAGAAAGTCAGCCAGACATTTTAAGGTTCTTTTCTACTGGAGAGATGATAACAATAGGCAGTAACTTAGACTCTTTTCAGAGTTAGAAATGGTATAGGATTCCAGACCACTTACTGCCATCCTCAGAGCTGCTCAGGGAAAATTGAAACTGGGATTAAGCCAAAGCACTGTGCCTGCTGGCATAAAGGCAAATTGCAGGACTGAATCAAGAATGTGTAGCTTTTACTCACCAGACATCTTTTTTTGCCTACAAGAAGTATTCTTAAATTTCAACCCTACAAACTATAAATTAGAATCCCAAATTTACTGAATAGGGACAATTGGTATGAACAGCTTTTGAGGGATCAAGTCAAATTAATTTGGAAACTAGCTAATTTTTGCCTTAAAGAAGAAAAACTTTTTTTCAACAATTATTTGTGCCTGTTATGTACAAGGCATTAGTAAATGCTTTAGGCTTTGGGGGTCCTGTGATCTCAGTGGTAATTGCTCAAATCTGTCAGTGTGAAAACAGCCATAGGCAGAATGTAAACAAATAAGTGTGGCTGTCTTGCAATAAAATGTTATTTATAAAACTGTGGGTGGAAGTGTTTTGTAATATGATCTGATCCTGGGGCTACAGTTTGCTGAGCCTATTCTAATAGTGTAATCAGAAGTTTTTTGAAAGTGTGAAATCCAACCCCCTCAATTTGAAATAAAATACAGAGAAAAAAAGGAATGAAGCAAAAAATCTTATTAAAGGACTATAACAATGAAAAACCTAATCAGCTTCTTTAATTTGTCTTCCTTGGTGGTATTTCCTGAGAAAGAACTTAGAAAGCTAAGGGTAGAAAAAACTGCTGAGGAAGAGCCCTAACATAAGGTTGAAAAGTAAGCTCATTCTCTAAAAAGTGCAAGAAAACTTTAGCAAAGAATTGGGTTGGAGGTAGAGAGTCACTTTGACTCAGCTATGTACCTGTTTCCCGAACAGAGCAGTGGCTTTATAAATATTCATCTACTAAAGAATTTCTGAGCACTAAAAGTCTCCTATATTATTCTTTCTATATTATTTTTTAAAAAATATTCAGCCAGAACAATCATATAATTTCAGTTGCAAAAATATTCTCTTCACATGTGGCCTCCTCCCCCCAGCCTTTTTTGGCTTCCTTAAAATGCCCCCTAGATGTAGTTTCCCCAGAGTCAGTTATTTCCTGCATCAGAATTGACATTACTTGCCTTCATCAAGGGCACAAGCCAAGCACAAAAGTTGGGAGATTACAATGTCATGTTCATTAAGTTAAAATTGAAACCGATTATGAAGACCAAAAATATTGTGTTCTGTTGTTAGTAGAAGACTTTAGTGAGAGAACATTTGTTAGGAAAGAGCACCAGAAACCAAGAAATCCTGAAGAACCTGAACCTTTCATCAAGTGGTAAGGAAAATTAGGATGTCTACATCAAGATGGAAAAATGTAAACTTCCCTGATTTTTTATTTCACAAAATTATTAAAAGCTACAAGTGAACAATTATTAAGATGCAAATGCGTTCAAACTGCAATAAAGCTATTTTGATTTTTAAACAAGCAGTTTAGTGACGTGGTGTGAATCTGCTTCAAAAAATGGAAGACAGGGCAGAGGAAAGGTTGAAACTATATAGGCTCATACAAAGTATATGCAACAAGATGGAATTGAAAATTGTTAAGCAAATGATACATCTACTTGCTATTGCTCTTTAGCTGCTAAGTTGCGTCCTGCTCTTTGCCACCCCATGGACTGTAGCCTGTGGGATTTCCCAGGCAAGAATACTGGAGTGGGTTGCCATTGTGGAACCAGGGATCCAATCCTCATCTCCTGCGTCTCCTGCATTAGCGGGTGGATTCTTTACTTGACAGGACTTTATATTACCTATCTAAGTTGTAAAATGTTAAGAAAAGACATTAAAAAATTCCCCTAAGACATAATCTCAGAGAAAAGCACAGTTCTTCAAGTAGGATATATTCAGTTCCATGAAAATATTCACTATATTTCAGTGTGGAACAGTGAATGCTTTTTCATGAACCAACCAGCACTCCTGAAGCACTGCTTTAGAAGATTGTTTGCTGACTGGAAATAGTCTCTCGACTTTGGCTTTGAATCAAGGTTCATCTTAACGCTTCATTCTACACAAATACAAGTTATCCTATTGAACAGTTATTAGAAAACAAGATTATAGGAACCTCCTGTTTCCCTGTTAAAAAAAGAAAAATTTAACATCAAGCAGAAAACTCTTATCTCTAGAAATTCGTGGGAAGTAATCAAAGAAAGTAAGAAGACAAACTCACCTGGTATTACACGCAACTCTAGGGTGATTCTTCTGCCGTTGTACCACCCTCTCTGCTCAGCACGGCAGCAATACCAGCCACTGTCAGATTGGACAGCATCGTCTATGGTCAAAGACACATCCCTTTCACCGATATTTCCCTTTAGATGAAAACGTCTGTCTCTCCGATTGACGACTCTGTATCCATCAGTCCAGACATGTCCACACAGAGTCCAATTACATGACCCTCAGCCCCAACACATGGGCATGACATCTCCAGTTTAGGTGCAGGGTAGAGTGACAGACTGACCCACCACTCCAATCACTTGTTCGTAAGATGTTACATCATCTATAGGTAAAACGAAACCAGAGCATGAGGTCTCAATATTTTACCTTTAATTTATTTTCATTGTGTTCTTTATGTAGCTGATGTGGTTTGAAATCATCTGATTATCTTGAACTTTTAAAATTTAGTATAAGCATTTTTCTATGCTAATATATTATTTGGTGGCATTACTATTTACTTAATATATATTTTATAGATGAAACTTCTTATAAATGTTTTGCTATATTCAGGATTACTTTCTAATATGATAGATTTCCAACTGAGAAACTATCAGCATAAATAGCAGAAATAAGCTGTCTCTTGGTATATATGACCAGATTTCTCTCCAAAAGATTTGAAACAAATGACCCTGCAGCAATGCATGAGTGTGTGTATATTTCATCCTGTATTTGACATGTATCTGCTTATTAAATATGTAATACTTATACATGGCTTTTCCTTTCCCCTGGGTTCAATCACTGTCTCAGTTGAAATCTGCTTATAAACTACTGAATTTAAAGTTTTGATTTGCAATTTTAAAAATAGCTATTGCAAATAATGTCACCTCACAACCCCTCTCTTACTAAAAAACAAACAAACAAAAAAGCTGAGCTAATGTTTTACTTGGACTCTTCCCGGATAACTCAGTTGGTAAAGAATCCTCCTGCCAAGCAGGAGATGTAGGTTTATTCCCTGGGTCGGGAAGATTCTCTGGAGGAAATGACAACCCACTCCAGTATTCTTCCATGGGAAATCTCATGGACAGAGAAGGCTGGAGGGCTACTGTGCTTAGTCACTCAGTAGTGTCTGACTCTTTGCGACCCTATGGACTGCTGCCTGCCAGACTCCTCTGTCCATGGGGATTCTCCAGGCAAGAACACTGGAGTGGGTTGTCATGCCTTCCTCCGGGGCATCTTCCCAACCCAGTGATCAAACCCATGTCTCCCGCATTGCAGGATTCTTTACCATCTGAGTCACCAGGGAAGCCCAAGAGTACTGAAGTGGGTAGCCTATCCTGTCTCCAAAGGATCTTCCCAACCCACGATTCGAACCAGGGTCTGCTGCATTGCAGGTGGATTCTTTACCAGCTGAGCTACTAGGGAAGCTCATGGGTTCCAAAGAGAGTCGGACAGGACAAAAGAAAAACAACAATCCTTTACTTTAAGGCAGAAGCAAGGAACTCTTTTAGAAATCAGTTCTAAAAGAATGAGTCTATAATACTTTCAGGAGAAACTGAGGCTTATAATGGGATTTAGGATCAATCCAAGAAATTCAAGCAGGGATCCCTGCTCGTGAGTTGATGACAGCCCCAGAATGGGCACGATCCACTTACCCAGGTGAAACCAAAAATTAGAGAATAGTCAGTCAAATACTAAACTTTGCCTCTTAAAAACAAACAGACAGGAAAATTCTCTCCTGTGGTAGTGGCTTATAAAACACTGCATTGCCAAATGTAGTCTGAGTGGTTCTTCAAAGAAATCTGGGATTCAACAACTAATCATACTTATAACTGGGCTGTGCCTCTGGGAAATGCTCTGCAAATAAAATGTTCATTATTACATAGAGTAAGAGTTTATTTTTTCCCCTGTAATTCTGAAAATATTTCATTTTACCAAATATCATTTTTGGACTACAAAGGTAAAACATACTATTTATAAAACTTTAAGTAACAGAAGTATAATTCTAAAATGTACTTTTCCTAATTTCCACTTCTAGAGATTGTTTTGGAAAGTTGTGGGATGTCTAGCCCTCAAATTTCCCTTGTTACACCAAATGGTATTAATTAATTTTTTTCTTTTGATTTACTTATTTTTTAATAAACAATTTTGACCATGCTGCAGACATGTGGGATCTTAATTCCCTAATGAGGGATTGAACCCACACTCCCTATATTGGAAGCACGGAGTCTTAACCACTAGAAAAACCGGGGAAGTTTTCTTATGCCAAGAAAACCCAAGAACATCTACTCTCTACCATCACATCCACACATCCCCTACACCCTCCCAAGCTCAAGGCTTCCACATCAGAGCCCACATGCTCACTTATCTGGCAGAAGGAGCAGGAGGCCCAGGATGGCTACCCAAGGATACATGATGCTATTGAACTAAAGGAAAGAGAACGCAGACTGGTTAGTGTGCCCTCCAACCATATGGTATCAGAATCAATACAGCCAGGTGGTATTATGGGGGCTCCAAGGAGCCCAGGTCACTTTTTTGTCTCAGCACAGAGAGAATTCAGCAGGAGGTTGAAAAGGGATAGGTAAGAAGATTTATTAGAATAGGACATGTGTGAGACCGACATCTGGTAGGTGAGTGTTGTGCTGCCCCAGGTACTTAGTAGGTTACATTTTTATAATCAAAGGAAGAGAGACGGGGGAGAAGACCATCTTCTTTGTCTTTGAGTTTTCCATCACTAGCTCCTCCTACAAGTCAGGTGGAGAAGTTTTTGATTCTATATGGTGCATCTGGGACCACTATGGCGCTATGGAGAAATTATTTCAGGTCTCATACGTAGAGGATCGTTCATTTTGAAATGTCGCATTTCCAACTCTGGCAATTGTCTTAATCTCTGCCAACCTCAGTTTCTACTCCTTTATAATGAATGTTGAGAAATCTGTATGCGGGTCAGGAAGAAACAGTTAGAACTGGACATGGAACAACAGACTGGTTCCAAATTGGGAAAGGAGTACGTCAAGGCTCTATATTGTCACCCTGCTTATTTAACTTATATGCAGAGTACATCATGAGAAACGCTGGACTGCATGAAGCACAAGCTGGAATCAAGATTGCCAGGAGAAATATCAATAACCTCAGATATGCAGATGACACCACCCTTATGGCAGAAAGTGAAGAGGAACTAAAAGCCTCTTGGTGAAAGTGAAAGAGGAGAGTGAAAAAGTTGGCTTAAAGCTCAACATTCAGAAAACTAAGATCATAGCATCCAGTCCCTTCACTTCATGGGAAAGAGATGGGGAAACCGTGCAGTGACTGACTTTATTTCTCTGAGCTCCACACCTTCTCTCTACACCTTGGAAGGAAAGTTATGTTCAACCTAGACAGCATATTCAAAAGCAGAGGCATTACTTTGCCAACAAAGGTCCATCTAGTCAAAGCTATGGTTTTTCCAGTGGTCATGTATGGATGTGAGGGTTGGACTATAAAGAAAGCTGAATACCAAGGAATTGATGCATTGAACTGTGGTGTTTGACAAGATTCTTGAGAGTCCCTTGGACTGCAAGGAGGTCCAACCAGTCCATCCTAAAGGAGATCAGTCCTGAATATTCACTGGAAGGACTGATGCTGAAGCTGAAACTCCAATACTTTGGCCACCTGATGCAAAGAGCTGACTCATTTGAAAAGACCTTGATTCTGGGAAAGATTGAAGGCAGGAGGAGAAGGGGATGACAGAGGATGAGATGGTTGGATGGCATCACCGACTCAATGGACGTGAGTTTGCATAAACTCCTGGCGTTGGTGATGGACACGGAGGCCTGGCATGCTGTAGTCCATGGGGTTGCAAAGAGTTGGACACGACTGAGAGACTGAACTGAACTGAACTGATCGATTTTCCTATTCTATCGCTTTTTCTAGCAAAGAGGCTTTGAGAAGAGTTATTCTTTTTGAGTATTCAAAAGGAGTAAGTTTAGTGCATATGACAGCACAGAGACAATTTGAGCATGGACTCTGACAGAAGAAGTGGACTCAATTTTTATCATTGTCATTGTGGATGGTTACTGAACTGCCTCTTTCCCTACCCCCACTCTAATATAAAAGGTCTTTTCAACAGGGTCCAAGTATTTTCAGAGATTTCTAGCTAAAAAAGAGAAAAGGAAGAGTAAGAATTAAACTTCTGGAGCTGCATTGCTAAAGAAAGCTTATTCTTTCAGACTCTTTGCTGTTAAATTATTACTTAAAGTTATCTTCTATAATTTAAGCAAATAAGAAATAAATTCCCAGATGCCACCTTTATTACTGAATCAGAATCTCCAGGGGCAGACCCCAGGAATCTGTATTCTAATGAGTTCCCAGTTGATCTAACTCAAGAATCCCTAACCTTTGGCACCAGGGACCAGTTTCCTGGAAGACAATTTTTCTGTGGAGGAGGGGCAGGGGATGGTTTAGGCAGCAGTAAAAGCAATGGTTTAGGTGGCAATACAATTCATGGGGAGCAATAGGAACAGCAAATGAACGTTGTTGCCGATCACCTCCTGCTGGGTGGCCAGTTTCCTAACAGGACTCCTACTGGTGCCAGTGCAAGGTCCAGAGGTTGGGGATCCCAATCTAACTCATTGTCTCCTAGGCTTCAGGCATCGGCATAATCTTTGCCAAACTCACATTATCCTTTTGCCATTATTCACTCAAGTTGTTTTAGGTTAACTAAAATTGTAGTCATCCTAAATAATATCCATTAAATCATAGTTTTAATGCATTGTTTTCTAAAAATGCATTAAAACACATAACCATTTTAAAAATCCATCGTGAACTAGCTGAAGGCAGCACCTATTCTACTCTACTGATTCAAAGCTGTAAGTTTGGGAAGACTGGGTCAGCTGCTTCCAGGTCCATGTGATTCAAACTTTGGAGTCAAACTTTGGCCCTCTTATTCCAGGACCCACCTTCCTAGGCCTGGGCATCCTCACATAGTCCTATGGAAAGCCCCACACTTCCAGGACCCTACCCTGTCTTTCCCCATGTACCCTCTCCTGTCATGCCAATCAAACTGGATTTTTACTTCTAAACTTAGGACAATATCACCTAAAGCATGTTAATAAATGTTAAAATATACTCTGCAGGTTTAACCCTTGATAGCAAAAGTGCTTTCTATTCCAAGAATGGGATTCTCCTCCAACAGATACTTTCATACAGCCCTTTGCATCAGCATCTGAAATGGTACGTGATTCGCCAGCTTCATTTCTTTTTAGTCTTCCTCAGTCACTCTGCTCCAGCCACACTAGAACACACTTTACTTTCTCCCTCTTAATATACACGCTCTTCCTATTCAGTACCTTTGCACTTGCTGGGTTTCTTTCACATGTCTGCCGTCTACACATTCCTTGGGTTTCAACTTTCCCAGAGGCAGCCAATCCAGGTAAAGCTGCACCAATTCTCCACATCCCCATGCCCTCCAGGCATCCTCTATCACAGCAGTTTCTAACCAAGGGTGATATTTCCTCTAAAGGAGACATTGGTAATGTCTACAGACTTTTGCAGTTGTCACTACCTAGGTTTGGGGGTGGGGTAGGGGGGAAACAAGTGCCCTCTAGCGAATAGAGGCCAGGTATGTTGATAAACAATCCTATAATGCATAGCACAGTCCCCTCCTACAAAGCATTATCTGGACCCAAATGCCGTGTTTCAGAAGTTTAGCTCTATAAGTGTATTATGTTTTTTGCTTCTCATCATGAGCACCAGAACTGATGGTGTCAGGGTTTCCTTCCTACTGAGTAGAGTTCCTCGGGAACTGGAGTTCAGGGTTGTTCTCTGCTTCACCTCAGCACCTAGAGGAGTGCCAGTCACCTTGACTCTCAAATCTGATCCCATTTATCCTTGTCCTGAGAGCCCACAGCAAGTTGAGGATGACTGACCTCAAGTAAATGATGAGGATAAGAAAATATGTCACTGTAGAAAATGAAAACAAAAATGTGTTCAATTAATGAGTGTGCAATGAGTGTGCATACAAATGAAACTCATGATTGCGAGTTCTTCATGCTTTCATGTACTCACAAAACTATCTTTATAGCCGTCAGTGAAAGATTGGTTCCTCCAACTTTTAAAAATGTGCAAAATTTCTAAGTCCAAATATATGCTTTTAATTATGTTGTTGTTGTTGTTGCTTGCTCACTAAGTTGTATCTGACTCTTTTGTGACCCCAGGAACTGTAACCCACTAGGCTCCTGTCCATGGGATTTCCCAGGCAAGAATACTAAAGTGGGTTTGCCGTTTCCTTCTCCAGAGGATCTTCCCAACTCAGGGATCGAACACACGTTTCTTCCACTGGTAGATGGATTCTTTTACTACTGAGCCACCAGGAGAGCCCTGGTTTTAATTATACCAGTATCCTAATGTCATAAGCAGATTGTAGAAAATGTAATCTCGATCATCTCAAAAGACAAAAACAAAGGTCAATACATTCTATGTTATTGGCATATACACAAAAAAACAATTTAATATTAACTAAATACCTTACCTTCCTTCCTTCTAACCCATTCTTCCCCTTGTGTGTGTGTGCTCAGTCAGTGAGTTGTGTTCAGCTCTTTGCAACCCCATGGACTGTAGCCTGCCAGGCTCCTCTGTCCATGGGATTTTCCAGGCAAGAGTACTAGAGCAGGTTGCCATTTCCTCCTCCAAGGGGATCTTCCCAACCCAGGGATGGAACCTGTGTCTCTTGAGTCTCATGCAATGGCAGGAAGATTCTTTACCACTAACACCACCTGAAAAGCCCATTCTTCCCCTCAGTTATCAAAAAATTTACTACACTATGATAGCCAAATTACCCATTATCAACTTTTCTAAAATAGATACATTTTTTCAGAAAAATAATAAGGGACCGTATAGCAAGAGACCTCTGAATGCAATACCGCAGAAATTATATACTGACCCCTGATGATAGATCTCCTATCACTACAAACTACACAAAGACACAATCTGAATTTCTGCAGTGTTTTTCTTTTTTTTTTTTTACTTTTATTTTTCTCCCAAAACCATGTCACTGGAATTACTACTACACCAATGTATGTGTGGAAATATTTCTAATAGTTTAAAAAAAATCTGGACAACATTGTAAACAAACTATACTTCATTTAAAAATATATTTAAAATTAAGCATAAAGAATGACCTACTCTGATGTCCATGGGGTCACGAAGAGTCAGACACAACTGAGCAACTTCACTTTCACTTTTCACTTTCATGCATTGGAGAAGGAAATGGAAACCCACTCCAGTGTTCTTGCCAGGAGAATCCAAGGGATGGGGGAGCCTGGTGGGCTGCTGTCTATGGGGTTGCACAGAGTCGGACACAACTGAAGCAACTTAGCAGCAGCAGCAGCACTCTAATGTCATCCAATGTTCCTTATAATTAGAGCTCAGGGACAGTCTCTAATTCTGTGTACCACCTGCTTTCTACTAAGCTGCATGTCTTGTTTCACAGAATGCTACTGGGTATGCCAGTAGTCATTGTGCTCAGGGGTTTCCAACATTTTGAAAATGCTCAATTAACAATTAAAATAAATTTATATTTTAAAAAATAAATTAATTTAAAAAAAAGTTAAGCAGATTCCCAGAATCTGTAATGTTCCATCACAAAAATTCCAGAAAGAAAGGGAAAGTAAAGCATAAATCATAAATGCAAAGGCCCACAAGACACAAAGCAAGTAACAAACCTGAGGTTGCAGGCAAAGCAAGGGCTGAGGGATGTGGTACCATCTAGTGGGGCCCTGACAGCATAGGGATGCTGCCCAACATTGTCAGGGCTTTCCTGACAAGTTACAGATCTGGGCTTTAATTTGAAATCTGCATGTTTATGCATGCTGTCTTAGATTAAAAAAAAAAAATACATTGTAGTTGGAACATAATTTTTTTAAGTCAGATTAATCTGGCCCCATTGGTGAAAACTAGTAAACAATGTTTAGCAACCTTCTTTGACCGTATAACCTTTATTCAGAGGTCCTATTTTAATTGCCAAGAATTTAACAAAAGTGTCAAAAACGTTGCCTTCAAAAACAAGCATCCAGCCCTCATGGACCACTTTGGTGTGAGTAGCTCTGAATGTCCCCCAGATTACTCAAGCATGAGTTATTTCAGGGTTTACTCATAGTGAAATTAATCTCCAGTCTTTTAACTGTTCATGTAGAAATGCTTCTAAATGATTAAAATTATCCTTACATTTAGCCTTTGTCTAATTCTTCTGGGAAAACCAACATTTAATTGAGTTGTGAAAAAGAAATATAACACAGGTATTGACTGAATATGTAAAAGACCTTTTATCTTTCCAAAACAACTTTAAAAATCAAAGTGGTTTGAGGACAATTTAGCATTTTGTAGAAATTGGTAACACTCTCAAACAATACTATTATATTTGCAAACTCTATTTTCTAAAACAGAAAGCCTCTTTTGCTACTCCGTCCTTCTCTTTTTTCCTTGTATTTATCTCTGCCCTGCCTCATTCTAAAAATCAGAGCCTGCCAGTTGTCAACATAAACACCTAGAACTGTGGCACTGAGGTAGCAAAAATGTCATAAATTATATGGCTATTGATTTTCTTCTCCTGGTGTCTTCATGGTCTACTCAACACCATTGCTTCTTCTAATTGCTAAAATACCATCCTCCTCCCAAAGAAAGCACTTAATGCCTTGTATTTCCAGAACTCTGAGAAACCAAATTTGTCTATAATGGAAAAATCACACTCAACTCCATTTTTCTATTGGGTAAATAAAAACCTGTACACACCATGATTTGAAACCTTGGGGACCCTAGCAATATCACATTTGGAGTCACTTGATTAAAAAAAAAAAAAAAGGACAATCATGAAATGCTTGCATGTTAAGTCCTCTAAGTCCCAGATTAGATGTGCTGATTCTAAGTTGTATTCAGGCAATCTTGACAGCCTTGGTAACTGAGGTAGAAGTGTTTTTTTCTATCTTCCCAATGAGAATTCTTGATGGAAAACAGGATTCATGAGGTCTAAAGAAAATGTACAAATCTAAGAAGTATGTTTCATGTTTTGAAGAGACCTCTGCAATGATCCAGCAATGGCACCCCATTCCAGTACTCTTTCCTGGAAAACCCCATGGACGAAGGAGCCTGGTGGGCTGCAGACCATGGGGTCACAGAGTTGGACACGACTGAAGCAACTTAGCAGCAGTAGCAGCAGCAGCTGCAATGATCAGAAAGTTTGAGCCAATTTAGTATAAAAAATTAGGACTCTGTGACAGAGGTTGACTTTATGCAGTTGAGCTAGCATCACTCTACCCAGTGGCCCTGATTCATAGGAATGCCATGGAAAACTGACTGAAAAATTGCGCAGCTGATTGAAAGGACTCTGACACGGTATCTGGTCACTGTCTTCTATAGTCAAGGGCATAACCCTTTAGAATCTGGATCCAGGACTTAAGTCTTCAGTAACGTAGACATTGTCTTCTTCTTGGATAGGCTTCAGAGTTGCATTATTCAAAGCTCCAATGGGAGAATCTTTCAATGGAATCACACTGTAGAATAACATGAGTAAGAGAAAAGAAGATCACTTCTCAAATATGAGCAGCATATTTGTTTATGTTCATTCAAGCCTGAGTATTTGCATTTCTCAGCGCCCCATTCAAACATCCTATGAAATGAATAGAAACTTCTAGAATTGTGAATATGAAGTTACAGGAAATTATTTTTAATAAGGAGGTAGAAAGTCAAACCTTCTAGTTTCAAAAAACTCACACTGGTCTCTTTCAAGACACTCATGCAATAGAACACAAAAATTTATAATCTAAGAAAACAAATACCACACATCAAATTGAAGTACTAAACCAGGATGCACAGTCTCAAAGATGGCCAGGAAATGGTTTGACTGGTGTTTTTCTAGCTGAGGACTGTGACCCTTTAGCGAATGTTACTTAGTGGTATGTATCCTGTATTTTGAAAGAGGAAAGTGGAAAAGCTGGCTTAAAGCTTAACATTCAGAAAACTACATCATGGCATCTGGTCCCATCACTTCATGGCAAATAGATGGGGAAACAGCAGAAACAGTGTCAGACTTTATCTTTTGGGACTCCAAAATCACTGCAGATGGTGATTGCAGCCATGAAATTAAAAGATGCTTACTCCTTGGAAGGAAAGTTATGACCAACCTAGACAGCATATTCTAACAGAGACATTACTTTGCCAACAAAGGTCTGTCTAGTCAAGGCTATGGTTTTTCCAGTGGTCATGTATGTATGTGAAAGTTGGACTGTGAGGAAAGCTGAACGCCGAAGAATTGATGCTTTTGAGTTGTGGTGTTGGAGTAGACTCTTCAGAGTCCCTTGGACTGCAAGGAGACCCAACCAGTCCATTCTAAGGAGATCAGTCCTGGGTGTTCTTTGGAAGGAATGATGCTGAAGCTGAAACTCCAATACTTGGGCCACCTTATGAGAAGAGTTGACTCAAAAAGACTGATGCTGGGAGGGATTGGGGGCAGGAGGAAAAGGGATGACAGAGGATGAGATGACTGGATGGCATCACCAACTCAATGGACATGAGTCTGGGTGAACTCCAGGAGTTGGTGATGGACAGGGAGGCCTGGAGTGCTGCAATTCATGGAGTCGCAAAGAGTTGGACACGACAGAGCAACGGAACTGAACTGAACTGAACTGATCCTGTATTTAAGATAAATATATATAGGTATACAAAACAAAACAAAACAAAATGGCTGTCTGAGGAGGCCTTACAAATAGCTGTGAAAAGACGGAAAGCAAAAAGCAAAGGAGAAAAGGAAAGATATACCCCCGTTGAATGCAGAGTTCCAAAGAATAGCAAGGAGATATAAGAATGCCTCCCTCAGCAATCAATGCAAAGAAATAGGGAAAACAATAGAATGGGAGAGACTAGAGATCTCTTCAAGAAAATCAGAGATACCAAGGGAACATTTCAGGCAAAGATGGGCTCCATAAAGGATAGAAATGGTAGGGACTTAGCAGAAGCAGAAAATATTAAGAAGAGGTGGCAAGAATAGACAGAAGAACTGTACAAAAAAGAGCTTCAACATCAAGATAATCACAATGGTGTGATCACTCATCTAGAGCCAGACATCCTGGAATGTGAAGTCAAGTGGGCCTTAGAAAACATCACTACGAACAAAGCTAGTGGAGGTGATGGAATTCCAGTTGAGCTATTTCAAATGCTGGAAGATGATGCTGTGAAAGTGCTGCACTCAATATGCCAGCAAATTTGGAAAACTCAGCAGTGGCCACATGACTGGAAAAGGGCAGTTTTCATTCTAATCCCAAAGAAAGGCAATGCCAAAGAATGCTCAAACTACCACACAATTACACTCATTTCACACATTAGTAAAGTAATGCTTAAAATTCTCCAAGCTAGGCTTCAGCAACACGTGCACTGTGAACTTCCAGATGTTCAAGCTGGTTTTAGAAAAGGCAGAGGAACCAGAGATCATATGCCAACATCTGATGGATCATGGAAAAAGCAAGAGAGTTCCAGAAAAACATCTATTTCTGCTTTATTGACTATGCCAAAGCCTTTGACTGTGTGGATCACAATAAACTGTGGAAAATTCTGAAAGAGATGAGAATACCAGACCACCTGACCTGCCTCTTGAGAAATCTGTATGCATGTCAGGAAGCAACAGTAGAACTGAACATGGAACAACAGACTGGTTCCAAATAGGAAAAGGAGTACTTCAAGGCTGTATATTGTCACGCTGCTTATTTAACTTATATACAGAGTTCATCATGAGAAACGCTGGACTGGAAGAAACACAAACTGGAATCAAGATTGCCGGGAAAAAATATCAATAACCTCAGATATGCAGATGACACCACCATTATGGCAGAAAGTGAAGAAGAACTAAAGAGCCTCATGATAAAAGTGAAAGAGGAGAGTGAAAAAGTTGGCTTAAAGCTCAACATTCAGAAAACTAAGATCATGTCATCCGGTCCCATCGCTTCATGGCACATAGATGGGGAAACAGTGGAAACAGTGTAAGACTTTATTTTTGGAGCCTCCAAAATCACTGCAGATGGTGACTGCAGCCATAAAATTAAAATATGCTTACTCCTTGGAAGGAAAGTTATGACCAACCTAGACAGCATATTCAAAAGCAGAGACATTACTTTGCCAACAAAGGTCTGTCTAGTCAAGGCTATGGTTTTTCCAGTGGTCATGTATGGATGTGAGAGTTGGACTGTGAAGAAAGCTGAGTGCCAAAGAATTGATGCTTTTGAACTGTGGTGTTGGAGAAGACTCTTGAGAGCCCCTTGGACTGCAAGGAGATCCAAACAGTCCATCCTAAAGGAGATCAGTCCTGGGTGTACATTAGAAGGACTGATGTTGAAGCTGAAATTCCAATACTTTGGCCACCTGATGCAAAGAGCTGACTCATTGGAAAAGACCCTGATGCTGGGAAAGATTGAGGGCAGGAGGAGAAGGGGACAACAGAGGATGTTATGGTTGGATGGCATCATCAACTCGATGGGCATGGGTTTGGGTGGACTCCAGGAGTTGTTGATGGACAGGGAGGCCTGGCATGCTGTGCTTCATGGGGTTGCTAAGTTCCGGACAGGAGTGAGTGACTGAACTGAACTGATAAAAAATATCAGAGCATATCAGATGTAGTAAAATAGTATTGCTTCACCTAAGAGTGTTCTAGATAACAGAGTCAAAAATCACACCCTGCCTTAACAGTCAAAATTAGAAAGCCATGGGTTAGCTTAGTTTTATAACATGAATGCCCACAAATCAAGTGTACACAAAGGTCATTTGTCGAGTTTTTATATCAATGCTTTTTTAGAAGTTGTCTGTAGGCACTATTTTTATTACCTAAGCCTGCCCAGAAATTAAATGGCACCCCACTCCAGTACTCTTGCCTGGAAAATCCCATGGATGGGAGTCTGGTAGGCTGCAGTCCATGGGGTCTCTGAGGGTCAGACATGACTGAGCGACTTCACTTTCCCTTTTCACTTTCATGCATTGGAAAAGGAAATGGCAACTCACTCCAATGTTCTTGCCTGGAGAATCCCAGGGACGAGGGAGCCTGGTGGGCAGCCGTCTATGGGTTCGCACAGAGTTGGACACGACTAAAGTGACTTAGCAGCAGCAGCAGCCCAGAAATGATATGAACTGGGCTGAATCTTCACTCAGCTCTGATCTTTAAACAGATTAGTCATATTGCATGGAAACAGGTTAGTTGTCAGCAGCTCAAAATGAGTCAATGTGATATAGCTGCCTCCAAAATAACATCATGAGGAAATACACCATTTTGGTTTTGTTTTGTTTGCTTTTCTGTATTATACAGCATCTTCTACACTGAATATTTTCTTTTCTAATTAGATGATTAAAACTGAAACTTTAAAAAAGTAAACATTGAAAGAACAAAAATGAACTAAAGGATGTGATCATTCATGCTTTTCTGTCTGTAGGGAGCACTTATTTTTGTCTACTTTTGGAAGCTGACATCAAAAACTCTTAAAAGTCTGGTTTAGGACTCTAAGAGACCTGCTGTGTGGTGTGACCTTGGATGTCACTTAACATCTCTAAACCTGTTTTTTAATTAGTAAACTGAGAATACTACAACTGCCTGTCTCACAGGTTTATTGCTGTGAAGGGCATGTCTCAATAATAAAATCCAGCATCTATGGAACACTTGCAATATGCTGGAGATTATTCAAGGCGTATTTTGTGGACTGGCTCATGTGATTAACTCAGATATAGGAAAGATTGGGTACAAATATCCAATGAAAGAGAACTAAGAATAATGGATGGCAGTTAAAGAGGGACGAATTCAGAATCAAAGAAAGACTTGGCTTAAAGCCCAAGCTGGACCAGATGAAGCAGTTTATTTTGTTGGAAGTAGGTAGTGGTTTCCTACCTTTACAGATGCTTGGGAAAATGACCCCAGGGATGCATACAGAGAAGATTTAATTTTTTATTGGGTGAAGGGGTAAATTTGCAAAAACTGTAAACGGAAATGCCTGTGAGGCCAGACAAGTAATATAAATGAACAGAGCAGGCTGGGTATGGAATAATAGGGGATGGTGGGAACCATGGGGAGCTGGAGGCATGTCCCTAGCCCTGCCCTTGCGGGTCTTCAGCCAGGTGTCTTCCTTCAGATTTTTGCAGAGCTGCCTTCTGCTTCTTTGGGGCTCACTCACATAGACTACTGCGCTGCTCCAGTACTCCCTGTGGTATTTCTCTGGAAGTTCTATAGGGGCCTGTGTAGGGAACTAGGTTTAAGGAAGATTGAGAAGTGCTTGCTAACGAGACTGTCAACCAGGGCTGAGCATTCTTGCAAACGAGATGTTCAGCTAAAAATCCTGTTTGTTCCCATGGGAAAGAACATTGCTTGCACACAAGGATGTTTCTCTGATTCCTCAAAAGAAACAGACCTTGGGACAAAACGGATTCTAAGTTGATAAGGAAGTTCCCCAAAACAAAGTCTTAGCTGCAGTAAATAAGCCAAGGTAAAGGTTATCTCGCCCTGCGCCTGCGCACTGTATAGTCTCTGAATCATAGTGCTTGGCAGCTTGCCCTGTAGGGGGTTGTGCAAAAGATATAAAAATTAAGCAGCTGTAAGAAGCAAGTGTTAAAATATAAAGATTTAAACCACTCTGCAGTGTTGGTGTTTCATTCCGTCGCCGACAGGCCTGTTTATTCATTTATATGGTTTCTGTCTGTTCTGCTCATCTTTACGGAATAGAATATTCAATAGACATGCAATAAACAAAGCACTGAATGAAATCAAATAACAAACTAAACAACCCATTCAAATGATCCCTGAAACAATATCTGCAATTTAGTTCTCTTGCTCTAAGAGATAAGGTTTGAGGTGGTGTTTTTGTAGCAGTTATGACACAGTTCCAAAGAAATATAGAGATACTTGGAGAAGGAAACGGCAACCCACTCCAGTATTCTTGCCTGGAGAATCCTAGGGACAGAGGAGCCTGGTGGGCTGCCGTCTACAGGGTCGCCCAGAGTAGGACACGACTGAAGTGTCTTAGCAGCAGCAGCAGCAGCATAGAGATGCTAAAATCATCACTGGAAGGTTGAACAGCAATGGAGGTGCTCTATATACTAGATTTTTCAGTATCCAGAGTATAAAATGGAGAACTTGGAAGGAAAAGAGGAGAGAGACAGAGAAATTTTCCTTATGTTTACTAGAGGAAGAACATCAAAAGGCATTATTAACACAAACCATTTCAAACATACCGTAGTAGCTCCGCCTTGCTACCCAGGCAAAAATATCCTAAATTGAGGGAAAAATGAAGAGAAAATAAAACATGCAAGCCAAAGAGTTTTTTTTTCCAAACCAGTATATTATTATGATTATTACTTTAATATGAGCAAAATCAGTACAGCTCTCAGAATCTAAAAAAAATTAATTTTGAAGAAAGAATATTTTTAAAAAGGAGAAAAAAAATCAATCTGGACCCTAAACTGATAACTCCAGGTAACTTCTCTTGAATCTCCAGGAGCCAAGTAATCCCCTTGGTATAGAGTATCTTGTGATTCGTAGGTTTAGTGTATTGACCTACATGCCCTCGCTTACTTTAATGCCATTATATTTCATTGAAAAAAAACCCTGAATATTGCGCTTCTCCCATAGAGACAGGTTTTACACACACATACTCACACAGCTGGTGGAAGGAGACCAGGAGGCCATGGATGACTGTCATGTGAAACCCTTTGTTCCTCTCCTAGCCCTGAAATCATGTGCCCTCCCAATGTCTCTAGTGCTTCTTCTATTAAGTGTGTGTTATAAAGCCATCAACAGTTTTACTCCCGATAGGGATAAAAATTTGTTATTGAGGGAATGGGAAAAGAACAAAATGGGAGGGAACAAATTTTGTGTATTACAACGGCTTTTTCTTCCAAGTCTAAACTTTACACAACCAATGATTATTTCTCCATATTTAAATTCTCATGTTTATGGAACAATAAATTTAAGATAAATAAAAAAAAAGAAAACAAGGTAAGAACCAAGAAAGTTTTGTGAAACTGAAAACATGTGGCCCAAGAATATTCCTGTGGGCTTAAGAATATTTCTGAATATTTCAGTCCTGAGGTGACTTACTTCTCCTAATCCAGAAAACTACAAACATGACCAACAGTGCCAAAATAGTAACCGAGATGCCAATGTAGACTCCCTTGCTGGTGCTCATCCATGTTTCTTGTGCCAGCACCACAACCTACAGAAACACCAGCAGATCAAACACAAAACAGAAAAAATAAAACAGTCTTGTTAGAGTTATAGGCAGAAAACATTTCAGAAAATAATATACCCAGACACATTATTGTTTATTGACCCCTGGCTAGTTCAGGATCATGAAGGGTAAGAACAAATGATGTAAAATTAAAGCCTTATGATGAAATTCTAAGACAACTCAAAATTCAAAATGTATTTGGGGGTGGTGGAAATGTTTACATCTTACTTGCAGTGGTATTTAGAGAAAGGTACAGATTTGTTAAAACTCAAACTGTATGCTTCAAATGAGTGTGCTTTATTATTATAACATACATATTATTAAAAAAATAAGCTCTTTTCATAAATAATCCTCTTATGATACTAATAAAAAACAATTTTGGTTCCTATGTAAGTTGCCATGGTGGTGCTATTTGCATGTGTTCTGTTACTGAAACTGGCCATTAATTTAAACACTTTTTTGAACTAGAACTCAAGATTCTATGTCTTTATAAATAGGCATGAAAGTAGCTGCTCAGATTCATGGCTCTGCTTAACAATTAAAATGCTGTGCAATTGGGAAAAAAAAATTCCTAGTGTGAGAGATCATCACTTCCTAGAGTAAACCCAAAATATACCAGGCCATCATGCTTGCCTTCTTTACATAGCTTAATTCTAAAGATGTCCCACCACGTAGGTATTTTAACAGAAAGCAAGTGGAAAATCAGAGAAAAAGACTAAGTCTCAAGTCTCCTCCTGCATAAGAGTTTAATCTCTGGAGTCAGAATCCCAGATTAACTTTTATTTAGTTGCTCTGTGACCCTAGCAAGTTATTTAGCCTCTCCAAACCTCTTTTTCTGTCAAATGCAGATTAAATAGGGTTCTTGGGAAAGGTACTTCAGGTACCTCCTGATAAACGCTCTGAGGAATACAGAGGGGGGTGACCTAGCCTCTGAGCTGTCCTTGCCTAAATGGAAAACAGTCCGTGCCTTGGGAGGGAAAAGCTGTGTTATCACCTTACTTGTGGGAGGGAAAGCAGTTAGATGGAACACAGGGTTACAGGAAGCAGTCTTTGCTTGCTTTTTTAAAAAAATTATGTTACATAAAAACTGGAAGTTCATTTTAGAGTGTGCAGCTCAGGATAAAGTAAGGAAAACAAAAATCAACCATAATTTCAATAGCCAGAAATAGTTACTATTACCATTTTTAATTATATACTCTACTAGAATTTTATCTTTCTAGCACTTTTCTTAACAGACACAGTTACCATATCCAATGTATACTACAGTATATATATATATACATCATTTTATTTTGTATCTACAACCTATATATAATTTTTTTTTTCAGTTTTCGCAATGCTACATGGCATGTGGATCTTAGTTCCCTAATCAGCCATCAAACCTCTACTTACTTCATTGGAGGCATGAAGTCTTAATTATTGGACTGTCAGGGAGGTCCCAATGCTATCTGAAGAGTTAGTTTTTTCATTTAACAATAACATTGTCTTCTCATGGCAGTAAGTACACTGCAGTGACAGCATTTTTAGTGGTAATATGGGCATGCTTAACTGATGTTATTAATCTCTTATTATTGAACATTTAGGTTGTTTATAACATTTTTTGTTTATGAACAGCAGCAATATATATCTTGTTTTATACATCTTTAGGTATATGTTCATTCTGTCCTTAAGATGCAGCTCAAGAAGTTGAACTACTGGGTGGAAATACATGCTGCTTGGTTTCAAGATACTTGGGAAACACTTGATATCTTCACGGTCAAGACGCAAAAAGCCCACAATTGTGCTAGCAGCTATTGTGAACTTGCTCTATATTGCTTACATTATATAGAAGAGATTAATTGCTACTGAATATACCTGTCCTGCAGGTAACTGAGGTCAAAAACAATCTTCTCATTCACAGTGTTTGTTTCTTTTTTTAAAACTAGCATAAGTCTGACTGACATGACATTTACATGGTGGCAGTTCTGCTATTTAAAAAGCACAACAAATTCAGCCCATATCCATCAGATCAATCAGTACCCATATCATCAGGGTGATTAAAATCTTTCATATCACTCCTACGTGGTAGTGTTCTCATTGTCACTAAGTTATGCAACATAAGGCCATTTGACGTCACATTAACCCCACTTTGCTTGAACTTGAATTTCTCTCACAATGTCCATGCTGAAATTGCTCATCACTTGTAATCAAGATTACTCTCATACCTGAATCTGTTCATGTTTTTTGCTTCTAGGAGTTATTTGCACATAGTGCAAGGAAAGTTGTTTCACCCAAGGGAGCCAAAAGTAAAAACTCACTGATAAATTCTTCTAACTTACACACAAAGATGAGGCTTTGATGAGTATCATGAGACTATAGTCCCTTGGATTTTGCCAAGCTAATTGTGGGAAAAGTGCAAGAACAAATTACAGAATCAAAGAGTTTGAAGACCTTAGGGCTTAATATGTCATCATATGGGGAGGATTATATAGAGAGATACTCAGCAGTGGCCTCAAAATCTCTCTATAGAAGGAAAATTGGATTGGAAAAGGATATTAGGGGGCCTATGTTTAAGGAATCACACTTTAATTGACATAGTATTTTTGGTGGAGATTGCCCCCATTCCACTGCATCAGTTCAAGTCATGTTATTTCTCTAACAATGATCCAAGTCTTTCTTGGTATATAATATTAAGTCACTGCACCTGAATTAATTCACTCTTTTTTTCTTATTTTCTGATCAGGAGGAATTCTGTCCTGGGTTATATGTGTGTCTAAAGTAAAATATAACTTTTCAGCTATTTCTAACAAGGTAGTGCATTTATATAGACTTTTAAAATTAATTAAAGAATCCCTATTCAAGAGTCAAATTCTTTCTTCCTTTATTTTTTTAAATTAGAAAGAATCAATCTTTGGACTAGTCTGACAATAATAATCTCTAAATGTAACTTGATTCCAGAAGAGACATATAAGTGGACCAGGCTAATAAAATAGGAAGGACTATACTTACAGTTTGATTGTTATGCCAATGGGGATCCGGAGACTGGGTCACAGTGCCATTTCCCTCTGCTCAAAAAGAAAGAAAATGAATAAGAATTACAAAAAGATATAGAACTTTCCTGCAAACACCAAATATATTCACACTGCCTTCTGGTAATGAAGGGAAAGTTGAATAATCATATGACCTAATGCTGTAGGCATCCCAAGAATAATACCAAGTTAATAACATTTATTAATTTAAGTAGTAAGGTTGTGCTTCTTAACCATTTTGTCATGAACCCTTTGAAAATGAACTCTTTTTTTTTTTTTCTCCCTATTGGGGGAAAAAAATGCATGCTCGCAGAAAGTTTACTGACAACTTTAGACAAGTCAGAGTGGCCCATTCTCAGAACTAGGTTAAAAATTACCACTTACAGATAAATAATCAATATTTTCATGGCAGCTCAGAAACTTCCAGTGAGTGCTCAGAGGTCATTACACATCCAAAGAGCAGAACCACTCTGTTCAAAATGAACATTACATTGGTTTTACATTCAAAATGTGAGTGAAATGCACTAAGATACCTCAACAGGTGGCATCCAACTCCTACATTATATGCCCGTGTGCCTACACACTGATCTAAATGTGATTTAGAAAATATGTTACAACACTCCCAAGCCCAGCGTATCTTATACTACCTAAACTCCCAATATAAAAGGATACTATGCCTTAAAGTTTTGAATGCTCAAATTTTAACAGTGTTTTGAAATATCTGTTTAGTCCTACAGAACATATACTGTTGGCCCTTCTAAGCAACTATAGGTCAAATACAGGCTTCTCTCTTTACTGAGTATCTATTACACATAAGCACTTTACATCCTTATACCAATTTTCTTAATCTGAAGTTTTAGATGAGGTGCTGAAATGGTTGAAGTTTCCAGCTCTACTAAAGGACAACAGCCTCAGCTCATAACCACCACACACACTATGTTCCCATCCAATGTAAATTCTGCATCTCAGAGATTCCCGTACTACTGACAGAGCTATAAAACCATCATTTTCTGAGAGTAGTGAAAATGAACTAAGCATATCCCCCTAAATTTTCACAGTTTACATTACTGTATCTACAATTTAAACATTCTGACAGAATTTCTTCAAGAGACAAAGACAGTATCTACAGTCTAATCTCTGTGTATGACTTATGTTATAACATTAAATCCTTAATCTATAGAATGAGTGATGTTTTTAAAAAAATGAAAAGGACTTGAGTCAGATGAAACTTGACTTCAGTACTGACATGTCACTTACCAATGTGACCTGGACCAATGTCCTTTACATACACATTACATATATATGCATGTAAATGTATGTATTTACATTTCCAGCTGGGGTAACCTTGAACTACAAGCTGTTGATAGCACCCGTCTCATAAAGTTATCACTTTAGATGATGCATATAAGGTGCTTAACACCATATTAAACAAATATCAGGTATCACAATTATGTTGCTATATAACAATAGGAGCAATGGGGAAGGGACACCATGCAATGGATTTTCCAAATATCATGTCCTTCATTCCTTACAAACATGTAGTGAGGAATGAAACAACTCGCCCATGGGCGTGCAGCTTGAAACTGCCATTGGCGGGCAGTGGAATTGGAAGCTGTTGTCTCCGAAGTAGAACTAAATGTCTTCCTCAGTCTGGCAATGGCAAGAAATAAACCTGCCTTGAAAGAATTAAATGAGATAACGCACAACAATTTGCAGGCACATGCATTTGAAAAGGTAGGTGCAGGCCCTGTGAAAACCAAGATTCCTTCTGGACTAACATTCTTTGCTTTGTGAGGCTTTAACCCACTGAAGTGTGACTCGGGCACGGTGAGGATTTGGCTGAAGGGCCTCAGAGATGCTGCCAAGACGGTAACAGTCAGAGAAGTCGTGGGGACACAGCTGCTCCAACGTCTGTTCCATGCTGGCAAGTCTACTTGACCAGGTTTTAGTGACATATTTTAGAGAACAATTTCCCATTTTCTACTTTGTTCTTCCTCTTAGCCTAAAAGTGTGGGGTGCAGTTGCTCCAACTGCTCTTACCTGTATTTTTATCTGCTTTCTCTTTGTTTCTGTGCCAAGAAACAGTTCACACCAGTGATTCCACTTTCAAAACCAAATGTCACTATTAGCTAATTTCAGTTAAATTGGTCCCTCTCTGAATTCCACTGCAAGTCCATTTTCAATTAAGAGCTTCCTTGAATAACTGGCAAAGTAGGCCACCCTGGGTGTCTGCTACAGATTAACAACTACTGAGCATGATGAATCATACGCACATGTCTTACAAAGTCTGACCTTGTTGGATGCTTCACAGGCATGTAGACAAATAAGCCACTTCTGCATTACAAAGGGGTTCACATGTGGTTCACACTCTCCAAATTTACCACCATGGGTAACAGAATCAGTTGGGAAAGATGACAATTCAATATCATCTTTCTCCATTATAGGAAAAACAGACTAATCTTACATCTCAAAAGAATATGGACTTTCCCAAACTAGGAAGAACCGGGAGACTTTTGGTGTGGAATAGCACAATCGTAGTGGGCCGTGCCTCTTTGGTTCTGGTGTCTATATTCTCAACCCAACTCAAACTGTCCATGTAAAATGAAAGCTTGACAAGGCAGCAGGGGAGCCTCCTGGCTCTGTGTAGTTTGTGGAGCTTAGAGGAAGCATAAACACGTGACCAGTTTGGTCTGGACCTGTTTGGATTTAATTGTTTTAAGGCATTGTCTAGGGAAGTATGCCTAGAAATAAGTTTAAAGACAGGCTGATTCATTTTATTTAGAAAAATGTGGATATGCATGTGGATGATCCCAACTCATACTACCTGCCTATGTCACTTAAATGTACATATTTCTGGACATTCTAAGTAACAGTCATAGTTGTCACTCTATCACATATCTTGTAACTGTGTCCCCAGATCTTTATCTCAAATAACGCTTGTAAGAATAAGTAATATTTCCTCCATTTGCCAAAGGATAAAAACAGATTCAAAGAGGGTAATAAGACATTTGTTCAAGTTGCATAGCTGAGTGGAATAGCCATTGTTGGCATTCAAGTCATGCTTGTCTTTTTTCAGAATATGTGCTCTGAACAATGTGCTAATATTTATCAAAATTTGAATGCTCCCAGGTGTTCAGGAAAGAAACTGAAGTTACCTGTTGAACAAGAGTGCCATGGTGAGCTGGTTATGTTTGTTTCATACAGGGTAGCAGGCTGGGTTTCTGCTGTCTGAGTTGGAGAAGACAAAGAAGCTATAGGAATGACAAGAACGGAAAAATAGTGTTCAATTAGTGGAGGAAAATTTATACGCTCAGCAGAAAGAACAAACAAAACTAGATCAAAAATTACTCTTTGACTCTTTCTTAGAAATGTATTAATGGATGCCCTTGAGGTATGGACATCTTACCCTGCTGTGTAGGCATTTCATTATCATGAATAAATCTGATCTAGATAATGATTTGAGAGCCTAACAACAGAATTATTCCACTTTTTATACTTCTTTTGTTGTTCAGCCCCATGACTGCAGCATGCCATGCTTCCCTGTCCTTCTCTATGTCCTGGAATTTGCTCAAACTCATGTTCATTGAGTTAGCAATACTGTCTACCCATCTCATTCTCTGCCAGCCTCTTCTTTTGCCTTCAGTCTTTCCAAGCATCAGGGTCTTTTCCAGTGAGTCAGCTGTTAGCATAAGGTGGCCAAAGCACTGGAGCTTCAGCTTTAGTATCAGCCCTGGGGTTGTCATAAGAATTAAGAGGCTTAATACTTATAAAGCAGTTAGCATGTTTCCTGACACAGGAAACAGAATAAGCATTAGCTTCACTGAAATCTTACCCTCAAGTGTTGGGTTAGGCTTCAAACTGGATTAAATGATCTCTATTCAGCACAAGCTGGAATCAAGATTGCTGGGAGAAATATCAATAACCTCAGATATGCAGATGACAACACCCTTATGGCAGAAAGTGAAGAGGAACTAAAAAGCCTCTTGATGCAAGTGAAAGTGGAGAGTGAAAAAGTTGGCTTAAAGCTCAACATTCAGAAAACGAAGATCATGGCATCTGGTTCCATCACTTCATGAGAAATGATGGGGAAACAGTGGAAACAGTGTCAGACTTTATTTTGGGGGGCTCCAAAATCACTGCAGATGGTAGCTACAGCCATGAAATTAAAAGACACTTACTCCTTAGAAGAAAAGTTATGACCAACCTAGATAGCATATTGAAAAGCAGAGACATTACTTTGCCAACAAAGGTCCATCTAGTCAAGGCTATGGTTTTTCCATTGGTCATGTATGGATGTGAGAGTTGGACTGTGAAGAAGGCTGAGCGCCGAAAAACTGATGCTTTTGAACTGTGGTGTTGGAGAAGACTCTTGAGAGCCCCTTGGACTGCAAGGAGATCCAACTAGTCCATTCTGAAGGGATCAGCCCTGGGTATTCTTTGGAAAGAATGATGCTGAAGCTGAAACTGCAGCTTCATGGCCACCTCATGCAGAGTTGACTCATTGGAAAAGACCCTGATGCTGGGAGGGATTGGGGGCAGGAGGAAAAAGGGACAACAGAGGATGAGATGGCTGGATGGCATCACTGACTCGATGGACGTGAGTCTGAGTGAACTCCGGGAGTTGGTGATGGACAGGGAGGCCCCCATGCTGGCATGGGGTTGCAAATAGTAGGACTGAGCAACTGAACTGAACTGAACTGAACTGATTCAGAGCTCCTTGTAAGACAGAATCTCATTCACTTGGCCCTGTTCTGGCACCCTTATTTTTTTCCTTATAATTCTATGTTAAACTGGGTCGAATGCACCATCCTTCTACGATGTCCACAAGCAGTGGTCTGGCTTTTCTTTCTTTTTTTTTTTTTTTTTTTGCTATTAATGATTCCTTTGAGAATCTAATAAAAACCATAGGTCCCTCTCACTCTGAAAATGCTTAAAGATACAAAAGATGAATATAAGAAGGTACACGTGGTTTACAGATTCTGTGAAGCCAGGTTTGGAAACCTGTTAAGACTCCCTTCGCTACATTGTACATCTGCCTTAACACTGTGCTCTGGATGGTGTGTATCCTTACTTTAAAAACTTCTGTGTTTAGAAGTACTTTTGCTTACCTGGCTGGAGGTCTTTTGTGGGTGCTGGCATTGGAAGAGCAGAAGTAGAGGACCTCACTGTCATTGGAGCAGTGGGGACTGTCATGGTTGGAATAGTGGTGTTGATTGTTGTTGGCACAGCAGTGGTGGTGGTTGTTGGAACAGTGGTGACCATCGTGGTTGGAGCAGTGGTGACCATCATGGTTGGAGTAGTGGTGGTGGTGGTTGTTGGAGTTGTGGTGGGTGTTGTTTTGGAGGTAGCAGTGGTGGTTGTTGAAATAGTGGTAGTCATTGTTGAAGGAGTAGTAATGGTTGTCCTTCTTGTAGTTTTGGTTGTTCGTGGAGTAGTCGTGGTGGTGGTTGTGGTTGTTGGAGTTGTGGTGGTTGTTTTTGGGGTAGCAGTCATGGTTGTTGGAATAGTGGTAGTCATTGCTGGAGTAGTTGTAATGATTGCCCTTCTTGTAGTGGTGGTTGTTCTTGGAGTAGTGGTGGTTATTCTTGGAGTAGTGGTGGTGGGGGTTGATGGAGTCATGGTGGTTGTTGTTTCGGGGGTAGTAGTGGTGATTGTTGGAATAGTGGTAGTCATTCTTGGGGTGGTAGTAAAGGCTGTCTTTTTTGTAGTAGTTGTTTCTAGAGTAGTGGAGGAGGTGGTGGTGGTTGTTGGAGGCATGGTGGTTGTTGTTTTGGGGGCAGTAGTGGTGGTTGTTGGAGTAGTGGTAGTCATTCTTGGAGTAGTAGTAATGGTTATCTTTCTTGTAATTGAGGTTGTTCTTGGAGTAGTGGTGGTGGGGGTTGATGGAACCATGGTGGTTGTTGTTTTGGGGGTAGTAGTGGTGGTTTTTGGAATAGTGGTAGTCATTCTTGGGGTGGTAGTAATGGTTGTCTTTTTTGTAGTAGTGGTTGTTTCTGGAGAAGTGGAGGTGGTGGTGGTGGTGGTTGGAGTCATGGTGGTTGCTGTTTTGGGGGTAGTAGTGGTGGTTGTTGGAGTAGTGGTAGCCATTCTTGGAGTAGTAGTAATGGTTATCTTTCTTGTAATTGAGGTTGTTCTTGGAGTAGTGGTGCTGGTGGTTGGAGTCATGGTGGTTGTTGTTTTGGGGGTAGTAGCGGCGGTTGTTGGAGTAGTGGTAGTCGTTCTTGGAGCAGTAGTAATGGTTATCTTTCTTGTAGTGGTGGTTGTTCTTGGAGAAGTGGTGGTGGTGGTAGTCATTCTTGGAGTAGTAGTAACAGTTGTCTTTCTTGTAGTGGTGGTTGATCTTGGAGTAGTGGAGGTGATGGCCGTGGTTCTTGGAATCGTGGTGGTTGTTGTTTTGGCGGCAGTAGTGGTGATTGTTGGAGTAGTGGTAGTCGTTCTTGGAGTAGTAGTAATGGTTATGTTTCTTGTAGTGGTGGTTGTTCTTGGAGTAGTGGTGGTGGTGGTAGTGGTTCTTGGAGTAGTAATAATGGTTGTCTTTCTTGTAGTGGTGGTTGTTCTTGGAGTAGTGGAGGTTGTGGAGGTAGTTTTTGGAGTTGTGGTGGTTGTTGTTTTGAGGGTAGTAGTGGTGGCTGTTAGAGTAGTGGTAGTCATTCTTGGAGTAGTAGTAATGGTTGTCTTTCTTGCAGTGGTGGTTGTTCTTGGAGTAGTGGAGGTTGTGGTGGTGGTTGTTGGAGTCGTGGCGGTTGTTGTTTTGGGAGTAGTAGTGGTGGTTGTTGGAGTAGTGGTAGTCATTCTTGGAGTAGTAGTAACGGTTGTCTTTCTTGTAGTGGTGGTTGTTCTTGGAGCAGTGGAGGTTGTGGAGGTGGTTGTTGGAGTCATGGTGGTTGTTGTTTTGAGGGTAGTAGTGGTGGTTGTTGGAGTAGTGGTGGTCGTTCTTAGAGTAGTAGTAGTAATGGTAGTCTTTCTTGTAGTGGTGGTTGTTCTTGGAGAAGTGCTGGTGGTGGTAGTGGTTCTTGGAGTAGTAACAGTTGTCTTTCTTGTAGTAGCGGTTGTTCTTGGAGTAGTGGAGGTTGTGGTGGTGGTTGTTGGAGTCATAGTGGTGGTTGATCTGGGAGTAGTGGTGGTGGTGGTAGTGGTTCTTGGAGTAGTAGTAATGGTTGTCTTTCTTGTGGTGGTGGTTGTTCTTGGAGTGGTGGTGGTGGTGGTAGTGGTTCTTGGAGTAGTAGTAATGGTTGTCTTTCTTGTAGTGGTGGTTGTTCTTGGAGTGGTGGTGGTGGTGGTAGTGCTTCTTGGAGTAGTGGTGGTAGTTGTCTTTCTTGTAGTGGTTCTTCTTGGCGTAGTGGTGGTAGTTGTCTTTCTTGTAGTTGTGGTTGTTCTAGGAGTAGTGGTGGGAGTTGTCCTTCTTGTAGTGGTGGTTGTTCTTGGAGTGGTGGTGGTGGTAGTACTGGTTCTTGGAGTAGTGGTGGCAGTAGTCTTTCTTGTAGTGGTTGTTCTTGGAGTAGTGGTGGTTGTTCTCCGAGTAGTGGTGGGAGTTGTCCTTCTTGTAGTGGTGGTTGTTCTCCGAGTAGTGGTGGGAGTTGTCCTTCTTGTAGTGGTGGTTGTTCTCCGAGTAGTGGTGGGAGTTGTCCTTCTTGTAGTGGTGGTTGTTCTCCGAGTAGTGGTGGGAGTTGTCCTTCTTGTAGTGGTGGTTGTTGGAGTAGTGGTGGTGGTTGTTGGAGTAGTGGTGGTAGTTGTTGTTGTAGTAGTGGTGGTGGTGGTGGTCGTTGTTGTAGGTGGAGCTAGAAATCAACATGAAAGCAGGGATTCATCAAGCAGCAAGAAACAAGAGACTCGTGCTGGGCCTGTGCACCAACACAACCAAGGAGACTGTCCCCAGCAGAACTTAGCGCTTATCTCCCAGGAACTCCAAGTTCTTGTCATTGGTCAACTAGAATCTGTGACTGAGGAGGGAGTGAACACGTGGTCACAACAAGGCAACAGTGGCATTTAAAGGATGATATTTTGGGAGGTGTTGCTATTAAAAGATGACACATGGGATTTGTGTTGAAGCACTTTGTAAAGACTAGTCATACATATCAGATTCACATATCTTCATAAACATCTGTGAGGGAGGGAAAAGTGTCTAGAGCCTGAAGCTGTCTTTGTCCTTTCAGCACTACATGACTAGAACCCAAATACTAGTTCCCAAGAACCAGAATATTGACCAAATAAATAGCATTCACTTCTGTCACTTCTAAGGGTACCCTCCCAACATATCTGCATCCTAAATGTGGATTAATTGACATCATTAACATATGCTGGATAACACAGATGCCATATGCTACCGGGGAAGCCCTGAAAACAGTCATAGATAGTATATACATGAATGGATGGGGCTGTGTTCTAATAAACCTTTATTCATTAAAAAAAAAAAAACCTGTTGGTGAGCTTCTTTAATAATCTGATCTGGTCCTATGGCTACAGTTTGCTGACTTGGGTCTAACAGTGTAGTTAAAGATGCTAAAGAACAGTGCAGTCTCAATCCCTTCCCTTCAGTTTGAAATGAAACCTAAGAAAAAGAGGAAGCAAGAAAAACATCTGATCAAAGGAGTATAGCAAGGAGGAAATTTAATCAGCTTGTTACACTAATGTGTCTTGCTCAGGAGTAAATATTTCCTAGGGAAGAAGCTAGGACACTAAGCCTAGGAAAATCTGCTGAGGAAGAGCCCTAAGAGGGGTTGAAAGTAAGCTCATTCTGTGAAAAGTTCAAGAAAACTTAAGTAAAGTATTGGGTTGGAGGCAGAGAGTCACTTTGGCTGTTATGAACCCGTTTCCCACTGGACAGAGCAGTGGCTTTACAAATATTCATCTATTAAAGAATTTATAAGCACTATAAATGTCTGCTATTCATTTCTTTCTTCCTCTAGACCAATCATATAATTTCACAACTCCAAAAATAATCTCTTCTCCACACACAGCCTCATGCCACATGTGTATAGCTCCAGCATCTTTTGGCTTTCTTAAATTACCTCCTAGATGTTTTCCCAGAGTCAGCTATATTCTGCATCAGAATTGACCTGATTTTACTTGCCTTCAACAAATAAGCTAAGTGCCCTTGAGGAAATTAGGAAAAATTATGAAATTGAAATATCAAGTTCATTTAAACTAAAAAAGAGACCTAGCTTATAAAGGCTCTGAATATTGGGTTCTGTTTTCATTAGAAACTTGAGTGGGAGAATACTCACTATGAAAGAGCACCAGAACCAGGAAATCCTTTGGAACCTGCTCCTTTCACCAAGTGGTAAGAAAAATTAAAATGTCTACATCAAGATAGAAACACATAAAGTTCCCAGACTTTTCGATTTCACAAAATTCTTAAAAAACAAAAGTGAACAGCTATTGAGATGAAAATGTTCTCATATTGCAATAGGGTAATTTTAATTTTTAAACAAGCTATTTAGTGATATGATGTGAGTAAAAGTGAAAGCCACTCAGTTGTGTGCAACTCTTTGTGATGCCATGGACTATAGAGTTCATGGGATTCTCCAGGCCATAAAACTGAACAGGGTAGCCATTCCCTTCTCTAGGGAATCTTCCCAACTCACGGATCGAACCCAGGTCTCCTGCATTGCAGGCTGATTCTTTACCAGCTGAGCCATGATATGGTGTGAATTCTGCTTCAAAAAATCCAAGGGTAGAGGGAGGGGATGAAACTATATAGACTCTTTCAATGTATATGCAACAAAATTGAGTTGACAGTTGTCAAAACCAAATAATACATCTATTTGACAGGACCTTATATTACCTGTTTTATATGTGTGAAACTCTCTATGAGTCTTAAAATGTTAAGAAAGAACATTTGAAAATTCTCCGAAGAAATGACCTCAGAGAAAAGGTCAGATTTTCAAGAAGAAGAAATTCAGCTCCATAAAAATACTCACTATATCTCAGTGTGGAACAGTGAATGCTTTTTCACGACCCAACTACTACTGTTCCTGAAGCACTGCTTCAGGAGACAGTTTGCTGACTGGGAAGATCCTCTAGCCTACGGTCTTGAATCAAGGTTAGTCTTAGTACTTTACACAAAAACAGGGAGAAGGCAATGGCACCCAACTCCAGTACTCTTGCCTGGAAAATCCTATGGATGGAGGAACCTGGTGGGCTGCAGTCCATAGAGTCAGACACAACTGAGCGACTTCACTTTCACTTTTCACTTCAATGCATTGGAGAAGAAATGGCAATCTACTCCAGTGTTCTTGGCTGGAGAATACCAGGGACAGGGGAGCCTGGTGGGCTGCTGTCCATGGGGTCACACAGAGTCAGATATGCCTGAAGCGACTTAGAGCAGCAGCAGCAGCTACACAAATACAAGATATTCAGTTGAAGAGTTATTACAAAACAAGATCATAGGAAACTTTTCTTTCTCTACTAAAGGAAACGAAAATTAATATCAAAAGGAAAAAATCTCTGCAAACCCACAGGAAGTGGTCAAAAAGTAGGAAGATAAGCTCACCTGGATTGACCTTCAACTCTAGGGTGGTTTTTATGTCATTGAACCACCCTCTCACCTCAATTCGGCAACAATACAAGCCAGTGTCAGACACGGCAGCGTTGTTTATGGTTAAAGACACATCCCTTCCAGGAATATTGCCATTTAGCTGATAACGTCCATCCCTCCGATAGGTGACTCTGTATCCATCAGTCCAGATGATGTTAGTTCCACAATTGAACCAAGGACATGACCCTCGGCCCCAACACATGCTTGTGACTTCTCCATTATAGTAGCAGGGTAGAGTGACACTCCGACCCGCCACTCCAGTCACTTGATGGTAAGCGGTTACACCAGCTGTAAATAAAGAGAAACCAGAGCATGAGGTCTCAAAATTTTAACTTTAATTTTATTTTCATTTTATTCTTTATATAGCTTACGCTGTTTGAAATTATCTAACTGTATCTTGAGTTTGTAAATTTAATATATGCATTTTTCTTGTAAACATATTCTTTAGCAGTATTATTATTAACCAGATATATTTTAGGATGAAACATCATATAAACGTCTTTTTGTATTCAGGATTACCTCCCAATAGGACAGATTTATGAGAGAAAGTATCAGGATAAAGGGTAGAAATATGTTCAGTCTTTTGGTGAAAATGATTCAAATTCCTCTCCAAAAGGTTTGAAACAAATGACACTCCAGCAATGCATCAGTGTGTGTGCATTGTATCCTGTGTTTGACAGGTATCTGCTTACTAAATGTTAATACATACAGGTGGCTTTTCCTCTCCCCTAGATTTAATCACTGTCTCAGTTGAAATCTGATTTTAAAACTGTGTTGCATTTAAAATTTTGATTTTCAATTTTACTGCAATTTTTAAAATGGTTATGCAAAAAATTTCACCTCACAAATCTTCTCTAAGTTAAAGAAAAAACAGCTAATATCCTACTTACAGCATCATTGGCTAGAAGGCAGAAGCCTAGTAAACTCTTTAGAAATCAGTTTTTAGAAAAAAAGCGTTTATAATACTCTCAGAAGGAACTGAGGCTTATAATGGGCTTTGTTGTTTTTGTTATTTGCTAAGTTGTATTAGACTCTTTGCCACCCAATTGACTGTAGCCCACCAGACTCCTCTGTTCATGGAATTTTCCAGGCAAGAATTCTGGAGTGGGTTGCCATTTCCTTCTCCAGGGGATCTTCCCGACTCTGGGATCAAACCCATGTCTCCTGCATTGGTAGGTGGTTTCTTTACCACTGAGCCACCTGGGAAGCCCATCACGTGATTTAAGATCCATTAAAATAAAAATTCAAGCAGGGATCCCTTCTCGTGTGAGTTGATGACTGTCCTGCAATGGAGCACTGTCCAGTTAGCCAGGTGAAACCAAAAAATTGGACAATGTTCAATCAAATATTAAACATTACCTCTTAAAAATAAACAGGCAGGAAAACTCTCTCCTGAAGCAGTGGTTTAAAAAATTGTATTGCCAAATGAAGTCTGAGTGGTCCTTAAAAGAAATCTGAGATTCAGAGGGAGGGAAAGATGGCGGAGGAATAGGACGGGAAGATCACTTTCTCCTTCACAAATTCCTCAAAAGAACATTTCAACGCTGAGCAAACTTCACAAAACAAATTCTGTAGGCTGGCAGAGGACATCAGGCAACCAGAAAAGCAGACCTTTGTCTTCAAAAACAGATTTTTAATCTTTGCTCTTAGGTGTTTATTGCCAATTTTGTACATTTAAAAACCCAAACTTCACTACCCCAGTTTACCTGAGAGTGAGATTACTGGCTTGACCACTCTCTCCTCCTCTGGACTCTCCTTTTTCTCCACCAGGTGGCCTCTGTCTCTTTTCCCCCCCATCTCTCCTCTATCCAACTCTGTGAATCTCTGTGTGTTCCAGACGGTGGGGAACACCTAAGGAACAGGTTACTGGCAGGATTTGTCTCTCTCCTACTCATTCCTCTCTCTGATCCTCCTGGTCACCTCTGTCCACTTCCTCCCTCTCCTCTTCCCCGTATAACTCTGTAAATACCCCTGAGCGGGTCAGACTATAGAGGGCACATAAGGAAGTGAATACTGGCTAGTTTGCTCTCTTCTCTTTTGATCTCACCGCATCTCATTCCAGTTACCTCTAACTACCTCCTCCATCTTCTCTTCTCCTTATAACCCAGTGAACCTCTCTGAGTGTCCCTCAATGTGGAGAAACTTTTCATCTTTAACCTAGATGTTTTATCATCGGTGCTGTATAGATGGAGAAGTCTAGAGGCTACTGTAAAAATAAAACTGAAAACCAGAAGCAGGAGGCTTAAATCCAAAGCCTGAAAACATTAGAGAACTCTTGAATTCAGGGAACATTAAGCAATAGGAGCCCATCTAATGCCTTCATACATACACCAAAACCAAACTCCACCCAAGGGCCAACAAGTTCCAAAACAAGACATACCACGCAAATTCTCCAGCAACACAGAAACAATCCCCTGAGCTTCAATATACAGGCAGCTCAAAATTATCCCAAAACCTTAGATGCCTTGTAACCCATTACGGGTTACTCCACTGCACTCCAGAGAGAAGAAACCCAGCTCCACCCACCAAAACTCCAACACAAGCCTCCCTAACCAGGAAACCTTGACAAGCCACTGATAGAACCCCACCCAAAGTGAGGAAGCTCCATAATAAAGAGAACTCCACAAATTACCAGAATATAAAAAGGCCACCCCAAACGCAGCAATATAACCAAGATGAAGAGACAGAGGAATACTCAGCAGGTAAAGGAACAGGAGAGCTGCCCACCAAACCAAACAAAAGAGGAAGAAGTAGGGAATCTACTGGAGAAGGAATTCCGAATATTGATAGTGAAAATGATCCAAAATCTTGAAATCAAAATGGAATCACAGATAAATAGGCTAGAGACAAAGATTGAGAAGATGCAAGAAAGGTTTAACAAGGACCTAGAAGAAATAAAAAAGAGTCAAAATATAATGAATAACACAATAAATGAGATCAGAAACACTCTGGAGGCAACAAATAGTAGAATAACGGAGGCAGAAGATAGGATTAGTGAAATATAAGATAGAATGGTAGAAATAAATGAATCAGAGAGGAACCAAGAAAAACGAATTAAAAGAAATGAGGACAATCTCAGAGACCTCCAGGACAATATGAAACGCTCCAACATTCGAATTATAGGAGTCCCAGAAGAAGAAGACAGAAAGAAAGATCATGAGAAAATCCTTGAGGAGATAATAGTTGAAAACTTCCCTAAAATGGGGAAGGAAATAATCACTCAAGTCCAAGAAACACAGAGAGTTCCAAATAGGATTAACCCAAGGCGAAACACCCCAAGACACATATTAATCAAATTAACAAAGATCAAACACAAAGAACAAATATTAAAAGCAGCAAGGGAAAAACAACAAATAACACACAAGGGGATTCCCATAAGGATAACAGCTGATCTTTCAATAGAAACTCTTCAGGCCAGGAGGGAATGGCAAGACATACTTAAAGTGATGAAGGACAATAACCTACAGCCCAGATTACTGTACCCAGCAAGGATCTCATTCAAATACGAAGGAGAAATCAAAAGCTTTACAGACAAGCAAAAGCTGAGAGAATTCAGCACCACCAAACCAGCTCTCCAACAAATTCTAAAGGATATTCTCTAGAAAGGAAACACGAAAAGGGTGTATAAACCCGAACCCAAAACAACAAAGTAAATGGTAACGGGATCATACTTATCAATAATCACCTTAAATGTAGATGGGTTGAACGTCCCAACCAAAAGACAAAGACTGACCGAATGGATACAAAAACAAGACCCCTCTATGTGCTGCTTACAAGAGACCCACCTCAAAACAAGGGACACATACAGACTGAAAGTGAAGGGCTGGAAAAAGATATACCACGCAAATAGAGACCAAAAGAAAGCAGGAGAGGCAATACTCATATCCGATAAAATAGACTTTAAAACAAAGGCTGTGAAAAGAGACAAAGAAGGCCACTACATAATAATCAAAGGAACAATCCAAGAAGAAGATATAACAATTATAAATATATATGCACCCAATTTAGGAGCACCGCAATATGTAAGACAAATGCTAACAAGTATGAAAGGGGAAATCAACAATAACACAATAATAGTGGGAGACTTTAATACCCCACTCACACCTATGGACAGATCAACTAAACAGAAAATTAACAAAGAAACGCAAACTTTAAATGATACATTAGATCAGTTAGATCTAATTGATATCTACAGGACATTTCACCCCAAAACAATGAATTTCACCTTTTTTTCAAGTGCTCATGGAACCTTCTCCAGGATAGATCACATCCTGGGCCATAAATCTAAACTTGATAAATTCAAAAAAATCGAAATCATTCCAAGCATCTTTTCTGACCATAATGCATTAAGATTAGATCTCAATTACAGGAGAAAAACTATTAAAAATTCCAACATATGGAGGTTGAACAACACACTTCTGAATAACCAACAAATCACAGAAGAAATCAAAAAAGAAACCAAAATATGCATAGAAACGAATGAAAATGAGAACACAACAACCCAAAACCTGTGGGACACTATAAAAGCAGTGCTAAGAGGAAAGTTCATAGCAATACAGGCATACCTCAAGAAACAAGAAAAAAGTCAAATAAACAACCTAACTCTACAACTAAAGCAACTAGAAAAGGAAGAGTTGGAGAACCCCAGAGTGAGTAGAAGGAAAGAAATCTTAAAAATTAGGGCAGAAATAAATGCAAAAGAAACAAAAGAGACCATAGCAAAAATCAACAAAGCCAAAAGCTGGTTCTTTGAAAGGATAAATAAAATTGACAAACCATTAGCCAGACTCATCAAGAAGCAAAGAGAGAAAAATCAAATCAATAAAATTAGAAATGAAAATGGAGAGATCACAACAGAAAACACAGAAATACAAAGGATCATAAGAGACTACTATCAGCAGTTGTATGCCAATAAAATGGACAACGTGGAAGAAATGGACAAATTCTTAGAAAAGTACAATTTTCCAAAACTGAACCAGGAAGAAATAGAAAACCTTAACAGACCCATCACAAGCACGGAAATTGAAACTGTAATCAGAAATCTTCCAGCAAACAAAAGCCCAGGTCCAGACGGCTTCACAGCTGAATTCTACCAAAAATTTCGAGAAGAGCTAACACCTATCCTCCTCAAACTCTTCCAGAAAATTGCAGAGGAAGGTAAACTTCCAAACTCATTCTATGAGGCCACCATCACCCTAATACCAAAACCTGACAAAGATGTCACAAAAAAAGAAATCTACAGGCCAATATCACTGATGAACATAGATGCAAAAATCCTCAACAAAATTCTAGCAATCAGAATCCAACAACACATTAAAAAGATCATACACCATGACCAAGTGGGCTTTATCCCAGGGATGCAAGGATTCTTCAATATCCGCAAATCAATCAATGTAATTCACCACATTAACAAATTGAAAAATAAAAACCATACGATTATCTCAATAGATGCAGAGAAGGCCTTTGACAAAATTCAACATCCATTTATGATAAAAACTCTACAGAAAGCAGGAATAGAAGGAACATACTTCAACATAATAAAAGCTATATATGACAAACCCACAGCAAACATTATCCTCAATGGTGAAAAATTGAAAGCATTTCCCCTAAAGTCAGGAACAAGACAAGGGTGCCCACTTTCACCGCTACTATTCAACATAGTTCTGGGAGTTTTGGCCACAGCAATCAGAGCAGAAAAAGAAATAAAAGGAATCCAAATTGGAAAAGAAGAAGTAAAACTATCACTGTTTGCAGATGACATGATTCTCTACATGGAAAACCCTAAAGACTCCACCAGAAAATTACTAGAGATCATCAATGAATATAGTAAAGTTGCAGGATATAAAATTAACACACAGAAATCCCTTGCATTCCTATACACGAATAATGAGAAAGTAGAAAAAGAAATTAAGGAAACAATTCCATTTACCATTGCAATGAAAAGAATAAAATACTTAGGAATATATCTACCTAAAGAAACTAAAGACCTATATATAGAAAACTATAAAACACTGATGAAAGAAATCAAAGAGGACACTAATAGATGGAGAAATATACCATGTTCATGGATTGGAAGAATCAATATAGTGAAAATGAGTATACTACCCAAAGCAATTTACAAATTCAATGCAATCCCTGTCAAGCTACCAGCCACATTTTTCACAGAACTAGAACAAATAATTTCAAGATTTGTATGGAAATACAAAAAACCTCGAATAGCCAAAGCAATCTTGAGAAAGAACAATGGAACGGGAGGAATCAACTTGCCTGACTTCAGGCTCTACTACAAAGCCACAGTCATCAAGACAGTATGGTACTGGCACAAAGACAGACATATAGATCAATGGAACAAAATAGAAAGCCCAGAGATGAATCCACACACATATGGACACCTTATCTTTGACAAAGGAGGCAAGAATATACAATGGAGTAAAGACAATCTCTTTAACAAGTGGTGCTGGGAAAACTGGTCAACCACTTGTAAAAGAATGAAACTAGATCACTTTCTAACACCGTACACAAAAATAAACTCAAAATGGATTAAAGATCTAAATGTAAGATCAGAAACTATAAAACTCCTAGAGGAGAATATAGGCAAAACACTCTCAGACATAAATCACAGCAGGATCCTCTATGATCCACCTCCCAGAATTCTGGAAATAAAAGCAAAAATAAACAAATGGGATCTAATTAAAATTAAAAGCTTCTGCACAACAAAGGAAACTATAAGCAAGGTGAAAAGACAGCCTTCTGAATGGGAGAAAATAATAGCAAATGAAGCAACTGACAAACAACTAATCTCAAAAATATACAAGCAACTTATGCAGCTCAACTCCAGAAAAATAAACGACCCAATCAAAAAATGGGCCAAAGAACGAACTAGACATTTCTCTAAAGAAGACATACGGATGGCTAACAAACACATGAAAAGATGCTCAACATCACTCACTATTAGAGAAATGCAAATCAAAACCACAATGAGGTACCACTTCACACCAGTCAGAATGGCTGTGATCCAAAAATCTGCAAGCAATAAATGCTGGAGAGGGTGTGGAGAAAAGGGAACCCTCCTACACTGTTGGTGGGAATGCAAACTAGTACAGCCACTATGGAGAACAGTGTGGAGATTCCTTAAAAAATTGCAAATAGAACTGCCTTATGACCCAGCAATCCCACTTCTGGGCATACACACCGAGGAAACCAGAATTGAAAGAGACACATGTACCCCAATGTTCATCGCAGCACTGTTTATAATAGCCAGGACATGGAAACAACCTAGATGCCCATCAGCAGATGAATGGATAAGAAAGCTGTGGTCCGTTAAAAAGAATTCATTTGAATCAGTTCTGATGAGATGGATGAAACTGGAGCCAATTATACAGAGTGAAGTAAGCCAGAAAGAAAAACACCAATACAGTATACTAACACATATATATGGAATTTAGGAAGATGGCAATGACGACCCTGTATGCAAGTCAGGAAAAAAGACACAGATGTGTATAACGGACTTTTGGACTCAGAGGGAGAGGGAGAGGGTGGGATGATTTGGGAGAATGGGAATTCTAACATGTATACTATCATGTAAGAATTGAATCGCCAGTCCATGTCTGACGTAGGGTGCAGCATGCTTGGGGCTGGTGCATGGGGATGACCCAGAGAGATGTTGTGGGGAGGGAGGTGGGAGGGGGGGTCATGTTTGGGAACGCATGTAAGAATTAAAGATTTTAAAATTAAAAAAAAAAAAAAAAGAAATCTGAGATTCAACAACCAGTCATAGTTAGAACTGGGCTGTAAGTCTGGGAAATGCTCTGGGAATAAAACACTCATTGGTATATAAAATAAGTCTAGTTTTTATTACCAGAATTCTGATTATATTTCATTTTGCTTAATATCATTTTTGAATTATAAACATAATTTATGCTGGTTATAGAAATTTGTTACAGAATATAATTTAAAACTGTACTTTTCTTCATATTCCTATTCTACAGATTTTTTTAAAATTTAGGTTTATGTCTATTCCTGAAAATTTTCCGTATCTCATAGAATGTTAAAATATGAGATAAATTAAACAATTTTGTTTATTAAAAATTAAATTTTTTGTTTATTGATTAAAAAAAAATTTTAGCCACATGGTACCTCATGTGAAATCTTAGTTCCCCAGCCAGGGATAGAATTTGTACTTGCTGCATTGGAAACAAAGTTTTAACCACTGGAAAACCAGGGAAGTTAAAATATTTTCTTCTTAAAAGAAACAGTTACACATGGTTAAAAATATAAAAAAGTGCAAAACGGTACAATAAAGGACTCGTCTCCTTCCCACCCATCCCCATTTCTTCTTCCCACCCTCGTCCACGGTTACTCTTTCTTACATACACTTGAGTAGTTCATGCATACACAGCCATCTACCTACTTTTTTTTTTTAATTTAAACAAATGGCAGCATGCCTTATTCACCTACCCATAGATTTTTTAATTATTAGAATTTAAGCTCTATCCCATTACCTTCGACAAGGCGACCCTCCACCACGCTCACACACACCCTACACCACTCCCTACTTCCTTGGGGTTCCAAAGCACAATACACCTATTCACTTACCTGGCAGGAGCAGGAGACCCAGGATGGCTACCCAAGGATGCATGATGCTATTGGCCTGAAGGAAAGAGAAAGCAGACTGCTTGGTGTGGCCCTCAATCAGATGGTATCAGAACAAGTCTTAATTCTCAGATTGCAACTTCTTTCACCCTTACAGGGTGAATCGCATAAGCCTGCCTGCTGGAAGTAAGAGCACATTTGTAAATGCTTCAGCTCTCTGTCTGCTCCAGGTGACTTAGAGCTCTGCCCCTTCCAACACACAAGCAAAGCTGTCCTCTGAAACAGTCCCTACTTACCCATCTCCTTTCCTACACTTAGAGTCCAAACAGAGAAGAAAAGGGAGCAAACGTGAAGGAAATGAGAGGAAGGCTTAGCAGGGAACGCCAGATCAAAGACCAGACTTCCCACGGCAAAGGTACACTTATCCTTAGCCTTGAAGATGAGTCACCTGGCTTTCTGGCAAGAGGAGGGTACTTCTTCCCTTGTGGTCACAATGGCGAGTCCCCAGCCTTAGTCAAATTATCAAATGTCCACTGAGCTAAGAACTGAGTTGTGAGTTTCACTTATGGCTCAGGAGACTGCCTCTCAGATAGCTCTGATGAACCACACCCAAGAGGGTTGAAGAGATAACCTTATTATGACTTTGGAGAAGTACAATCAAATATCTCAATAGAAGGTCCCCAATAGGTACAAGAAACAAATACCTCAATTAATGCCTTTAGGGTTTTCCTAAGTATAAAAAGATGAAACTTGGATTCATAAAATTTTCTCCAGTAAACATCAATCTGAAGGCCTGTTTTACCAGTTTTCCCAGAGCACAGAGTTCTTCATTTGGATCCTGCACTAAATTCCTTTCAGGGTATATTGAGTATCAGTGACTACAGTGGCTAGTGACTTAATTCTTACAGACCAGATGGCTAAGGACACTCCTTAGCTGCCAGTGCCCCCTCATGGTTAAAAATTCAATCATGACTTAGGAGGCAGTTCATGACCACTTTATCCCACAGTGTAAAGAATACCTTTTTCTCAGTCAGGCCAGTATTTTGATGATCTTCAGTGTGCTCTTACTGGACTCAGTTCAGTTCAGTCTCTCAGTCATGTCCGATTCTTTGCAAGCCCATGAATCGCAGCACGCCAGGCCTCCCTGATCATCACCAACTCCCGGAGTTCACTCAAACTCATGTTCATCGAGTCGGTGATGCTATCCAGCCATCTCATCCTCTGTCATCCCCTTCTCCTCCTGCCCTCAATCCCTCCCAGCATCAGAGTCTTTTCCAGTGAGTCTTCTCTTTGCATGAGGTGGCCAAAGTACCGGAGTTTCAGATTTAGCATCATTCCTTCCAAAGTACACCCAGGACTGAAATCCCTTAGAATGGACTGGTTGGATCTTCTTGCAACCAAAGGATTCTCAAGAGTTTTCTCCAAAATCACAGTTTAAAAACATCAATTCTTTGGCGCTCAGCTTTCTTCACAGACCAACTCTCATGACTACTGGAAAAACAATAGCCTTGACTAAATGGACCTTTGTTGGCAATATCTCTGCTTTTCAATATGCTATTTAGGTTGGTCATAACTTCCTTCCAAGGAGTAAGCGTCTTTTAATTTCATGGCTGCAATCACCATCTGCAGTGATTTTGAGCCCCCCAGAAATGAAGTCTGACACTGTTTCCACTGTTTCCCCACCTATTTCCCATGAAGTGATGGGACCAGATGCCATGATCTTTGTTTTCTGAATGTTGAGCTTTAAGCCAACTTTTTCACTCTCCTCTTTCACTTTTATCAACAGGCTTTTTAGTTCCTCTTCACTTTCTGCCATAAGGGTGGTGTCATCTGCATATCTGAGGTTATTGATATTTCTCCCAGCAGTCTTGATTCCAGCTTGTGCCTCATCCAGCCCAGCGTTTCTCATGATCTACTCTGCATATAAGTTCAATAAGCAGGGTGACAATATACAGCCTTGACATATTTCTTTTCCTATTTGGAACTAGTCTGTTGATCCATGTCCTAGGCACTGCTAATAGTAACCAAAAGTCTTTGGACCACATGTCTTTCAAATCTGTTTTGGTCCCAGCAAAATCCCCTGTGTTGCTTCTTCCCATGTGTAGAGCTACACTATTACAATCTTGAGTTCATAAATAAATATATACATGTATAGCTCTTAAATAAATATATATGTTTAAGTTGCTTAGTCTACTTTTTTATCAGAGGCTTAGTCACACATTTAGTAATGCAAGAAATCACAGTAAAAGAGGTCAAATGCAAGTAACATAGCTAGTAGCATTAATACGGTCATAAGTAAATATTTAGGCTAAGAGTTTCCATTAGGTGTGATCCAGTATATTACCAGCTCAACTGACTCAATCTGTCCTGTACAAATCACTATCTTAAAGGTAATGAAATACTTGCATCATTCACAAGGCATCCAGCCTAATTCCCTAGTGTTATTAGGCTGATTATCCTTAGTTTAACTGTTCCCAATGTAAGGGAGCTTTTAAACTTAAATGATTTAAATAGTCTGGTGGGAGTCATATAAATCCACCCTGTAACTAAAGAAGGATCCCTCCGAATAACCAAGAAGTTCTATTTGCTGACTAAAATTTTGTTTGTTATTATTGAGCTTGAGTAACTTTAAAAGAAAATTCATATTATAGCCATGGACAGAGAAAGCACCATTGATTGGCCAAGTGAGGGAGTCCAATCTAGTAATATCAATAGTTGCTCAAACAGAACTATAGCTTTCTTCTGGAATAAATTTCCTAAGGGTCATCCATTTAGATGTGAGGAGAGGAGAAATCCACCAAGATAACCCAGAAGTACTAGATGTAGGTAACTGATCATAAGGCTAACAATTAGATTAATTTTTAAACTCTGTGTAAGATTTACGCCATGATAGAAAAACATGGATTTATGAAAAAGTCCAAGAAATTATCAAAAATAATTATAATATATAATTATATCCATATTTGTATAATTATAATTATATAATATGATATTATTATTGAATGTAACTATTATGCTGAAAGTGCTATAACTAATCATACAGGTCAGATCAGGAATCTAAGGATAGCTGTCCATTTCTGATGTTGTCTTCTCTTTGTCTTGGTGGGAGTGAAGTTTCTCCTCTGAACTTTGTTTTAAGGTGAGTCTAAGGGCTCCAGTGCAAGAACTCTTTCTAAGTGGCAAATACAAACCCAAAAGTCAATTTCTTTCGTTTGTTCTGTGCACAAGCTAATCAAGATTATTTGGCAAGCGTCCTTTGACGTAGGTTGGAGACAGTCCTTTGAATGATGCCTTTCCAAAATGCATAATCTTCTGGTTATAGGTCATGGGGCATTGAATATACAGTAATAAGCTTCAGAAACAAACATAGAGTGTCCTTTTAATAATTCAATTAAACTTTACAATAATGTAACCTAACAACAGGGGTCTATCTCAGAAGTGAGTCTTGGGCAGTAAATACAGACCTAAATTAACACTACTAGAATTTAATACCCATATGTGTAATTTTTCTCTCTAAAATTATGTGACTTCTATCAAATATAAACAAATTAAGAGGAATTTGTTTGCAAAAATAAGTCTGCTTTCAGTAAACTTGGCCTGGTTACTTATATAAGTGTAATTGATCATACGATCCTTTTAAAAATTGGTTTAGGTGGAACTTTTTATAAAGAATCTCAGATTGAATTTTTAAAAAGCTTCTTTCTCAAGGTGAGAAGCCATCTCAAGGACTTGTCATCAGATCCCACCTGTGAGACCTAAAGATCTGAATTAATTTCTCTCTTCTCAGAGTTCCAAAGTGTCTTCAGATTCCTGCAACTGTCAGGAGGTGGACTTTCTCATTTACTTCATAAATCTGCTAGCAACCTAAGGGTTTACAATTTTGGAGAGATCAGGCAGAAAGAAAGGACACATGTTTCAATTTTTCTTACAAAGGTATCACAACCAAATTGCTGTAAGTCATAATTAGTTTAAGGGGAAAGGTTTCCTTATATCTGGAAAACAGATTAAAAACAGTAATATTTCAGACCAAGAAAAATCATAAAATCTACAACCATGTTCATCAGTTCACTTAGTCCTACATAACTAATTCTTGATCTTTGTTAACAGTTTTATGAAGCTTTTAAAAGCCTGCACATGTCAAAAATCTTTTCTGTGAATTTTCTTGAAAATGAAGCATTTTTGCAAAGGCATCAGGATCAAACAATAACTGTCTATGAACAACAAGGATTTTTAAAGACATGGTTAAAGATCCAATTGTGATGCAATTGACAAAGAAACTCCCTTACTGCTGTGACAGAACATTTTAAGATAATAATCAGAATTAAGACTGATAACATTTGACCATGATATATCAGATTCTTAGGAATTCCAGTAATTTCTAGAGTATCTAAAACATTTTCCCCTACAATATAGCCTAAGGATGTTTATCACCATCCCTTTGAGATGCTTCCCATGCAGTTTAACAGATGATATAAGCCTAGTTAGTTTAATATTTTTATCTTTTATAAAGAGAGAAAATAATTCCCTTAGGTGTTTCAGGACCTTTTGGAAAATCTCAAAGTAAGCTAAAGGTCAAATGAACTTCAAGTAGAATTTGATCTGTGGCAAGTTTGCCAAAAATATCAAAAGGCTTTAAAAAAACACTTGGTCAGGTGGCATCACAGCTCACTGTGAAACAATACTTATTCATTTAACCAAGAAACAATAAAATATTTCAAAGGCAAATACAGAAAGTTATACAAAATTACTTAAAATGCAAAGAAAATTAGCAATCTGTTACAAAAAGTAAATCAATATTCTTAAGAAAACATTCCCCTCTTAATAGAGAGAAACCAACTTCAGTTTTTGTACCATTTTACCTTTAATATTAAAATTCATTTGCCCAATTAAATTAATTCTAACCTTAGTTCTGCCCAAACATAAAATCCTTAAAGTTTCTTTTTTCCTCTCAAACCTACAGTTTTCTATACTTATAATACTGTGTCTCTTTTTACATATTTAGAAATAACTAGCATCAGAACAAATTATTTTCTTTTTCCTTAATAAAATGCAATTTTATTTCTTATATCTTCTTCTTACTTGCATACAAATATGTTTTCCATATTAACTTTATAGTCTAACTACTTAGAATTATCAAATTTTTAAAAATACTTACTTATCTGACTGCACTGGGTCTTCACTGGGGCATGCAGGATCTTTAGTTGCAGCAGGCAAACTCTTAGTTGGGGCACATGGTGTTTTGTTCCCCGACCAGGGATCAAACCCAGGCCCCTGCATTGAAAGCACAAAGTCTTAATCATTGAACCACAAGAGAAGTCCTGAATTACCAACTTTCAAAAAACTTAATCTCTCAAGAAAACTGAGAAGCAAGCAATTACATACTGTCTTTTCCA